>NC_143012.1:73579691-73939691 GCF_055824585.1 Amblyomma mixtum | reverse complement strand
AGGTGCTGCCTTCGGCGTGGCTTCAGTTGCACAGGTTGCTTGTCCCGAGCAACCTCTTGACCAGTCATACACTGAACTGCTCAGTGAACAGTGGATAGTAAACACAATTTGGTGGGCAGGTGTGTGTATATATATATATATATATATATATATATATATATATATATATATATATATATATATATATATATATATATATATATATATATATATATATATATATATATATGTGTGTGTTTGTGTGTGTGTGTGTGTGTGTGTGTGTGCGTGCGTGCGCGCGTGTGTGTGTGTGTGTGTGTGTGTGTGTGTGTGTGTGTGTGTGTGTGTGTGTGTGTGTGTGTGCAGGTAAGCACTGATATCAAGAAGCATAGGGTTTATTTTATTTTCATATGCTGTGTTCATTAAGTGACACAATAAGAGCGGAGTTATTTAAAGATAATTGATTACAAAGCAGAATGAAAGGTTTTTCACTTTTGCACTGCAAATCTGAGCCTCTCACTGATGCTGGGTTGAGTACCCCGAGCTTGCCAAGTTGATGTTGTGACAGGATTTCATGCTGTTCTCCCTCAAACAATTTACGCAAGGGTAACAGACTGGATTCCAAAAGAAGGAAAGCGTTGCAAGAGGCGGCAGAAAGTTAGGTTGGCAGATGAGATGAAGTTTGGAGGTATAGGGCGGCCACAGCTTGCACAGGACCGGGCTGATTGGAGATATGTGGGAGAGGCCTTTGTCCTGCGGTCGGCATAGCCAGGCTGATGCTGATGATGATTTAAGCGCGGAATCGCAGCGGCACCCTTAGCTGCTCGCTTTTTCACCCGAATACTCTCGTTTTGCTAAAATTGATATAAGTATTCTATTTGTACTCGATCAGATGCTATTACTTGTCGATTAGTTTTCGATTTGCATTCTATCTACAGTGTTTGGATTCGGCTGGGTTGTGAAAACGTGTTATCAGTACAATACCAATACCGTAGGCAGAAGAGCGCCGGCGGTGGTAGCCATCCACTGACTTCACCTTCAACAGACGCTCAACTCACCAGGCTTTGTTCTGGTTAAGTGTATTTAACTGTACCGAGCAGTGGCTCTTGTCTTCCTTTCCCTGCTTGGCAAGACTGAAGTCGTTTCAGTGCAGCTGATATAGCTTTGTGTTGAGGGCGTCGTGTAACATCACCAGTCGTGTGAGCTGTCACTCGAAGGAGGCCAGCTGAAATAAAGCGATGGCATGATACAAAAAAAAAGGATTGACGGAGGGTTCTCAGAGGAAGCCCTGACGAGAATCTATACTTTTCATCTTGCCCATTGACTTAGAGCCGTGGTTAAGCCGTGCCATGGTATTCAGGGATCAGAGTGTGCAAGTACATTGAGCCAGCCGCTTACTTTTAATTAATGCACATGTTTCAAACGGGGTAGTTATTTTTGAAATAACAACCCACTTTCTTTGAACAATGGGGAGTTTTCGGAAATTAACAACCCACGCGCTTTAAACAAGGGCCGCCTTAAAGTTTTCAGTATATCAACTTGCTGAGACAGAAAAGTGATACAGTTTACAATTTTGTTTTCCTTTTAACATAACATTTACTTATGCAGCAATTGTTTTCAGGGCTTTGAAAGTGATATAGAGATGTCAATTTTAGTGTCTATGCAGATTTGTCCTATAAATATTTTATGCACCAGGACTACCATGGCGTACACGACCTAATTTGAAAATAACGGCGGAAGTGGTAAGCACGAGCAATTGTATTAAAACGAACGCTCAGGTAGTTGCGTAAGGTGGCTTGTACTTATTCCTTTTATTTCTGTAGCTCCTACCCGACCCCTGCACGTGAAACTGAAGAGGATTGGGTCTCATGACGTCGAGTTCACCTGGGGTCCTCCGGAATTCGCCAAGGGTGTCATTCGCCACTACCGCGTTTTGTACAAACCCCTGAGACTTCGGGTTCCTCGTTGCGCTCTGCAAGACCGCCAAGAGACCGAAGTCATCGTTAAACCACCGCAGCTCAGCGCCAACCTGATGGGCCTGCATCCCTACACAACGTACAGCTTCTCTGTCGCTGCCGTGACAGTCAAGCCAGGGAAGGCTACAGAGGTGACTTTCGACACACTTCAGGCAGGTGAGTGCTCGACCAGTACGATCCCAAACGTCAATCTATATTCAAATTTCGCCGGATTTTCTCGTCACAGTAGCCCTAAAGGACGCAAAACATCCTCCTGAATTCTTAATATCTCACTCAAACTAGACACGCTGGCGTGGTCGGCAAAAAACAACCTGAATTCGGAAAGCAACCTGAATTTAACCAAGCAGCACAGTTAATCAGCCCGGTATTGCAAATGGATGGCTTCACTGTGGCCCTTTGCAGGATCGGCCTTTTCCAATACGTTTACTGCATTGGAACAATTATCTCTGCTGCTTGTGGATTTTTCCACTTCCTGCCTTTATCGTGGCCTCCACCGAGGCATGGGGCCGTATTTTCACTTCGTGATTGTCGGAAGTGCAGCGATAGCTGAGGTACCATCCCTCTAGCCATTCACAAAGGCCAGAAATGTTGAAATAGAGTGCAATCTGTTTGTGAGCTGTGGTTTTATGCCGGACCTGCTTTTTATGTTTTCTGTTGTTTGGTGAAGTTCTCCACTCGGTTTTCTGCCTGTGGTGCACTACGAGCTTGTTGTTCAAACATAATTATTCTTATGTGTACTCAGACCAACTTTTTAAGTATTGCGTTAAAGTGGGTTGATAGATTTATGTTAGGCGAAAGTAGCTGGAACTGTCATTACACATTACAGCAATATATTTAATGCCAGTCAATTCAATTTGCAAAGAAACCCACTGATTTGAAGCGAACGTTATCTCCACAGCCGTTCTAGAGCCAGCTTACATTCAATAATGAAATTCGCTAACAGTTATCAAGAAAGTAAAGAGCAAAATATTGGCTTCTTGAGCCGTAAAATCTTGAAAGATAATATACGCAAGGTGCGCACTTATACTTAGTCATGTTCACTGATATGCAGGATATATTCGTTAATGCTTTTAATGCCGTGAGATGCCAACCACCACAGCAATAGCTGGCAGCAATAACAGCTGCATCTATCAAAGCAATTAATTATGCAGTACGCGTTAAAAAAGACATTCTGCAAACTATTCACTCAAAGCGCTCTCCTTCCTTTTTTTACTCATTGTTGCACTTCATCTTTATCATGGCCAGGTATAAATTTAAGCAAAATCGCTGCAGGGGAATTTTATAACAATAATTGTTCTGTAGTCTGCCCAACAGAGTACGCGCCTCTGATATTGGATGGAGGGATAGAAGAATGAAGCCTCACCTTTCAAAAGGAGCGTTGGCAGTTGCCGCCGGGCTTAGTTTTTTCTTCATATTTATTTATTGCTATTAAAAATGGGCCCATGAATTCGTCATTTCCAAAAATACATTTTTCATCGAAGATTCCAAGAGATTCCAAGAGATGGATTCCACGAGAAGGCAAGCGTAGCAGGGGGCGGCAGAAAGTTATGTGGGCGGATGAGATTAAGAAGTTTGCGGGGATACGGTAGCTGCAACTGGCAAAGGACAAGGTTAACTGGAGAGACATGGGAGAGGCCTTTGCCCTGTAGTGGGCGTAATCAGGTAGATAATGATGATGATGACATTTTTCATCTAGCACTTCTAACTTAATGCCACCTCTCTGCTTCTGAGCCACAATCTTCCAATCGATTTTTGCTAACTTCCCAATAGGCACTAGTATTCTCTTGGACGTCCTATAGATGTCCTAAACGTCCACTGGACGTCCAAGTGAGTTTCAGTGTTTATCGGGTTCTACCGCAGATTCATTCAATTGACCATCGTTATCTCTAAATGGTAGGGCATCATGAAGAGTGACGGCCTGCACCGACATCTGGATAGATGCCATCACTTTCGAATATCAGATGTTCAATTGTTTCGACTGATTTACCACAGACAGCACAAGTGTCATCTTCTTGGTCAGATATCTTTTTGCAACTACGTGTTCTAAAACATCAAAACCGAAGCGCCTTGCAGCGGATGCCGAGCGAAGCAAGCAAGAACACTGGACAGAATCCGTGTGCACATCCGCCGGGGCGATTAAGAACGGAAGGAAGAATGAAGCTCAATTCAACAGGATGAACTGCAGTGATCGGGAACGCTGTTACGTGACAACCCGTGCTTTCAAAAGAAGTCAAATGAGAAGATGTCCTGTTTTTTGCCACAGATGAATTTTCTTTACGTTCGAAGTGGGATTTAAACCCACGCGACCACAGTGCCAATGACCGGCTTGTCTCACATCGGAAACATTGCGGCATTACCGCAACGCAAACCGGTAATTCTAAATATGAACCACGTCCTTGTGTTCGGCGCCAGTTTTGCTATACAGGGTTCGACATTACACACTTGAGTTAGGTGAGCGCTCTTTTTTGGCATAGCATTGTAAGCGTAGTGCATCCTAATACAGCTAAGACGTGTTATCTAGAAAGTTGGTTAACTAATATTCAATAGGCAACTTTTTAACTATTATTGTTAGGCTCTTTAAATATTAAAAGGCGTGTGGCCTACAGCAATTTATATCCACTTCAGTTTTTAGAATTTCGAAAATGTGGTCACCCTCGGCGCTGTGGCCCAACAAATTGTGGCTATTTCGGCGCGGTACGTAGACTGCAGAGTTTGCTCGCCCTGCAAGCTTCTCGAAAAAGCATGTATTTAAGCGCGATGTAGCCAGATTTTTGTTGGGCCACATCTTTGAGGTAAACCACGTTTTCGAAATTCCAAAAACTAATATGAATAATATTTGCGGTGGGCTACGCGCACCAACTAAGCAGCATACCAATTATAGTTAAAAATTAAATATTACTCATTAGTTAACCTCGCTGCTGTTAGCACATCTTAGATGTATTCTGACGTACTACAATGCCGACAATGCTATGCCGAAAGCCGCTCTTCTAATTCAAAAAGGCTATTTTTAAAAATAGTGTAAAATCTTAGATAAAGCCGTATATGCCTCTTTATAAAGCTGATAAAGCCTTCCTTGACAATAGCGATCAGGTCTCCTCCGCGTGTATTTCGAATTCTTCAATTTCCATGTCATTGTCACTGAACATCAACACAACATCAAATCCCTGTATTTATTTTTTGATATAATTATCTTGTATTCGAGAAGTATTCCAAATATTCACCTAAAAGAACACTAAGAAAGACAGAAAAACTGTATTAGCATAAGCCCACTTAAATGCATAACTGCACTGAAAGCCATAGATAAGCAGAAAATTACTAATGGAGTGCGCTATCAAGTTTAGTTTTCTACGATACCATTTTCGGTGTGAGGCTACTGTGAAATATTGTAAGATATCGGCATTAACATTCTCATGGCATTAGTGAAACGTTTTAATGCGCAGAAAATTCTTGGTTTTAATGTTGTTTTGACCGAGTAATTAAGCCTGCTACTGAAACCAATGAGGTATGTTTTTGAGAATAAATAGCAGAAGCGCGTTGTCGCCTCGAGAAGAGATCTGAGAATATATGAATTATTGTTGTGCAATCTTGCTGTGCTCAAAAAATCACGTTCATATACATCTCCCCTTTCAAAAATGCGCTTGTTCAGAACTTCTAGGAAGGGCTTGCACTGCGTAAAATGGTTGAAATAATGCATGTGATACGATCGGTGCTTAGCACCGTTATGAATTCCTAATTACGCCGAGTCATTGGTGCCTCCCTGTTAATAAGATCATGAATTATGCACAGTTGCGTCAGCGACGCAATATCCTGCACATCCTTCCGTTGAGTGCAACTAAAAAATTCTTAAAATATTTCTTTTAGATTACCTTCCTAGTATCCTGAAACAGGGCTGCCTGAGTGAAAAATATTTTCGCGATCGCGACCGGAAGGGAAATCAACGACTGCACCTAAACTCTCTTTTTGGTCACAATATAATTTCTTTTCCTTCAATCTTTTAATGAGAACTGCACTATAACATATGAGGGGCATTTAGTAAGTTAATGCCTCGAACGAAAAACGAAACCAGTTTTCTAAAGTCAATATTTAGCGCATATATGGATTCTACATCTCTCCTTACATGTGCATTTCGAAACCTGCATCCGTGAAATCGGTAACTATATTCAGCTGGCGATATACGACCATATTCATAGAGAAAGCAGCACCCTCGAAGGGTTACTTAAAATATCAAAATATAAGGACCTTAAGCTGATAAAGCGTGGAAGCTAACTTTGGTCTCAACAGTATATCTTATTTGACCATTACAGTATCACTCCTTCAGCTGACTTACCAAAAGGGCGCATTTATACGGCTCCTCGACTTGCCAAAAATGTTACCCACCCTTCCTACATTGTCATATTACTCGTTGAAATTCACGTGGGCAAACGTCCTAGTCATTTCTCAAGCGCCTGTTAATCTTCATATGTGTCTCCTCCTGTGTCATTTGTCTCTACTTTTACGCTAATTTCTTTGCATTATGCAATACCAACTAGCCCGACAGCACGCGCAAATATCTTTGTTTCCTTCATCTGGCACGCGTAAATACTTCCTGCTAATGCTTGTCACCTCGCTAGCTACTTCATATCTAACAGACACTTGTTGCCATCATTGCATTTGAGATAATTGTCACAGGAGTCATAATTATGGCACAAAAAAATGGCGCCATTGCTTCGCAACATGTCTGTGCTGCTAGTTTGTTCTTTCGTATTTTGGGGTAGAATTTACACCCACAGGGTTTTCTCTGGACTAATGGTGGAGCTTAGGCGCTCCAAGTGCTCAAGGTATGTGCATTTCTAACGACACACAAGGAAGCGATTGCAGCGATTTCTTCTTTTATTTTTATCTTAGCAGTTTATTAAGCGCAATACTGTGTTGCGCAGGTTGCCACGCATTTGCTATTTAGAATAACAAAGAATCGGCTGTATTCGTCAAATACTTTTATTTCACTTTCTTAGGGAGGGGAATATTGAGGAGAAACAAAATATTCTAAAGTAGAACTGTATAATATTCAATTTGCAGGTGAAGAACAAAAACTTAGAGGAAGCTTAAGCTTCGCCTTTAGGAGTGGAATGTGACAGCCTCTTGCAGTCCTGTCAGGGAGTCCATGGAAGGCCATTGCCCCTTGGACAAATCGAAAATTGGTTTTTTGAGGAAAGGAGATGCCGCAGTGACAGTCTCACATGTCTTGGTGGAGACTCAAACTGTGCGTGATGTACAGTTGCTGACTATAGGTCGCCAGTTCGAATCGCTGCGGCAAGCTAGGCTCTAAGTTAACAGAAAGTTTATCCTGCACAAAACGTTTAATTGTGTGATACCATTCGGATTATTCTGCGGCAATTGTTTGGCATGATACGATTTTTTCCGATGCGTGGTGCTCAAAACTGCCACGACGCCGGTGGCTTTTCGATGGAACGAGCTGTACACGCTGTTGTGTAAAAGCTGTGTCAACTTTGCTAGTTCACATCAATCCTTCTCTAATTGATATTTTTCAGAGGAAGCTTTCATTTTTCTTGATTAGCTTACTTTTGAGCAGTGCGTCTTGAATGCTGAATATATCAATGTGGAACGCCCCTTGCAGTACCTGACGGAGCACCGATGCAGTTGACTCGTTTTGATTCCAATGGCACTTCTACCACCATCACGTGGTCCGAGGTGCCTTGCCAAAGTGCGAATGGACCGATCACTGCCTACTACGTGGAGCTGAAGAGCGGCGAATCCTGGGAAACAGAGCTGCGCAACAGGACTGTGAAAGGAGTGTTTGTGAACTATAATGACTTGGTTCCTTACACCCGTTATCACGTGAAAGTGTTCGCCCAAAACGAAGCGGGACGTTCTGCCAATTTTTCCGCCCTCAACTTCACAACAAACCCAGCCCGTAAGCCACTCCTTTAACTTGGTGCTCTGTTCATTTAACAAGACTAAGTGGCGCACCAATCAGCCAACAGTGATGCTGAAGCCATAATTTTTACGTTGGAAAGTGCAATATCTTGATTTGGGGGTGACTACTGTCCAGTCACCTTTCAAGGTTCTTTAAGAAAGGACTATATATGTTCTGCCACATGAATTAACTATAAAAATACTTCTTTTTCTATGCTGGCAGCTGCAATCAGTAGGGCAACAATCTAGCGTCAGATTGTTTGAGTGGACCTCCAACCTTTAATCATGTTCTGCGAAAGAAAGGAAGTGTGGGGTACTGTTGTGATGCGCTCTTTAAAAGCTATCGTTATAGCTTTCAAGTTCATAGTGGGAGCTTCCCTCTCACACTGCCATTGTACTAAAGCAATGAATCTCGTTACGGGGTTCTATGCTTCCTGCATGATTCAGAGTTTCGTGCTTCTTCCGTGAAGCAAATATTTCAACTGCAGAGTACTGCAGAGTAGCTCAAGACTTTCCAATATCAGCCCTTGTTAAGCCGCAAAAGTAAAGACGATCTTAATTACTGCGTCTTCTCCTCTCCGGCGCTGATCGGAAGGAAGGAAATGTCGCATATACATTTTCCTATCAGTTATCAACCTTGCGTTCATTTTTCACCCCAGTGTTATTGTATTAGCGGAACACATTCGAAAGAGCAGAATGGCGCTTTTGTGTAGGAGCGGATGCTGAAATACATAAAACTCAAAAGATCGCGGATGGTAAGGCGGCAAAACGCACCGTCGCTGCCTTGCGACGCCTTCTGTAAAGAAAAAAAAAAGAACGACCACCTTTATTTTTCAACTAGCTAAGATCGAGAAAATTCGGTCAGCAAATGAAACCTCTGGGGTATTAATTAATAAGCGAAGTATTGCCCTTCTGGAGGGGTTTTCGAGCCCAAAGTTTGTGTCTATTAGCTAAGGATGCTGAGAACTGGCTGTCTATAGCGCTCAAAGCAACTTACAAAATTAACATGAAACCTAATAGTGTGTCATTATTATATTTTGGAAATAGGGTACTGCCAGTAAAAACAGCTTTGTAACTTAGAAATACCTACTTTCTCGTGCCTTCAGGCGCTCACTGTCCTACACGCAGTAAATGTTTGATAGTCTACAGCTCGGCAATCAGAATTGAATTTTGCGATACTATTCGAGGCATAGTGTCATTGATGGGATATTTTGAATAGCTTACCTTGAAGCATGTGCAAGAAAAGGCGATCCTTTTTTATGCAGTGCCTTTCTGGCCTAATGTCCGCATTTATGTGTTTGAAAACTGGTGCCTTCTATAACCTCTTTATTTCATTTAACGCTACTGGGTATTCTACTCAACTGTCACATCGTTTCTTACATAAATATCCTAACATTTGTTTTCTTTAGGCTGGAAAACAAATCTCGCGAATACATAGCTGCAGCAAACCGCCAGTTTGAGTACACTCTTTGAATGCAATTGACAGCCCTTTTTGTGTTCATCTTTCACAAATTTAGTCTTTTAAAGATAATGAATGCTTCAATTTGGGCGAGTTGGTATTAATTCACAGTGAAAACAGCGCGGGCAAGAGAGACAAATGAAGAAAGAAAGACACAACACAAGCGCTGACTCGCAACTGATTTTTATTCGAAGGAAGCGCTCTTTAGATGCTTTCCTATCCAGGAAAACACCAAAACTAAAGGAAGACAACCAAAACTACTGATCGTACATGACGGTGACAAGACACACACATCCTTGCCGTGGCACATGCGCGTGAGACAGTTAGATGCCTTTTCCGGATAAATAAAAGAACTCTGTCATTGAGAGTGATAGAGGGATCGCTGATGCATCCGCCACTGTTATCGTGAATATGAAATGCCTCTATAATTTCATGTGTTAAACTGTCACGTTTTGACCTTTTATCACGTGTTAACCTTTTAAAAACTCATATTCAATAGGTAACCACTGTTATTTTGTGCGGTGAAAATAACTGCTCAATTACAATGTAAGTACATGGATCCCGAGAGCCCTTTGAAGTGTTTTAAATGCTCAGAATGGCTTTTGTACATTTTTCTTACCTCCAATAGCGCCGCCTCCGCCAGCTGATTTGCGGGCCGACCAACTGTCGCTAGAGAGCGTCTCTCTCTCCTGGGACGCCCCGTACCCTCCGTATGGTGTCCTGAAGAGCTACCAGCTTCAGTACTGGAAAAGTAATGACAGCGGCAACGTTATCGAAATTGATATCATGCCCCAGAACTGCACACGCGGAAAAGACTATACACCAAGGCATTGCTACACGGTGATCAACTTACATCCCAACGAGGTTTACCACTTTGCGGTATGATATATTCAATAGATTTTTTGGTTATTTACGAGGAAGCAGTGTCATGTTTTTGTTCTCTTTCAGCAATTACGAATGCGTAACGCCGCGGATTTTCTTTCCATAGCGGGCTGTCAGTGAAAATAAATCAGCGGTGATTGCGCACTAGATAGCATATCGCTTTGATATTATATTAATATTGTTACGTGCTTAGCACGCACGGGGGGTTATTCACAGAGGGGATCGGTCGGAGCACGATGGAAGCAGGAAGCCTACCAGCGTCCTTCAACTCTTTCTCTTCCTTTCTCTCTGCTGGTCAGTCCTTCATCTTCTGCTTCTTCCGTCGAGGTTCTGTGGAAGCACGTGACATTCCCCTCCTCGCAGACGAAGCCCGTCGGGCGAGTTAAATAGACCGTCTGGAATGGAATCGCTTGAGGCGGGCTACATGCACCACCTGAGACTGGCGTGACCGTCGACCACTAGCAGTTAGTCGTGATATAACGTAATTAACGTCACTAATGCACTCCAACACAACAAACGGTCCAGTGTAGTGGGATAGCAGTTTCTGACACAGACCACGCTTGCGTAGAGGGGTCCACAACCACACAATGTCACCAGGAACATAAGAAACTTCTTGGTGTTGGACGTCGTAGCGGTTCTTGGAACGCTCTTGCGAAGATAAAATTCGAACGCGGGCAAGCTGGCGAGCTTCTTCAGCTCTGCAGAGTGTGGTCGCAAGAGAAGGTTCGTCGTGGATGAAAAAATTACCGACGATTACGTTACTTCCTAATGCGAAATTTGAGCGCAGCAAAAAGCTGTTTCACCTTTTCGATAGATTGAGGCAAAGAAATCGAGCAACACATGTATGCGCTATCACAGAGTTTTTTTTTATTTTTCACACGTATTCCTTTAACAAAGATTCCACTAACAGTTCTTGACAGTCATGAAGGAAGCTTTGTGGTCGGAGAAATAGACTGATATATGTTCGACTTGGTACACCAATGCTTGATTCTCAAAGATGAGATCTATACAAGTGCCTCGCGAGGTTGTCACAGCCGTGGGACGCGTTACGAGCGAGAGGAACGGGATGTTCTCCCGCATAAGTGTTAGGAAATTGCTGTTTGTCTTTATGTCAACATTAAAGTCCCCCACTACTAACATCGGTGTGGATCGATGGACGGTTAATGCGCGTTGCAGGAAGTGCACGACGTCTTTCGTGAGTGCGGTAGGGGCGAAGTAGGCAGCTACTACCAGCAAGCCGTTGGGCAACTTTGCGGCGCACAGTTCGCCAAGTTCATGTGACGTGCCAAACATTTCGACTGGTATTGCAGAGAGACCTGTGCGCAAGTAGATAGCGACTCCCGCCGCTGTGTTGTGGTCTCTGCGAGCACCACAGCAGTATAGGAAATCTATGATTTCGAGAGGCTCTTCGGGATCCATCCAGGTTTCAGCAAAGCAAAGTACAGAGGAATGGCGCAGAATGTGATCGTGGTGTACGTCCTTGGCATGTGCGGCAAGGGAGCGTACGTTAAGAATGTGGTTGTGAATGATGAATCAAGTGCTGCCAGCGAATGACGCGTCCATTGGCTGTCTGCGTGTGTTACTGATGTGTGGTTAACATGTTAAGCTTCGCCTGTAAGAGTGGAACGCGACAGCGTCTTGCAACGCTGCCAGGGAGTCCACAGAACGCCATCGCCAATTCGGCTGTACGCCTTGCTGGACGGTAAATTTATTTTTTGAGGAAAGGAAATGTATCTCTCTCGCATATCTGGGTGGACACCTGCACCTCGCCGTAAGGGGAAGGGGGAAGATGGGAGTGAACGAAGACGCCGTATTAGCTAGACGCGCCTTTGTTCATTCCAAACCATTCAGCTGGCATTACGGAGTGGCTAGCGTGCTCGTATCGCACTCCGGAGGCCCTGGTTCGATTCCCCAACTCGACCAATTTCGTTCTCGGTTTTATAGATTTATGCTGTCTAACTAGAAAGGTTAATTAGGCTATTTCATATTTACATTATTGCATTTCTATCCATTGTGTTCTGTCATTAACCTGTCAATTGTTGGAACTGTCTACGATGTTCGACACAACGTATATGAAACGAGCAACGTCATACTGAGTGGGGAAGTGCGTGGTGGTGGAGGGAACGCGGCTTCGTACTTATGTTTTTTTTCAGCAGCGTCTCCTTCCGCGGACGCTGTTGTCGCTGCGGCGCGCGTCTTTCTTTTCTTTTCTTTCTGACCTCTTCATTCTCCTCTATATTAATTAGGCTAATTGATTAATTAAGCAATTAACTAAACTCAGTGCAACTTAGTTGCAGCATCACTATACGATCCCTTTGATTGGTTGCATGGTTACTAGCCAAAGTACAATTGGCCCCATTTGAAATTCGCGCACTGTGACGTCACGAGCATTTCGACCAATTGAAAAGCATGACATTGGGGGCGGAGCTGGTTACGAGGCCGACGCCGACGCCGACGCCGACGCGAAACCCAGGAACGGACGCCAAAGAGCTGCGCTCTAAAATGGTAGAATGGTGTCAAGGCCACAGCGAGGCGAGCGAGCATAGAGCAGGTAAAAGGGGCTGTAGCCAGTTGTCTCATGTTGCGCTGTGTTGTATGCTTGAGTAATGAACGGGAGGACGCCATCCCAGTCCTTATGATCTGCAGCGACGTACATAGCAAGCATGGTGGTGAGCGTCCGATTAGTGCGTTCTACCACACCGTTCGTTTGGGGATGATATGGCGTGGAGTGGCGAAAACTGCAGCTGCTGAGGCGGAGAAGTTCTTCAACAACGTCCGCTGTAAATTGGCGTCCACGGTCGCTAATGAGAACTGCAGGAGGGCCGTGCCGAAGAATGACGAAACGAAGTAAGAAGTTAGATACTTCAGACGCAGTAGCAGCTGGTATCGCGGCTGTCTCACAATAACGGGTTAAGTGGTCTACGCATATAAGAATCCAGCGATTTCCTTTCGAGGACCGTGGGAAAGGTCCAAGGAGGTCAATGCCAACTTGCTCAAACGGGGCTGTTGGAGGTGTGAGTGGCCGCAGTTTGCCAGGTGGACTTGAAGTCGGCAGCTTAAAGCACTGGCATTGCACACAGCTGGCTACATAGTGCTGGATGGTTGAGCGCATGTTAGGCCAGTAAAATCGTTGTTGTGTGCGGTGGAGTGTGCGTGTCACTCCCAAGTGCCCAGACGTGGCGTCGTCGTGCATCATTCCAAGAACTGTGATGCGTAGGTTTTCGGGTACGACAAGAAGCATGCGTGCTCCTCCAGGAGCGAAATTCTTCTGATAAAGCAAACCGTCGCGAATGCAAAAAGTATTCTTTACAGAATCTTGAGCGGCATCAAACAAAGAGGTTAATGTTTGGTCTTTACGTTTCTCGGTTCGGAAAACTTGAAGATCGGGGAAGGCTTGTGAAAGTGACGCCAAGTATTCATCAAAGTTGTCTGCGTCGTCATCAGTCGTTTGAAGCGGCAAACGGGAAAGACAATCGGCATCTGAGTGTTTACGGCCGCTTTTATGCACCACAGTGAAATTAAATTCTTGTAGGCGCAAAGCCCATCGAGCAAGCCGGCCACAGGGGTCACGAAGACTCACTAGCCAGCAAAGCGAGTGGTGGTCGGTCACGACGGTGAAAGCATTCCCGTACAGATAGGAGCGGAAGCGCTGTACAGCAAAAACAACGGCAGAGACATTCTTGCTCAGTAACCGTGTAATTTCTTTCGCTCTTACTCAATGAACGGCTGGCATATGCTACCACGTGCTGATCGTGACCATGGCGTTGTATAAGTACAGCGCCGATACCGATACCACTTGCATCAGTATGCACTTCAATTGGTGCAGATGGGCAGAAGTGGCGTAGGATGGGGCCCGAGGTCAAAAGAAATTTCAGATGTCGGAAAGCTGCGTCAGATTCGCTGGTCCAATTGAACGGTGCATCTTTATGCAGCAAACACGTCAGTGGGTAAGCGATGTCCGCAAACCTAGCTATAAAGCGTCGAAAGTACGAGCAGAGCCCTAAAAAACTCTGCAGCTCTTTCACTGATTGAGGCACCGTAAAACTTTTGACAGCTTCAATTTTCTTTGGATCTGGTCGAACACCTTCTTTATCAACTAAATGACCAAGAACAATTGTTTCACGGTTCCCAAAATGACATTTCTTGGAATTGAGGATAAGGCCAGCTCGTTCCATGCCATCAAGCACAATATTCAGGCGGCTGTTGTGCTCACTAAACGTTTTGCCAAAAATTACAATGTCGTCCAAATAACATAAACAAATTTGCCATTTAAGGCCACGCAGGATTGTATCCATGAACCGCTCGAATGTTGCAGGTGCGTTACATAATCCGAAAGGCATAACGTTAAACTCGTAAAGTCCGTCTGGTGTTATGAAGGCCGTTTTTTCCCTATCTCCAGCGTGCATGGGGATTTGCCAGTAGCCGGATCTCAAATCAATAGAAGAAAAGTATGAAGCGGAGTGCAGACAATCAATTGCGTCATCTATACGTGGAAGCGGGTAGACGTCCTTCTTCGTGGCCGTATTTAAAGCGACGGTAGTCAACACAGAACCTCCATGTGCCGTCTTTTTTCTTAACAAGGATAACTGGAGCTGCCCAAGGACTGGAAGACTCTCGAATTATGCCTCGCTTTAGCATCTCTTGAACTTGGTCATCTATTAACTTACGTTCAGTGGCTGAGACTCGATAGGGCTTCTGGCGTATAGGAGGTACGGAGCCGGTGTTGATAGTGTGATGAATACGACTGGTAGGCGGTGGTGTAGAATCGTCTTTGGCAAAGTCGAACACGAACACGTGCTTCAGAAGGAGTTCCACTAGAGTGCGACGCTCGGTTGTGGGAAGAGCCTGATTAATCATAGCCTTAACTTGGGTCTCCATATCTCTTTTCACGTGCTGCTCACTGACAGAGTTGGTTAACGTCGCGACGGAACCTGACACACCTTCCTCGAAACGGGCGAGTTTGAGGCCCGGGGCAACACAGCTGGCTCTTCAGAGTGGTTCATTGTCCACAGCTCGATACGGCCTCTCACCACGGGAACGACGCAACGAGGCACGACGATACTCTTCTTAGAGCAGGCGAGTGTCGTAGGCTCTACCACAGCTTCAAAAGATTCGCACTGATTGTGAATAGAGGAAACCCGCACGAATGCTGCGGAGAAAGCTGGTACAATAGTGTCTTCTTCCACCGCAAATGCTCCAAAATCCGGTGTCGAGTTATCCACAAGAGCTGAAAGTAGTGAAGAATTCAAAGCAATTTCTCCCGTACGACAGTCTAAAGTTGCACCACACTCTTGCAGAAAATCAATTCCAAGAATCACATCATGCGTTGACCGTGGTAGCACTGCGAATTCTGTTCTAAACGTTAGACCACCAATAACAACATCCGAAGCACACACACCAAGTGGAACCAAAGGTTCACCACCGACACCACGAAATAACGCTGCACGGTCACCACTAAACATCACTTTCCTACCTAAACGGTTCTTAAACCTCAAACTCATAACGGATACGGTAGCACCAGTGTCCACAAGAGCCATTGTTTTCACACCATCAATAAACACTTCCAGTTTGTTCTTCAACATAAACACGGGCAGAGGTATATTGGACGTCATCGACTCGCCGGCGGCCTCACCTCCATCGGCCGCGCCTCCTAGTTTCCCGGAGGCGGAGGGGATGCACGACGACGAGGAGAAGGTGACCGCCGTTGGCGCTGAGGTGGCGGCGTCACACTGCGGTCAGATGCAGGTGATGAACTCCGCAAAGTGCTCGGACGGTATGGGTCCCAAGCGGACGTTGAGGGTCGCTGCTGCGCGGTGTGCACTTGTCCGTAAGTAGGCGCCGGGGGTTGGCAGTCTTGAGAAGTCGGGAAACGACGGCGGCAATATCTAGCGATATGCCCTGCAATGCCACACCGGTAGCACAAAGGTTGAGAGCGCCAGCGACCGCCATAAAAGTCCTGGCGAACAAAGTCGCGACGTTGGCTGGAGCCAGGATCTCGCTGCTGACGAACCACGTCTTCTGGGTAGGTGGGCCTCCTTTCCGCCGGCTGGTGGCCATAACGCTGGGCAATGTTCCGATCGTCCATGGGCAAAGTGCCGTTAGGTTGAGCCCACGGAGTCAACAGGGCGGCAACATCTTCCTCCGGTGCAGAACTGTGCCGCAGATATTCTGTGCGGCAGAAGGTGTCCCGGGATCTGGACAATTCCTCGCGCACAATCTCTCGAATCATATCAGCCAGAGAATTTGGAGGAGAGGCTTCAACACTGGCTATAGAGGTGACATTGGCCAATCTTCCGAATTTAGGGGTAATTCGACGCAGCTTAAGAGCTTCAAATGTTCTGCAATGTTTTATAACGTCAGCGGTGGTGCTCAGGCTCTCTTTACTAATCAGGAAATTGTAAACATCTTCCGCAATTCCTTTTAGAAGGTGGCCGACTTTGTCTTCTTCAAGCATACTGGAGTTAACTAGCTTGCATAACTTTAAGATGGCTTCGATGTATGCCGTGCAAGTTTCTCCGGGTACTTGCGCGCGGTGAAGCAATGTCTGTTCCGCACGCTTCTTCTTTGCCGATTCATCTCCAAAATTTTTCTTGATTTCGGTCGTAAAGGTAGCCCATGAACTCAGTGTATCCTCATGATTGTCGAACCAGTCAAGGGCAGTGGCGGCAAGGAAAAACACCACGTTAGCCAGTTTGGTAGCAGCGTTCCAGCGATTGTATTTGCTCACCCGCTCGTAGTGTTTCAGCCACTCGTCAACGTCCTCTTCAGGTTTTCCAAAAAATGTGCGGGGCTCTCGATAATGTGGCCAGTTGTTCGCTGTGGATGTCCCGGGTTGCTCGGCATTGTCGTCTCCAGGTATGTCCGATGGCAGTGGTGGGAAGCCTGCGAGTCTACGGCTCCTTCGGTAGATGGAATGCTCCGTGGTCGAAACTCAGCACCTCCACCAAACTGTTACGCGCTTAGCACACACGGGGGGGTTATTCACAGAGGGGATCGGTCGGAGCACGATGGAAGCAGGAAGCCTACCAGCGTCCTTCAACTCTTTCTCTTCCTTTCTCTCTGCTGGTCAGTCCTTCATCTTCTGCTTCTTCCGTCGAGGTTCTGTGGAAGCACGTGACAATATATTCGAAAAGCAGCTATCACGGCCCGCTTCTTTGTGAAGTTCGGTCTAGTCTCAAGTGCAGTTTTTTCTCCTAACATGTCCCAAATGTGTTCTGTTTATTTTTTAATGGGAGTTTTAGACGTTCGGTAGCAAAGAAATGTCGCAGGACGCATAGTAGTAAAGCGCATTTGAGAGAAAGTTCAGGTACGGGAAAGGGGAGCTAAATGACGTCGCCAGACGGATAATTTAGTCGACTGCAGGCAAGGCGGCTCTCCGCAGGCCCCCTAAATCCGTGCAACAGCAAGAGAAAGGAAAGCAACTGAGAGAAGAAAGGAGGGAAAGAGAAAAAATGGAGCATCGTGATTTCGTAGAACGTGTCATATGTAGCTTTCGCTGCACAAAGATCCTGATGCAGAGATGCCGATTGCTTGTAGCGTGTATTTAATAAAAAAAAGGTGGAAAAACCCAATAAATTAATTTAGCTCTTATGGGCACACATGTACGCCCTCCAATATTTTACCAGTATAGCGAGAATATCTACCCACCGCCTTGTCAGCACCTCACCATGGCGCGGAGTGGCGAGACAAGCGAGAATAAATGTATTGGTTCCACGCGTTCGCTGTCTCTGAATTCGCGCCTGTGTACCGCGATAAGGCTTTCCGAGGCAGGCGCGTAGGGCACATATAGGGCACACTACACAAATTGGGAGAGTGGGAACAATGCAGAAAGAGATTATGAAACCGTTATTACATGCATTAATCTCTCTGTTAGGAGGGAATACACTGGACCGGCTAATGTATTCCAGTGTTCAATGGTGGGGAGAAAGAAACTGTAAACACATCAGTGCGAGCAAGTTAAGGTGAGAGATTAAGATTGCGATAACTTCTTGTTGACGCTGGTATGGCACACGTGATGTACCTGTAGCTTCAGAGTCGGTAGTGTGAATGAACGATAAAGCAGAAAAAATTTAACGATTATAGTTTCCGGCGAGTGGCGAGGGAAGTTGTTTGTAATTAGTATTTAAGAAGGGGAAAAACCACGGAGATAATGGCCTCATATTTTCTATCTCTCTTACCTTGTAAGGATTCCGCAGAAAGCAAAGCAAGCATAGTAAAGAATTGGACGGATTAGGCATTCGTACATTAGCAGCCCGGAATCTTTTGGACCCTTGGTTAATGTTCGTCTAAAATCCAAATTTTTTTTGGGCTGCATTACAAATGAAGTCAATATGTTTGGACCATGATAAGTTGGAACAGCTGTGGTTAATCAGAGGTTATGGCGCTCGCCTGCTGACCCGAAAGACACAGGTTCGATTCTGGCCACGGCGATCAAATTTCGATCCAAGCGAAATTCTAGAGGCCCATGTACTGTGCCATGGCAGCGCAGGTTAAAGATCCTCAGGTTGTCTAAATTTCCGGAAACCGTCACTACGGCACCCCTCATAGCCTGGGGCGCTTTAAATCGCTAACCCCCCATAAATCAAGCCAAGCCAGGATAAGTTGGAGGAAAAATAATTCCTAGATGCTTCTACTCTGATACCCATTCAAGAGGTATAATATGCAAAGACTGATCAAAAATCAATGAAGAGGAACTGTTACTAGATGTTATGAGAACAGATATACAGAAGTTAATTTTTATTCCGCCAACTTTCACACCACCTGCATAAGCTACAAAATGATTCACTAATGCGAGACTGATCTTATGAGAATGAATGGTGTCATAAAACTCAGTGATAAGCGTACATGCGAATGTTCGAGGTTATGTTATAAGACAGGTAATTAATATAAAATAGAAATAATAAAGGTCCTAAGAAGGGGCCGTGTGGCACACCGGATGTTACGGTGCCGACGAAAGACTGAGCGGAACTGTATAGTTCACACACTGTGAGCGCTCAGAGAGAAAGTTACTAAATTTGAATTCTTCAACTGAGATTTCATTTCAACATTAACTTGGATTGAATCACAGTGTCAAAAGCTTTCGCAAAATGTATGAAAACACTTTCACTGTCAGCCCCCCAAACAAGTTTCTTTTGCGAGTGCTTGTCTGGCTGCTTGCCGGAAAGCCTTCACCGCCACTTCACTGTATGTCGTGTTGCGCAACGGCTGTGCATACAAATGTGCTATTTGTGCTCTTCCGGAGTTGAGCGCCCAGAAACATATCAAAACCCATAAGCTATTTCTGCAGTGTACGTTTTTTTAGTTGTTGAGGGACTCTAGGTGCACAACTTTTGTGCACTGTGAGGCTACCGGTTCTTCGTGAAGGGAGTTAGAACTGGTTATTTGCAAGCTAGTGGCCATTTTGAGCATCTATGATATGCGAGATGCCGAAGAAGTGCTGTCTCTGAATCGTGGAACCAGATAATGTAATAATGTTTTTTGCAAAAGCGCTGGCGGCCGCGTTATAGCAAAGAATTCAGCATTTAAGTCGTGTTCTTAAGCGCCAATCTCTCTGCCACGGTGCTCATAAATCATGTTTGGAAGGAAGTGCTCACCGCAAGAATAAAAAAAAAACGTCTTGTTAGATGAGTTCCTAACTGTTCGTCTTTGGTGAAAGGCGCGAAACATACGCAGACAAAAAGAAGGTTGATGGTACAGAGCCTGTTTTGTCAGTAGCATTTTTGTATATACGCAAAACATCTAATAATCCGTATTCATTTCTGCAGGTGCGAGCTGAGAATTATGGTACTGGATATTCAGCGTACTCTGTTGTGCTGGATGTCGAGACAAGAGAAATGCGTAAGTGTTTTATTTCTCCATTTGGCAAAGCCGGCTATTCAGATGCTTCTCACGAAATTTTTCGCCATCGCTTCGTGAATTTGGCCTCTTCTTTTGTTGTGGTTAAAAATTAAAAATAATATGATTTATTGTGCAGAAAGAGGACAATTTATGTCAGAAAAGACAGAAGTGTGAAGAACAGGCAAATACCCCAGCCTGCTTTTTTGTCTGGGTGCTTCGTGAAGCCCGGAAAAGAAATGTTCTTTCTGACGATCGCTGCAGAGATAGGCGTTAATCTTTAACACGCGCTTGACTTTGGTGCGCCGTGTTGAAGTTGCCTATAAAAACCCAGGCTGCGTGAAGTTTCGAGCAAAACCCGAATCTCTTAGAAGAACTTCGACTTAGTCTAGAAGGCGCATACTGCTTGAGACAGGAAACAATACCGCCTACAAAGACAAACATAATAGAAAAACGACATAGGACAAGCGCTAACTTCATCTAACTTGATTCTTTGAGAAACCAGCAAATCAATCAAACCTTTTAAGACATCACACCTGGGTCTTAAAAAGGCAGATATTTATCGCTATCACATTCTTTTCCTCTCTTACTAATACGAAGAGTTTTAAAAACCTCCCTTGTTTTATCTCGGTTTTTGACCGGAATCTTTATCTCCCGAAGCCGTGGTTCAAATTTTCTACAGTGCAAGCATTTTTCCAGTTGCGGCTGTTCTGCCGATCGGTGATACACACTGTTTTCTGCACAACATTCGAAAGATGCCTTCCTCCTACTTTTTTTTTTTTTGGCGAGAGCATGTGTTCATGCAAGACTAGTCAAACGGGCTAATTGGTAGTTCATATTTGGTTTAGTTTATTAGTTTAGTTTATTGGGGTTTTAATGTCTCAAAGCGACTCAGGCTAGGAGGGTCGCCTTAGTGAAGGGCTCTGGAAATTTCTACCACCTGGGGTTCTTTAAAGTTCATATTTGGAAAAAACAGCGCACCCTTAAGACACGAGCTGAGAATGATAGGACGAAACAGCGCTGTGTCGTCCTATCTTTCTCAGTCCATGTCTTAAGGGTGCGCTGTTTTTTACAAATAAGCACGTGTTCAGCTCAATGCCTTGGCTAGCAGATAGGCACCTCTCTTGTCTGATATATAGTCCTGAGAAGTCGACTCACCCGCATGGGTCATACCAGTGAAAACGCATCAGCTACGGCTCCTGTCCTGAGGAAAATCTGAAACATAAGAATCGCTGACACAGGAAGGAGGAATATTTCCTGTCCGTGCTGTGCGCTCGACTGGTACCGCTGGAAACGCTGTATCCGTATGAGACAGTGGAGATGGGTCTCCGCTCTTTAGGCGACTGTCCCCAATGACGTCCCGCAAAGGCTCCAGAAGTGCATTGGGGAATAAGTTGGTCGTTAAAATTGACTAACCGCCGCCTCCCGATTAAAATCATAAAGAAGGAAATTGTAATATTTTCTCCGCAACATTATGACGATGACTGGTGCTTCTTCTAAGCATAGCAGCACAGCATCAACTGCAATGGCGAGGAAATATAGTGACCTTTTTCATATTGCAATATATTAACACCGGTTTTCAGCTGCTTAACTCAGTTCGCAGTTCTGATGATAGTCAAAAAGAGTAGAGTTGAGTTGAGTTTAATGGCGCATAAGCGACTAAGGCTATCATGCGCCAAGCTCCGGGTATAGAAAATTCTTCTAAATAGATGTTATGCAAAAGTCTAAATGAATGGCGGTGTAAAGGGCCTAAACAGTTAATTCGTGCAACCTAGTAAAAATATGAGAAAATTTTAGAACAGACTTATGGTAAATGCTTTAAAAAGGGTTGGCAACCTCAGCAGCCATCCTTGCCTGTGCAAGGATCTCGAGGTCCCCAACCGATGTAATAGTGACCTCAGCCGTCTTCTCGCGACGGGAGGGTGGCTGAGGTGCGTCAATAAATTGTAAAGCACGGGGTAGGAATTTAGAATTTTTTTAGTGCATTGGCTTCTTTCAAAAAGTTAAAAAAACTTGACTTATCAATAAGAGCTTCTTCACCTAAAATCAATGACGGATGAAAAGGGATGTGTTGGTTGTAAAACGGGGTAAAAAACTTGTTTCTTAGTGTTTCAAGTTCTATGCATGAGATTAAAATATGAGTTACTGTGATTTCATTTCCGCATTTTTCACAAATAGGTTTGTCTTGTTTTGTTAGTAGAAAGTTGTTGGTAAGGTGCGTGTGTGCAATACGTAAACGACATAAAATAACTTCAAAAAGCGTTCCTGCTGCGTGCATGATTTCCATTCTCCTAATATTGGTTTTATTAAGTGTAGCTTGTTATTTATCTGACTATTTCATGTGCTCTGCCATTTGTTCCTCAGTCTGCTCTGAACTAGCTTCATGCAATCATTATGTGGCATGCTTATTTTCTGAACAGTCAAAAAGAGCTCTGCTTCCCTCTAAGCCGAGAGCAAGTTAAGCAGTCTTTACCTCTTCGCTCCCTGATGCTCGAATCTGCCACGTTCCAGATATATGCCCGGTATTCATTTGCTCAAGCAGCTTTGCTGCAAACTGCGCCTTCCGCTTATTTCTCATCGGGTGCGCTTTGTGATCATACGGACGCCGCTGAGCCAGCAAACTCGTTCTAGCTAAACGACCGTGCTCATGTACGGTTATTAGTCAGCTTTCGACAACTCGTCACGTGTCAGTTTGTAGCAACTACAGGCGAAAGATGTGGGCCAAATTTCGGGCACAAATTTGCTCCGATCTGTCTTAGAATTTTTCAATTTTGCTTTCACTAACCTTGCTACCTTTTTGTCTACATAGTCGATCAGATGACCATCCGAAATCACTGTTCTAGAAGTGCGATAGAAATGCTGTTAAAGAGCTTATGTTTACCGCTGCCGATCACAGCATGTGTAAGATAAATTTTCAGCTACTCTGCGTGTGAACAGTAACTAGCTTCTACAGCGGCTCTCCTCAGGTTCAAAATTTGCGCTGTTGGCTTCAGAATTGGTTGCAGGGATCGCTGAGTAGAAGAGCATTGTCCTGATATGCAGAAATTATTGGGTTTTGCTTGAATGCTCTAGACAACTCATTTTTCCTTAGATGGCACAGTCATTATCAAAGGAGGTTCTTGAGATAATGCGGCAACTCATCCAATAGGACCAATAAATATTGGTAATATGGGTCCTATTCATATTGAGCAAAAAATAAAAAAATATTGATGAGTCTTTGAGCCAGGGAAGCCTGTGTTTATTGGAAACACTTTGATGTTCTTAGTTGTCTGAAGAATCGAAACAAGTCTTTTCAGTATACAATCTGTATCTTTTATTTCATGGTCGATGACACGGTTTTGAAGGGCCAATTTTTATTTCATAATTGAAACTGAAAACATTACCTGAATTTTCAGCTCCGGAGGCTCCTGCGAGCATTCAGTTTTTGGATCAAACTGAAGACAGTGTGCGGATACAGTGGGAATCTCCTCTTCGAACGAACGGTAATCTGACCAGCTACAAGGTGAGTTATGCACACTTTTTATTCACATGATTAACCAATTTTCAGTGGCTCTTAATAGTCAACATGAAGCAAGACCAAACATTACCCGCTGCCGGCATAACTATTGAGAGCATATGCGGGACTAAAGTTGGCAGCAAATAAATAGTAGGCTCTTAAATTTGTCATGAAGAACAGGAAACACGCATAAAAAATAAGAAACTAATTTAGTTATTTATTTCAAAATACTGCAGGCCGATGTGGCCCAAGCAGGAGGGGCGAACAACATAACAACACACGAAAGAAATTAAAAAACAACACACAGCAACATTCGGTGATAACAAAGGGAAGATAAAAAGAACAGCATTAAAAAATACAAATGGAGAAAATTTAACCTAGGAAATGTTCTTCCAATGCGTTGCTAAAGTTACTATTTTGAAATAGCCCCGCCGCGGTGGCTCAGTGGTTACGGCGCTCGGCTGCTGACCCGAAAGACGCGGGTCCGATCCTGGCCGCGGCGGCCGAATTTCTTTGGAGGCGAAATTCTAGAGGCCCGTGTGCTGTGCGATGTCAGTGCATGTTAGAGGACCCCAAATGGTCGAAATTTCCGGAGCCCATCACTACGGTGTCGCTCATGGCCTGAGTTGCTCTGGGACGTTAAACCACAATAGAAAAAATATTTTAAAAATGGGATTCCGGGAGCAAGTTCCAATCGGAGGTGGTTCGGGGGAAGAAGCTATACTTGAATGAACTTGTTCGTGCAAAGATAGGCTGCAGTGTGTGTTCCTTAGTGTGAAACTTGAAACGTGTTACGAGTTTCAATAAATGAAACTTGTTACAAGTTTGAATAAATGAAACTTGTTACAAGTTTCATTTACTGCGTGTCAAGGATAGGTCATTGTCATCAATAGTCATCAAACTCTGCAACTGGTTGGTTGTGCAAGCGAGTCGTGATTTGGCACCCAAAATATCACCAGGGTTGCTTAAGATATTTTTCCGCAGTCAACAGGTTAATAACAATGCCAGAAAAAGACATCTTTAATAATTTTTTTGCATGTTCATACTTTTCGAAGCTTTTTCGATCGGCGATCAGCGGAGTTGAGGAGGCACTAGAATCAAATATAAATTCTAGCGTATGCTTGAATCCCACTCCAATGTTTTTCGAACCAAATGATATTAAAGCTTCTCGTGTAATCACCGAACACTGGGATTACACAAGATTCCTTTGTTCTGAGCGTCATTGGAAAAATAAATCTACCAGCTTGGAAATCCCACTATTAGGCTTAAGCGGAAGCGAACACAAACTTGACGTAGGAAGTTTCTCGCCCGAAATTACATAGCTTTTTAGGCTTTGACAAATTGGATCATGTTACTTATGTGCTCTCGTAATTGGCAACGGGCTAGAATAAGGTGGTGAACCAGACTCTTTCCTGAGTGATGGAACAAACGGAATTTATTCAGTGTACGTCATTTTTAAAGATCATATATGTGGAGTCCCTTACTGCAATGTGTGTGCTCGTATCTGCCCAAGCTTTCCCATATAAATTTGTTTAAGCCAGATATGTTGCAACCCGAGCGGCAATTTCTCAGTCCGAATCACTCTAGGAAGCTATCAAACACTGGGGCTACCTAGAGCTTTGATTACTATGAACTTGCAAGCGACAGCTGTTTACTCTTCTTCAGCCTGCTGTCATTCTTAAACAGACTAGCGAATGTTTGCAATTTCTGAGAAAAAAGAACATGCTAACAACTTTATACTGCTTAAGAAAAAGTCAAAGAAGGCCTTTGGCCAACAATACTGCTCACTGCTAGCGCATACTTCTCGAAGCTGGAAGTTGAATCTGACAGCATTTGGGCTACTTTCATCCAATTTGATATGAAATGTAGTACCGCTAAGTTGAAAAGGCTAGTGTTTCACAGAACCGCCTGAGCATCTCTACTGCACCTTAAATAAACTAAATAAACGATTGGTCTACTCTGGCGCAGCACCTATTTTAAGATCAGTAGCTTAATGACCGAGTTACTACGCACGCACACCTGCGCTGTTTCATACCCGTTTTCTGTCTTCCGCGCAGGTTACGTCATCTCTATCGCACTCCTTTAACACAATGCTGACCAACTATTGGCGAAAACAGTCAGTGGTGCTCAATATCTCAGACAAGCCAGAGTTTTACCTGCGTGGCCTCTTTCCGGGCTCCACCTACATGGTATGCGTTCAGGCCAGCACGAGCGCGGGATTTGGAGACGGCATCTGCGACAACTTCAGTACAAAGGCATCGAGTGAGTATTTCAAGGCAGCCCTCGGGTATTGCTAAATATCAAAAGGGTTGAAAATTGGGCGAGTTGGTACGAATTCATACTGGTGTGGCACCACAGGGACAGGGACAGGGACAGAAACAGAGTGACAACACTTGTGTTGTTGTCACTCTGTTTCTGTCCCTGTCCCTGTCCCTGTGGTGCCACACCAGTATGAATTGCTAAATATCCCCCCCCCCCCGCCCGCACCCCACACAAAGAAATATCTGAACGTAAAAACAAAACAGGGGCTTTAACCTGGAGCTTCATTTCATCTTACATTACTGAACGATCGATGCCATAGTGCTTCTAGCACTTTTCACTAATCTGTAAAGGGGACTAAAAGAGTGTCACACACTCTTGTGTAGTCTGCATGCAGAAATAATAAGGTGCTGATTTTGATGTTGCTCCTCTGCCTCGAATCGAATCAGCACCACTAGGGCGCCAGCTCATCTTGGCTCCAACCTGAGTCCGAATTGAGCCTTTTATGATCAGTTTCTTTCGATCCAACCACAGACGACAGAGCTAGAGGAAAAAGAGTCATCTTTTTTCCTTGCATCGAAGCAGGAAGCAGGTCATGCAGTGAAGCGCTTGTTTCTGATTTTAGGCGTTGGGCGCTACAGCTACTGGGAGCAAAATGATTTGTACCGCATGAAAGACTAATGCTTTACTCCGTTCTTATAGCTTAATATTAGCCTCAAACACTTTCCATTCTTATTCTCAGCAAACATTGTGAACTGACGTCCCAAAATCACAGTAAAGGCAATGATCTAAACCCGCAAAGTGTCCGTTCACGGAAGAGTTCAAGCTTGAGTTTTATTCTGGCCACTCCACATGGTAAACATACGCTCTTTTGATACCCACTTTTTTGCGAACTGAAGAGAGCAAGTGCTCTTAATTCTCGGGCTAATAAAGCTGCTCCTTTCAAGCATTAAGCGGTGAAGGTAATTCTGTACTCTTTAAAATATTACCTCCGTGCTCATTGCTTGCCTTACTGCTTTCAAGCCTTTCACGTAGCACTCAGAATTCCGTATACTGCATTTATTTAATACTAATCTAAATTACGTAGCATGAATTTCATTATTACTGACCATAACTTAATCGAGTGAAAATGTGCGCAGTGCCGGTAGCTATTTACCCCTTGATGAATTGGTGTGCTCGCAATAATTTTGATTACCAGTTATTCGCTCGTAAATATCTATTCATTTCCTTCATCGGACATCGCCAGATAAGTACATCGTATTATACCCAAGAAAACTGCGCATTCTCAGTTGATTGAAACACTTAGCGCGCAAACGCACGACGAGGGAAGAAAGGCGGGTCGAGCACTGACCCAAAGCGGTCGTAAGCACTAATAGGTCGTAAGCACTAATCGGGACGTTAAGGGCCTAGCAAAATCGCCTCTTGCATGTATGCCGCGAGTATGTTGTTGTTTATGTCGTCCTCAAGAAGATACTGGCTCGTAGGCACTGCGGGGGATTGGCCAAGACACAGTCGGCGACTGCCTAGTTTGAGCGCTCCATTCCGAAAAGACACGTAGTCTTTTCGTAATCGATGCGTGCTCATCGTCGTCTTTTACGCAGCACTAATCAGAAGGTTGTGACCTGAGCAAAATTGTCTTTTGCGTGCCTGCTTTAAGAAGACTGCAAATTGAATCAGTCGGGATGTTTGCGTCTCATTTCAACCATTCATGCATATAACATCAGTAAAAACAGCCTTTGCCGAAAAAAAAAGCCGTGTTTTCGCACTAAATGGAATGTAGTAAACATTCTCACATAATTTTTTTCACTTTCCACCGCTACAAATGGCACCGTATATAAAATTACAAGGCGAAGACGCTGCGGTGGCTCAGTTGTTTTGGCGCTCAGCTCCTGACCGAAGAGACGCGGGTGCAAACCCAAACACGGAGTTCACGCCTCGATGGAGGCCAAATGCTGGGGACCCGTGTACTGTGCGATGTTGGCGCACCTTAATGAATCCCAGGCTGTCGGAATTGCCGGACTCCTGCACTATGGCACCCGTCATAGTCTGAGTCGCTTTGGGACCTTAAAGCGCCACAAACCGAAGCAAACCAAAATTACTAGACAACAGTATTAGGTTGCTTTCACCCTAGGCACTGCTTAAGCACCACATACAAATCCTTAATTATCCGCTCGTTCTCAGGGAATTTTGAGATTTTTTTCGCCGCAAACTTTGCCCTGACTTTCTGGAGCCCTATTCTGCAAGCTTCCATTGTACATGCATCCATTTGGTACTCTGTCATTGGTCAATGACATATACCCGCGACTTTCAAGCACCTTTCTAGCGACATGACCATTGGGTGATTGGCGACTGGACTTCCCGTTGGCTTCCATCAGGAGCACGCGATCCGAACTGAAGAGTGGCTGCCATTGGTCGCGATGAAGTGCCGTCCCCAACCACCCAATGACCGAGTCACTTCCCACGGACGCTTGAAAGCCGTGGGTACACCTGAGTGACCAATGACGGATGACCAAATGGACGTGAAATCGACAACGGAACACAGAAAACTCGCAGAATGCGGTCCCTGGTGCCGTTCTAGGACGCAGTGCTGGTATTCGTCATCTCTGCTTTTGTACGATTACAAAGCTGTCATCTGATAAATGCATGCTAACAATACCGCTTGTTTATTTGCAGCGCCCGAAGTTCAAGTTGAGCCCATGGTTCGGGCTATAGCCAATCAGACGGTCAATGTCGTCCTGAGCCCTGTTGACTTCATTAAAGGGCCAATTACGTATGTATAAATGACGTTCTGCACAACAGTAAACTATTATAGGGCACAAACTAGTAGATTTAATACATGCAGTAATTTTTTATTTGGCGAAAAGTTTATTGAATTAGATATAACGCTGACATCCCTATTGAAAAAACTCTGCGTGAGTTTGCACGAGAACAGTGATTTTTGTACGATCACGTTCATTTTGCCCAGAAATGCGCAGAAATTGTGCGTTACCTGTACGCATTCTGTGCGTCCTGTGTGTACATATGCGCGTACTGTGAGCTGATAGACGTTCACGCACACTCTTTGCGTGTAAAAAATCGTGGACTCTCGTGGAGAACTCTCTGTACGTGGACATCTGCGTGCTGAGAGGGGGCTTGCCGAAGCTGTGCGTGCTTATGTGCATACTGAACAAGCTCAGTGAGGCTGCGTGTGGCCATGTGTGCGTTTGCTTGCTTAGTAGCAACTTGTCGAGACTGTAAAGGCCCATTTAGGGTGAAAGCAAACAAAGTTCGAGCATTCAGTTAATGATTACTTCTCAATAATGAGCAATAAGCTCACGTTTTGCTGTTTTATAATTTTCGTCTTGGCGTAAGTACCCATTAATCATTTTCAACTTCAGCAAACAAATAACCAAAAAATTATCTTTTAGTGCAAAATGGTTTCCTTCGATACTGCAGGGACCTGTACATGACAACATGCACACTGAGCAAGAACTTGTCAACATTGCAAGTTCATAGTAAAATAATGTAAAAAACAAGCTGCTAATGACTCTTACAGCATCCTTCAGTTCTTCCTTTAACCAATTCTGAAAGTTACAGATATCTTATAGATGCATGATGAAAGCCATCCAGAGCACTTATGTTGTTGCCCGTCATGCAGACAGCCATATTTCGAAATCAGAAGCAACACAACAAACAAGCTTGGGGATATAATCAGGTTCAATCAAACATGACGTGCAGAAAGCGAATTGTGAGCTGTAACAGGAATGTTACGAGGCAATTTCCAAAACCATTTCCAAAGCAATTTCCAAAGTCATTAGCATAAATTTACATACACGTAAAAAGGCCATGTAAGCCTACACGAAAAGACAGTTTTGAATTCACAGTTTGTGTCAAAAGTTCAGAAATTAGTACCCTCTCTCAAATTCAGTGACAAATCACAGATCGATTAATTAATTCCCAGTATGGCTCCAGAACAAATCCAATGAATCTCAAATGTGCGAAGTATATATACCACACATGTTGCCTGATTAGCACCAGCATTGCATGATGCATGACGAAGTATCACACTCTTCATTCTTCTTCAATCTGTTTTGAAATTTGCACTACCACAAAGACCATCTGGATGCGCTATTATTCCGTCATATTGCTGAGAGTCACATTCGGAGACCAAGAGCAACACAACAGTGTGCTGCACATGAGTGGATATAATGCACTGGAACAACTGTGCACAGTAAGGAACGCTTGTAAGGCGTCAGGTATTTGCTTGGGGAATGTAATCGAGTTCAGTCATGTTTCATGTGTAGAAAGGAAGATAAAAGTTGTAGCAGAACTATGAAATCCAACATCCAATACTGAACTTCCCCAGGTGATCTACACACACATAAAAAGCACGAAAGGATAAGCTCAGCGGTACTGTTAAGTTTGATGCCCTTTGAGGTTTGACTTGCGCGTCTGTATGCAACCATCAGATACCATCTTGAAGTTACCAGAATGCCCAAAACAACTTTGTTGAACTGTTCTACTCTAAACTGAAATACTTTTCCTTAAAACATTTTTTTTTGCGACATGCTGTGTAGCTAATTATAAAATAAAGAAAAGAAGCTGATAAAAGTTTCTCATCTCAAACGTACTGATAAGTACACAAATCTGAGTGCTTTCAAGAGAGGTGACGCACCCGGTATTCAGTGTCCAGAAGCATACATAATGCTGCAGAATCCTATAGCAAGAAAATTTCTTTTAGTTGACAGATGGCTATGTCTGGTTACAAAGTCAATACCAAGTAAGGCACATATCATAACCTGCAATTACATGAAGCTGCACGTGCTTCATAGGCTGTAACTCCGCCAATAACTGCTACATATTTCCCACCTCTAGCACGAGTGCGGAATCAATATACAGCATGGAAACAGCAGTTTTGTTGCTTTAGCTTCTTTACTATGCTGTTTAGGCAAGGGACGAGTTGAAATATTTGCATGGGCAGTTCTCGATTGAAGTAACGTAAAAAACATCCGCACTCCTTTCTGCTGAAGCGACTGGTGAACCACTTTTGCATGTCGCATCTCGTATGACTTGCTAAGGGTCCAGACTGACACACGCACTTCGTCAAACCTTCACACAAAACACTCTTCGCTTTTGCTATAAGCTCCGGCCACAGGCAGTAAGTGTCCCGTCACCGTTCACATCGCAAAAGAAGGCAGCGCTCGCAGGCGGTCAATTTGAGCTGACAGCGACAGGTGTTGCAGGCACACCGCCGACTAAGTTTCCAAGGAAGCCACACTGTAGAAGGGCGCCGTCTTGTAATCGAAACACACCACAGAAACAATGGCCACTGTCGCTGCTTATGAGCCAGGCATTTTTGCAACGAAGTTAGCAGTGCAATAGGCCGAAAGGTTCGACTCATCAAACGACGGCACCGCACTGCTGACCTCATTATCGTTGTCGACCAGACATCCATAACACATATGCCCCGACGGATCGCTTAACTACCACTCTTGGATGAGAGCGCGCCCACCGGCAGCACACACCGGTAATCCTTCTTCTTTTGCGATTCCAGCACAGTAACAGCGGCGCGCAAGACAGCCCAGCAGCAGCACGAGAAAACAAGCGAAGCTCACGGCGGTGATCTCAGAAACCATGCAGCATGTCGGATAGGCTTTGGATTTGACGAGCTAGACCATGCCCACTCACGCACGCACGCACGCACGAATGTACCGACACGCATATTAATGCGTCCATGCGTCACAAATTTCTCAAGTTTTTAATGCTAATATGTGCACAAGAACTTAATTATTTTTGTAACGAAAGCTTCATTTGGTTTTAGTTCTTTGCTATCGCACTGCCCAAAAGCATAGAGCCCGAAAGAGACGACCTGGAGGAATGCCAGGAGGCGATGCCTTTCTAAACGGGCCGAAGGAAGCCGGAACTGGCCGAAGCGCTAGCCAACGAACGCAGCGGCTGGGGAGGGACAGCATGGCGGTCAGCGTTACTACGTTTGTCGTGGTCCTTTGTGGTGCCGAGGGCGTGAACGATCGCTGGCATGAGCATTTGTCACTCTTCCGATATGTGATGTGCCGACAGCAGTGAAATTCGCTGGTGCGATGTGCGAAAACGTGGTAAGGTGCTGAGTAAACCTGTGTTTATAGCGTGCGTCAGCGGGCTCGACGGATAGCGCGTCGTCCTTTGCGCGCCTTCACTGGAAACGCTATGCTGACGGTGGGGCTCATTTCCTCCATGGCGGAGCAGCTGGTGGGAGACCACTACCCGGGTGACATCTCGCATCTTGGGGGTAAGTTAATTTTCTTCGAACCTGTTCATTATTTCAAAGCCTTTGCGCACAACTGGCCACGTCAATACAGCTAGTACAGAGACGCGAAGACGCAGTGCCTATCGCGGCAGCACGCAGCGCTGAAAGGTTGTTTGCTGGCGGCACACGGGCATGAATGCGCGTGTAGTGTCAGTGGTCACACGGTCATGGTCAGTATGCCATGCAAATATGCACAGCTGATCCGATCGCGGGGTGCACGATATCGGCGCCGTACTGCCGCCGTACTGCCATTCATCTCTCGCCGAGAATGGAATATGTGCCCACCAATAGATCTTCGGCCCGGGCTTTACATTCTCGCCGCATGTTACGCTGTAATTGAAGTAACAGCGCTCGAGCAGTTTAACTACGTAGACTGCGATTCAGCTGTATGCGTTTGGATTGAGCTTCCTCCTCTTTCACTTGTATTTCACTTGTACTTTTATAAATTGTGTATTTAAGGTACGAAGCTCCATATGATCCAGCTGCGTTCGTACTTATAGCCGAGCCAGTGTAGTCGAGCCTTGAATAGCAGAACGGTGAGATAAAAACAAATTGCTCTGAAGTTTTTCGCCTCTATTTTGGCATTCGCTCTTTCATACTTTGGCTCGGAGCTGAAATGGTACAAACAACTGCAAAATGCACACAGGTGCCCTAGCTCCATTTGCCCTAAATCCCGAAGTTGCAGTGAAATTTAAGGGTAATTGAGCCTTTAATATGTACGAAGAATAAACTTGATTGTTTCATGATTATAACCAATGGCGCAAATAAATCTGACTTTGACTTAAATATGCTGAGGTACCTCTCCAATACCTTATTTAATGTTAAAGGAAAAAGTGTGGTTTTTCTGCAATTGGCACTATTAATTCATCATACCTGTGAGAATGTGAAATCAGTGCTAATCATGCCAGATTTCAAATTGAGGGACGCATGCAGAATTTGAAGCAAACCAGCCTTCTACTGAAAATATCGTTCTGCTGTGGTCTGTTCTTTTGAATGGTGGCATGTATTGTAGAAACGATGCTGGATATCGATATGCAAGTGATGTCTCGTCTGAGGCTAGGTTGTGAATGACTGCCGTGGTTATGAATTTGTTGTTGCCTGGCCCACTTCGAAATGTGATTAAACAGTTGTGTTCCATTCTGCGACCGGCTCCTTTTTGTGCCTTGCACTTTGCGTTACATGCTTGATTCTAGTCCATTTTTTGCACTGTGCTGCTGTTAAATGTGTCTTTTTACCTTGCAGCAATCTCCACATAGCTTTACCAGCAATGCCTCTTCCAAGCTCTCCAGTATAGCTGTGCCAGCCTTTCACTTGGTGCTAGGATGCCCAGCAAGCAAGCAGGCTTTTGAGGTAAGCACTGAAGACATCTTCCGACACAAGTAGCTTTTATTTTCCTAGTCCACTGCTACTTGTGTGACCCCTCGTTATGTTGATTTTGGCAAGTTAGGTTGCCTATTAAGGGCTCTCTTTTGTTTTTCACCTGCTGCTGTGGCCTACTGCATTGGTGTTCGGCTACTGAGCCCAAAGACGCGGCATTGAATTGTGGTGGCTTCGTTTCGACAAGGCGAAATGCATATTTGCTCGTGTGTTATGCAATGTCAGTGCATGTTAAAGAATCTTTGGTGGTCGAAATTTATGCACAGCCCTCCTCTATGAATGGAGCTATTGTTCAACTTTGAGGCATTAAAGGGACACTGATGGCAAGCTGAAGTTGACCTGTGATGATGAAGTTCCGCATCCTAACCACAAAGACGACACTTTTTCTGAAAGTGGAGCTTTATAACCCAGAGAAAGCAAAACATACAATTTTCATCAGCACCGGCTGATTTCGGAAGTAAATTGCGATGCGCTGACTCCGTTTTTTTTTTGGCACAGATTCCAGAGGCTAGGCTGAACTGCCATTCACCTCAGAACGGTTATCATGGAGTCCTTTGTGTAGACTTCATGAGTTCAAATCGAGTGGCGGGAAAATTTTTAAATGTAATTTTTGCGCCAATCATTGTGTTGATGGCCTTTGCGTTGCTGTTAAAACCGGGATAGCAGTATGGTATCCCATAAAACTAGGTTCAGGACTTGCAGGAAGTGGTTTATCACATTCCGCTAGCTTGTGCAAGAAACTACTTCAGGGATATGTGCAGGTGTCTTTAATGTGTTCCTGAGTGGGCACTAACTCGTTAGGGGGAAGGCAGCTTCTAATCTGGCACTACAGTGCCAATGTCGTGAGCGTAAATCATAAGATGACCCATCAGTATGTACGCCTGATTTCTGTGACACTTCAGTGTATAGAAGTGGTAAACAAATCTGTAACGTATTTGATGCATATCTCCAAGGCAACGGCTGTATGAGTAGCGAAGCCATTAGTCAATCTTCAACGGAAAGAATTTTCTCTTTTAGATGACGTGCTTGTATATCAGTGACAGTTATTTGTTGTCCTGCCTTTCGCTGGTGTGAGTCATGTGTGGCGCATCTTCATGCGAGCCTTCTTTTCCTTTACAAAAAATTCAATTGATAGTCCAACCTGTTTTCTTCTCTTTTCCTGTGTTGCATCTTTTGGCTGGTTTTAAATCTGTAACTGAGCTCAGACCGTGATAATTACAGCCGGTAAACAGGGCTACTGAATGTGAGCTTGGCATACATGCGTACTGTATGTGTGAAAGTGCAGTTTACAATATTCAGAAATGCTTGATAGCCTTACAAGAATCTAAAATTTTGTTGGAATTCCTATTTGTTCTCTGTTCAAGTGTCGAGAGTTTTTCTGCTTCATCGTGTGATTAGAGCCACTTTGGTACTTAAGCTGAAATCTTTTCTTTAGCCTGCATGTTTCTCACTTTTGGGCCAGAAACGTGGAGGCTAATGAAGAGAGTTCAGCTTAAAAGAGTATAGACACCTAATCTTGGTGGCATGTTTTCTTCTCTATAATGATGCGGAAGACACTACTATGCATGAATCACCATCTGGTATTCGTGTGAGACCGCTAAATAATTTATAATCAACTTTTTCTGCCATCCTGTTTCGGTGAACAATTTGACTATGGCTATGACATCAAAGAGAGCTTATAGGTCACGTGAGGCGTGGAAAAACTGCACTTATAATCGCTGCTTCATCGTTTTAATTCGCTACAGCGCTGACGCCAGCATTCCTTAAGAGCCAGAAGTACCAATTGTATTGCAGTTTTTCATGCCTCACGTGACCAATAACCTCGCTTTGAAGTCACAGCCATCATTCAGCTGTCGAAACCGAAACAAATACAGCAGGAGAAAGAAATTTGATTATAAATTATTTAGCGGTCATAGGAGGATGCCATGTGGTAATCCGTGTATAATACTTTATGCCTTATTACAGAGAAAAAAACACGTGCCAAACGATAAGGACAGCAAAGTGAGCTATGGAAAGAAAAATGATAAGTCTAACATTAAGAGACCAAAAGGGGGCGGAGTGGGTGAGGGAACAAATGCGGGTTAATGACATGCTACTTGAAATTAAGAGGAAGAAATGGGCCTGGGCGGGGCTTGTAATGGGAAGACAACATAACCGCTGGTCCTTAAGGGTAATGGAGTGGATTCCAAAAGAATGCAAGCATAGCAGGGGGCGGCAGAAAGTTAGATGGGCGGATGAGATGAAGTTCGCGGGGATATGGTGGCCACACCTAGCAAAGGACAGGGTTAATGTGGAGACATGGGTGAGTCCTTTGCCCTGCAGTGGGCCTTGTCAGGCTGATGATGATGGTATGTGTCGCACCTGCTGCTTCGTGCTATCAGCTGGCCCATGCTTGGCCGACCAGACTAGCCAAATTTGTGATGTGGGTTTTCTATTGCACCTGCATTTGTGTACACAGAGGACTTGAATGGTAGCAGGCGATGCTGTGCATGTGTTCACGCCACAGCACACATGACCCACACTGAAAGCTTCTCTGCCTTTAGTAAGACAGCTGCGTCAGTCTGGGGCATAACGTATCCCAGTGCTAGAGTATGAGTAAATTGCTCTGGAATTTTAATCTGGTATCAGGTAGCATAGCGCAAAAGAAGGCTAGCGCGGCTGCCTAATATTCTCTTGGGCAGCTGTGTTGGATTTTCAGTGCCTGTTAGTGTAATCCGTGAAAGTTCACTGTAACCCATTCGTTTCGATGTAAATTAGGAAGTCCTTAGAGCCCTGTACTTTTTAATGATAATAACAAGGTAATGCAGTAATTCAATTGTACCTGTTCTCTTTCAACACAGTAAAGTGCTGCTGGGTCGAGATCACAGTTTTACTTTGTAGGTGTGCTCAGGCTGTCATCATCAGCAGCAGCAGCAGCATGACTACACCCACTGCAGGGCAAAGCCTCTCCCATGTCTCTCCAATTTTGTCTGTCCTTTGCCACTTGCAGCCACTGTATCCCCACAAACTTCTTAATCTCATCCACCCACCATTTTTTCCTGTGTGTGTGTCTTCTTCGCCATTCTGAAATTCATTCATACAAATGGATTGATGCACGTAGTGTCAGGTGCGTAATGTGATACCACCAGCTCACCCCAAGCTGTGCTCAGATTTGCCTCATTGCTGCAGGAGCAATAAGGCAGGCTTGAGGCTGAGTGGTGCAAAAACATGATTTTTCAAGAATGTCTTTGTGGAAATTGCAATTAATCATGTGAATTTGCTTTCATTTTAGGAGCTGCACACAAGCTGTGCGCCTTTCCATGCTGATCATGCTGGCCAGGTACGCTTATGGTTACATTACTAGGTTGTTTTCATAATGGCAGTTGTGGATTTCTGTGTGGTTTTAAAACATAAATTGTATAAGTATTTGCCCTGGCACAAAAGTATAGTGGTGCATTCAAGGCCAGTGTTACAAAGGGATGTTTTGATTGCTGCAAGAACTTGAAGGCCCCTGTGTGGTCACTGTGGAAGGCCCCCTCCCTACTTAGGAATTGCTATTTGGGTTACTCAGTCATTTGGCAGAGGAATAGTGTATAGAGATAAGGGATGGAAGAATGCTTCCAACTAAAGAAAAAAATCCAGCAAGCAGTCATAGAAGCAGAAGTACAAAAATGGCAAGGCTTTCTCTAATTTACATCGAATCTTTTTCACTTAGACTTGTTATTGCATTGAACGGCTGATGCTTGGCTTACACACATATTTTCTTTAGGTATGCAGTAGGTCTCACATTCTTGTATGATATGGTCACGGTGCCAAAAAATGATGGTGGTGTTAGAAAACTCGGAATATAGAGGAATTTTATTGCTGACCTTATGGAGAACTATGGTAGCTGTGCAGTCGTTATAAATATCTTCCAATATTTTCACATAACACTCTTCTACACCCTGATTCCACAATGCCTGCATGACAGCTGTGGTTCCACCGAGTCAATTGCTGTCTGGTAGTCAATGAAGGCTATATATTGGGGTTGGTTATATTCTGCCCATTTCTCTATCACCTGATTGATTGCATGAATGTGGTCTCTTGTTGAGTATCCTTTACGAAAGCCTGCCTGATCATTTGGTTGATTGAATTCGAAGGTTGTCCTGACTCTATTAGCGATTACCTTAGTAAATACCTTGTAGACAATGGATAGTAAGCTGATCGGTCTGTAAATCTTCAAGTCCTTGACATCTTCTTTCTTATGAGTTAAAATAATGTTCGCATTCTTCCAAGCTCCTGATACGCTCGTGGTCACAAGGCAAGCGTGTACAGGGTGGCTAGTTTCTCTAGCACAATCTCTCCTCCGTCCTTCAACAAATCTGCTGTTACCTGATCCTCACCAGCTGCTTTACCCCTTTGCATTGCTCCTGAGGCTTTCTTTACTTCCTCCCTCGTTACTGGCGGGATGTCCCATTGCTATGCTCTACTGCCTCTCTCCGTAACGTTCTGATTACATTCACTACTGTAGCGATTTGTGCAGAACTCTTCGGCTACTTTAACTATCTTATCCATATTGCTTATGGCATTGCCCTCTTTGTCTTTTAGCGCATAAATCTGGTTTTTACCTGTGATTAGTTTTCTCTTCACTGATTTTAGGCTACCTCCATGCTTTAGAGCATGCTAGGTTTTCTCCATGTTAAACTTTCTTATGTTGGCTACCTTGCACTTATAAATAACTTCGATAGCTCTCCTAGTTCTATTCTATCTCTGAAGTTAGACGTCCTCATGCTTTGGCGTTTCTTCATCAGACCTTTCGTCTCCTGAGATACCTTGCAGGTATCCTCTCGAATGATCTGACCACCTACTTCTGCAGCACGCTCCAATGAATTTAAATATGTATTTAAAGATAACAGTTAAGGTGGGAGATTGAGCTTCGAGATTTGCACTTCAACTTGGGAGTTATGCCACTGCTACACAGAATACTTGATCGCCGTAGAGATATTTCATCATCTCGCACCAAGCTGCTGTGGCGCCACTGTCACAGTTGATAATTTTGCTGGGAAGCTGTTGTAGCGCTCACACAGTTTTGAAAAGGTGGTATTCATTGTATTTGTGCTATTGGCAACAGTGATAATATGCTTGCAGCAGTGTTTTGTGGCTAGCCTTCTTTTTTTTTAGTGAAATAAGTTGTACATTTCATGTTGAGTATTCTTTCAACGATTAAATTGCTTTGATTTTATTCCTTAGTGTATAGTTGCGAGTGCTCCATGTCTGAGTGCAAATTTCTACCACTGAAAAGCCTTCAAAATCTTAATAGATGTCCACACTGTTCTAGGGACTCAGTGGCTATTGGAAATGCCCATTTAGCTGTATTCAAGTGCCGTTGAGTTAATAGCCATTTGAAAGCCTTCAAAATGCCTGTGTGACACGGTTATTAGATTTTGTGCAGGTTTGATGCTGAGCAGTCTGCGTGCTTGAGTCGGGTTTTCCAGTGTCTGTATTTCAAACCTGAAACTTTTCGAAATCATCATTGGTTCATTAATGGAAGAAGTACTTGTGCCCTTTTCTGGAATTTCCAGAAAACAGATTAACTGAATTTTTTTGCATATACTCCTACCTTTTTGCAGGTGCTGCATAGTGAGAACCTGTATCAAGACGCCAACCTGCTGGACTTGGAGAAAGTGAAGAAATTGTTTAGCCACTGTGTGGCACCCATCATGAGGGATGTGGCATTAATAAAGCCAGTTAAGGTGACCTTATCTATGTCCTTTTGCAAGCATGCTACACACATGAGAGCCATCCCACGAAGCACCGTTTCTGCAAAGCTTGTTATCTCACAACATGCATGCTGAATGAGGCAGTGACAGACAGATGAGGAGGCCTTAATGCAGTACATTAGCGTACCGTGTTGAGCAGTGATGTAGGAGCCATGCAGCCATGCAAGGTATTATCGGTATCATGATGGTAACTCCATTAGACACTGTCTAGTGCTCTGTGAGCCAGACTCGGCTCTTGAACATTCTGGGACTCACCCTTGGCTCTCGGACATTCTGGAAGCCTCACCCGGCTTGCGCATACGCGAGGATGTCTCCTGCTGTACGAGCCTTACGCGGCTTGCGCACTTATGTGAGAGATGTCTCGCGTTTGCGAGCTTGCTCGGATTGCGCAAATTGTGTGAAATATGTCTCGCATTCTGCGACCTCGTTCAATCGTCGCATTTTGCGTGGCAATAAACACGCAAAGATAGGCACGCAGAATTCACGCTCAATATTTTCAATAGGGATGCAGACATAAGAAATTCTGCACAACACAGGAGCTCATCGTCCTCAGCATCTAAAACTTCGGTCGCATTTATGTAAATGGCAAAGGGAAACACCGACATTTTGCTGTGTTGGTGAGAAGCAAATGAAAAGGCCTAGTGGACGAGGTGCGATACAACGATACACAACGAAAAGCAACTAAGCAAAAGATAAATGAACACAAGAGAGCTAGGAGCCAAGGACTGTCATGACCTTTACTTGAACTGACAAACCACCTCCTCGTCAAAAAGAAAAAAAAACGTGTGACAATAACAATAAAAATGTCAGTCGATTTCGCTAATTAGGCCAAAGGCACGTATGTACGCTAGCTTGAAATCAGTAATCGGTTGGAACTAAGACCTACTAGGTGGTACCAGGCTACCACTTATAATTACCACCTCAACTTCCGTTTAGCTACTGTGCAAGCATTATGCAAGCATTATGCAAGCGGGCAAGCGGGCTTCCAAATGCAGGAAATGGCCTCTATATGTGCTAGCGGGCTAAAAGGATGGTGTAGCTAGAGCCATTCAATGATTGCCAGCACTCTCACGTCGTAAAACACAAAATCCTAAAACAGCTCCAAATACAATAATCTTTAAGGCATTTCATAAATAATAAAGAACAATATTTTGAAGTTTTACTCAGTCTTCAACGGTTTTATGTCAGGGATTCCAAACGACAGGGGTCATCACGTGAGACTTCTATCACATAGAACTGCTGTTTAGGGCCTGTGCTGTGGCTCGAGCTTGGGTGTTGCGTCCTCCTAGCTGTATTCGATGTGTATGAACACATCATCTGTTTTTTAAGATGCTAGCGTTGTCCCTTGACGTAAATAAGTAAAATTGTACGCCTGAAGTTTAGAATACGAAATAAGGTATGAGTTGTAATTACCGATTCCCACTTCACGAATGAGGCTTATTCTTCTCCTGTTTCATTCGTCACCTCTTAAAGATATTTCCGTTTTATTTCTTTATTTATTATTGCTGTAGTGGCTACTACGTTCTTGTTGTCCGCGAAGAGAGCTCCATTCCAACTCCCGTGAAGCTAGTCAACTACAGCACGGCTGAAGATATGCGCCTCGGGTACTATGTGGCTGCCCACCTGAGCCCTCAGCAACTGAAAGACACCGTTGAATTTACGGTCGGAAGTGGCAGCGTTGTCGACGGCTTCGAGAACCCGCCCCTGACTGATAACACACCCTACCGGTTTGGGCTTCTTGCGGAGACAAACTTTTCAGGGGTGAGTAGAGCATCGACGGGGATGGCAGGAGTGACTATATTCCGCTTCAGGCATCAGGTGCAACGACGTGGTACGTACGGCAGTTGTTCGGGGGAAGAAATGAAGGGAGAGGCGGTATTGCATGCCTGTTTTCTGGCATTATGTCTTAGGTACAAGGAAGCAGTGGTGTGACGTCAGCAGTATGAGAGCATTTAATGGAGCTCATGACAAACATATCATGTTGTAAACCTGCAGGCTCAGCATTTAATATTTTTCACTCATGTCTAGAAACGAAATACTTTTTAATCGCAGATGTAAGCAGCGCAAACAAGAGTGCTAGTTTTGGATGCGTTGAACCTGATACATGAAATAGGGTATACGATGTGGGAGCTATTTATATGGTCGCGTTTATGTTGCGATTACGTGCTGCATTTGAGTCGTAACAACGTCGAAGTGTTTCAAATACCAATACATATCATAGGAAGAAAATGAGATTAGCTAGCGAGAATACACGAGATTTATTGTACTGTAGTCTTCATTTGATCACTCACAATAAACCAATGAACCCAACTTCAAGGAGAAGGTGCAAAGAAAGGCAGCAGAAGAAAATAAGAAATCGCACATATAGCCTTTGTGAGCTAGATGATGAAGACATGATCGAGCGAGAACGCCTCAGATATGTAATTCGTCTCCATGCGATCTACTGATAATGAATTGCATCATGTGCCACGACAAAATAATTGCTGCAAAATGCGAATGTTTTTATCTTTCTGTGAAATGTTTATTTGTGCTATACTCTGGCTAAAATTTGCGATGAACTCATGCAGTTACTTTATATCAGTAAAGTCATTGTTACTGCATTTAGGAAACCTGAGAAAAACTACAGAAAATGTTTACTACATTTGAATTTGAGTGAAAAGAAATTTGTGCTGCGGAGAAAATGACGTTGAGCCGGCAGTGCGGCGGGACGAACCAAATGGAAGTTTATGAAAACGACGCTTTCCAATGCACAGCGCGAGAGTGTGGTGCAGTTTAACACGAGGTTTATTGTACTGCAGTCTTCATTAGCAGGCTGAGGCCCCCCTGATCCCCCAGTGTGGGTATGTGCCATCATTTCAAAGGCTAAGAACAACACTAGGCGTATTGGCTGCACCGATAGCCTAGCGTTAAGGAAGATCTGTTCACGAATCCGTGGGACCGACTCCCAGTCATGGATATTGATTCTTTTTCTTTCATGGTTTTACCTCTATCTTAGCTGAAGGTCAAATTTACACAGTCTGCGATTGAAGCCCGAGATCCCGTAGTGAATATTTCGCTTCAAAACATGCAAGCACAATGGGAGAAAGCATAAGACCAAAGGCACTTCTAGTCTAAGCTCTCTTGTAATCACTCTAACAGTTTTCAGCCAATGTTTAGGGCATGGAGTAAGATATACAGGGGCGCCGACTCCACTGGTAACAGTGGCTCCGTTTTGCTACATCGGAGAGTGCTTCATCGGAGAGAGCTTGGTGGGGTGTCTGGTAGATGGCGCTCGGATGTGACATTGGCAGTGGTACAGCACTCCTGCCACACAGCTGCTCTGACTGTGCCGGTTTCGGTGGTGTGGACGCTTCCTCCTCCTCCTTTTTTGGCAGACATCCACATGCGTCGTGGCATGCATTGCTGTTGTACGGTGCTCCACTGGCGCCGTCACCTGCATCGCCGCGTTTTTCGCTTGCTTCTTCTGCTTCCACGGCTGGTCTCGAGGGGAGCGCATGCTCGCGCTCTACCTAAGTCCGGCCGTAGTGCTTCATACAGTGACCTGCCGCTTTGCGCTCGTTCCTGTATGCGCATGCTGCACATGCAGACGAATTTCGCGTCTCTCCTTTCAGTCTTTCCTTTCGAATTACAAAACTCTGCTGTCCTTAAATCTGTTTTAAACTACGTCATTTTCAGGTGTGCCTACCGGATCGTTCAAGTTAAGGGCAGTTATGAAAAATTTGCAGTTCGCACGTCTTCCTTAAAATATAGACCTATGTATAGTAAAATTTCTACCAAAGGTATGGATTTAGGTGTCATATTTTAAAGTGATGGTTAATGTCGTTCCTCATCCCCCCCCCCCCCCCAAAAAAAAAAATTAAGCCCAATCCAGCCTTTTTCCTATATAAAATATACACAGGCGCAGCACAATCGTGCTGAGTCTCGTGCACTAGTGTAGGGCATCACGCGAGATGACGTCATGGCCATGTGTGTACGACGTGACGTTGTGCAGGAGGTCGTCAGCTGTTCATAAGGCTCGCGCTAGAGAGCTAACCAGGAAGAGAGAGAGAAGATATGGTACCTGCAGGTGATGGATGGTGATAATGTAAAACAAGGCATTGCAGTTACTCAATTTCGAGAACGTAAACTTCGTCACTTTATTCCTTTATTGCTTAAAAGGCCTACTTTACATTCGGTGAAAGACTTTGTGCGTAGTTAGCCATGCCTTCTATAATTGCATCAGTTCTCTGTGCAAGATTTATGCTTACTTTTTTGGGATGCAGTTAAGGTGCACATCTGTGACTGATATTTTTTAATTGAAAACTAAGTGTTAAAAACATGCACTTATGATAACCCTATTCGCATTCAAATGGAATCCAGGCAGAAAGATGATTTTGATGTGGAAGCATTAATTCGCTGACCGGCAACGAAGCCCAGCGTTGTTGTTCAGACACAACAGGCTGAAAACTCCAATGACGTCGTCATTGTCCCAGATTCATGGCTTAGAATTAGGTCGGTGACATAACATTACAAGTTGAGTCAGTAAAAGAGGGCTCAGTGTATTCATGAACACCCAAAGACCTTGATATCAAAGGCCTATAGGGTGAATGCCTTTGACCTAAATGCCTCTGATATATTAGTGGTAGTGGCTACTTGTAATAAGTGGTAAACAAATATAATTCAGTAGAGACAAACAATGAGAGACAAACGCTTTCGAATTCGCAGAACGCATATTGTCTTAAGTGACCCCCGTAATTTTATTGCAATGTATGCTCTGAAAGTAATAGCTGCGTAGAATATGCTGGAGCTATATTTCATTACGTCCAGACGAGGGCTGCCTTCCTAGCCCGAGAGTGTGGAAGATCGGCGCTCCGAACTTGATTTCGTATTGTCGAATATAAAACATTGATTTCATGAGTGCTGAGGATATTTCTTTCTTCTCTTGCACTTGCAGGAAGTTCTTTATGGGTACAGGTTGACAGCACCGGTTATAGGTAAGCGCTTGCGTCTTAGGCTGATGTCTAAGCTTTAGTTCAGACTCGACAAATATTTCCAATCGAGGTAATAAATATGCAATGAAATATTATTCTCCCTTTGTGCAGTGAACATAAGCGCCAACACGGCGGGCAATGGTGTCATTATCGGAGCCATATTGGGGATTCTTACCCTAATTTTGGCAGCTATGGCTCTAACATATTATTACATGAGGTAAGTGTTCTTTCACTGAGCCCAAATTAGTCCAGCATGCATGTTTGCATACAAAATGATATTGCGATGAAATTGTTCATTTTATGCTTAGAACAAAGATGCGATGTAAAATTCGATGTTTTTGTCAGAACCGTGCTACTCACTACTGTTGAAAGCTAAAATATGAAGGCATTGAAAACTTTCAGAATAGACAGCCCAAAAAACAAGCAGTTTGGCGCATTGGAATGCGCATGCCCAAAACTAAGTGACTCCTTGTGTCTTTGTTTAGCACCAAGGGCGAACGCTATTTCTTCAAATTAGCTTGCCTGGAATCCGCTTTGCATTGAATAATAGTGCAGCGTCCAGCCGATTTTGCTCAATGTGAAATTCACTTTTACTTTGTGCGTTGCGCAAGAAAAACAAACGGCACCAGATACTTTTAAATAAGGGGGAAAGCTGGGCTAGTTGGTGTTTAGATTGGAAGGACATAGTAGTCGCGCCTCTGTTGTCTTCTTCGATCCTGTCGTCTCTGTTTTTTTGCCGCTACTACTATGTACTTTTCATTACCTTTGCTTTGTCCTGATCGCTTCCTTAAAGTTGCAAACAAACTGGACTGAAGAGACTGCATCTAAATATGGTGCGAGTCTTGGCCCAACGAGGTGTTTAGCGAGGGAATCATGAAACTAGAACTGGAGAAGGAGCGATCCGCTTGCATAGAAAAGTACAGTCTCTGTCAAAAGTTTAGAGCCCGAGGGATTTGCTTCTAAGCCTTGTAGCAAAACTCCTGAAGCATTCGTGGCAGCCCTATCAATTGGAGGAGGCAGGACCAGAAATCTTCTTACCTACAGGAAATTTGGAGCGCTGAAGATGCATTACGAACCACACAGTGTGGCTCAGAAGCAAACCCCCTAGGCTCCAAACTTTTGACAAAGGCTGTACATAAGATTGTCCGGCAGATAGTGACGCATTGCAGAGATAAAAGAGGAAGAAAGAGTTTGCAGAACAATTTTATTACCCGTTTAAGTTAGGCCTGCTTTGGGACTGGAATCAACATGCACACTTCCAGAAGTGTCCAAACGATTTTTGGTGGCTCTCTGTGAGCAATTTCTAAATAACGATTGTTTGCTGAACAGAAATTTTTTATCAGTTTTATTTTTAATTATCATGGTGCAATTAGTGCTTGCAAGCCAGGCGTCTTCATAAGAAAAAAATCGTTTCCCAAATCAGTTCCATGCACAGTGTATCAACTTGACATTAAATCCATTAAATCTGCTTTCAGTCTTTAAGAAAAATTCATAAAGCTGGTCATGCCGGCAGAAATTTCATGAAATAGGAAAGGTTACTGTGTGCAGGAAGTGCTCTCATGGTTGAAATTGGTATTCCAAAAGGAGATTTTCTGGAAAATAAACCAAGCATAAATAGAATACGGTTACTGATAGGTTAAGCAAAATTTTAAAGTGCAAGATACTGTAAGTAAATATGTTAATGAAAGACAATATCAAGAGAAATTCATAATTTTAACACATAGTTTCTCCAGCCTTGCTGCCACATACCAATGCCATTCTGAGACAAGATAAGATGACAAGTTTTTACAATGCATATAGCACACAAAACAAAATCAAGCTAGTAATCTACAATGTCACTGTGCTTACCATAGCTTGCACAGGTATGTTCCCTACGGGTAGCAAGGGTGTAAAAAAAAAATACAAAAATGCAAGAGCAGGTATTTTTTCTGACTGGTTGCATGAAAAAAGAAAAACGCCACACTTAGGTTTCCCTAGATTAATGAAATATTATTAATGAAAATATATTTTCGTACAGCAGGCTACGAAAGTTAAAAAAAAGACTCTTGTAAAGGCACAAGGAAAATCGGCACGGGACAATTTTCAGTCAGGAGTATAAGGGCTGGAAGAATTTGAAAAAAGATAGTTTAACAACTCTGCCCGCATTAAGCAAGAACATCTCATTCGGAAGCTTCTTAAGAATTAGTGGAGCATAACAGAGGCTGGTATTTTCCCTACATCTAATAGGAACTTTTGGCACTATAGTAGGATTGAACTCAAGAATACAACAGTGAGAACTCCTCAAAAGAGGCCCTCCAGCTAATGACATCCACTGGTTTTCATGACGTGGTAGTTAATAACATTTCACGCAGGTGCATGACAGCCACCTGTGATTTTGCGTTACAGAAAAACCATTACATCTGACAAATTGGTCGATGCCACTGGATGGAAGGAATCATTTGAGGGGCATTCGCCACTGCATTCTTGAGTTGTATCAAACTATAAAAGCTGTTCACCTATCCAGAGGTGATGGGCAGGTATGTAAGGATTGCAGTGTTCCTTAGACGGTACATATGTTTCATTACTACGGTTTCTGCAACGAATAGTTCAAGGTTAGGCATCTGTAGCTACGATAGCTGGTTAGCATCTTGGACAGCTCTTTAGGAATAACCAACGGAGGTGAAAATATTGCCTGAAATGCAATGTATTTTGCTTAAAACACTGGGAAAATAAAAAAAAAACAAGATACACTCTACTGAAAACAGCTTTGTACAAACAGCTTTGTTTGGTTGCAAGAACATTGTGTTTACAGTGCCAGACACTACAGCTACTCCCACAGTCAATCACATGCATACTTAAGGTCTGAAAAATTCAAGTCTGAGAGTAGGAATCATTACCACACAGCTGCAGGCTACCTGATGACTCAGAGATTGGGCACAAGGCTTGGTCATTGAGAAAATTTGTTCAGAAGTGGATTTGCAGAAAAGTATTTGTTTTTACATTGCTTCGCTAGGCAGTCATCTGAAACTTGTTGAATAAGTTCGAGCATCCATGTCCCCTCGTGATTCTAGTCTTCTGATTAAACGGCTTTGGCTAACAGAACAGTACAAAAAGAATTTTTTCCCAAGAGCTTGCATCCTGCAAACTTTTATTCATCACTGTACAAGTACACTGCACTACAAACAGATACCCTCCACTGCACAGAGCAAAGTAAAAGAAAGTATCGACTATATGAGAGGGAGAGACTGGCACAGTCGTTCAAACTTGCCTGTAGGCTACTGCAGTGCTCTAGCCTGCAGCTGTACTCTGCTGTATAGGTCATAAGTCAGTCACATCCATACTGCATGGCCAAGGAAATAAAATATGAGAGAGCAACCTGTACTGCACTTTGTCAACATAACGTTTGACCTCATGATAGAGCAAAACATGGCCTTTGTCGAAACAAACCTGCCCACAAGGTTCGGTGATGAAGCACACAGCCAGCACTAAGAACATATCTGATGGTCCACAGCTTCACAGGAGTAAGGAACAGAGGTCTGCTCATAATGCAGGGACATGTGTCTCTAGGCGTGCCGTATATGAACCTGCTATCTTTGTCAGCACTGAGTCGTATGGTTTGACAAAGCTGCACCAAAGCACTGCATGGTCGCATTGCAGTCAATACGCAGCGATATTGAAATAGGTGAATAACGTTTGACTGAAGTTCACAAATATAACAGAACACTTCAGCTTTCCAAACATTGCTACTGCACAGTATAGATTACTGTGCAGTAGATGGCTGAAAAACATTCATTCGGCAAGCCTAACATTGAAACAAGTCGATAAGCTATGAAGGTAGACGAATTTTACATGATTCTTAACTTAAGTGCTCTTTCTGTGACATGGAATCATGGAATCACTGCACAACACACACTGTTCTGACATTATCCTTTTGATGCGTTGTTATGTCGCAATTATAAACCTACGTACAACTGCCTGAAGATTCACACCATGCATGCACACATCATCTCAACTTTTTCCGTAGTGTAGAGTAAGAGACAGGCGCGATGCACTGGCTTACAGAGGTTTGGGCTAGGCTCGTGACCTCGGGAAAACATGTTTGCGGTAGCTATCGCATCGTACTTGTAACTTCCGCACCAGCGCTAACAGGTTGTGCAACAGAGTATAATATGTTACTGCGCTTTGCTCATCCCACAACAACATCCTCGAAATAATCTTCACGCATATTTACTGACTTGCAAGTTACAGCACCAGGCCGCTTCTTTCATCCAAAGCAACAAGGGTACAGTACGAGATCGGAGCTTTTGCACGAGAGTTTCGGGTACAGAAGGAAGTCTTGTCGAGCGCATAGGTGATAAACCACATTTATAGCAGAGCAAAGTAACCACAGAACAAACAAACTGCATACTGTAGCAAAATAGGCTGAAAGAAGCACGACCTGACGAAAAACTACGCAAATACCGCGGCGGAACTGGTGGCTGAGGGATTGCATTGGATCAACTTTTAGACCTGTCACTCTCGTGCGGCCTCTGGTAGGAGTTTAGTTATCATTTAAGGCCGCATGCGAGGCTCGGTTGCCTCAGTGGATTGCTGGAGGAGAATAGGCACTGGTGGCAGAAAGTCACGCAGTTAGTTTAATTCAATTTCTTTTATATCAGCAGCATTTTTGATCATCCTAATTGATTAATCCAGATAAACTAATTGCTGGTATAGAAATTTGATCAGCTGGGTTTTGTCATTTGAAAAATAGAATTTCTTTAAAAACATTTTTATGTGAAGAAAAACAAAATATGTATGTGAATTAGTAAGTTCAAATCCCTAGAGGGGTAATCATGGATACCCATCAGACATCCATCTGTGGTTATCCGCCAACCATTCGCTAAAAAATGTCCCCGGACATACTCCGAATCTCTTATGCATATATCTGGATATTGACGTCCTTAAGAATGCCCTATGGACATCCCCACCTTGCACTGGCGATTCGGATCTTAATCGTACGTACCACAAATATCCGTGGTTGACTGGGTGGGTGGCGATGTAGGGATACTGCAAGCTTTTTCCGAGAATACAAGTCCCGTAAACTTTTGAGAACGATTTTGCGCGACTTACACAGTTTGATATTCATGCAAGAGTAGTCGTTACATTGAGATGAAATTTTATTATTATTGCACTTTTGTCAAAAACTGCACAATGGAACTTCTATTCTACCTTGCAGAAAGCGGCAAGCCATTGCGTACCGGTCAAATGGTCCCACGAAGCGAAGCCTGAAGGACAGGCTTTCCGTTGCGTACCGGTCCGATGGTCCCACCAAGCGAAGCCCGAAGGAACAACTTTCCAGGCTTTCTAAGTGTGCGTCACAGTACCTTGGCATTTCAAACCACATATGCAGCTTTATTTCTATAACTCTTCCACTCCAAGATACTCTGAGACAAGAAATATTGCCAAACTTTAGTTGTAGAACCATTATATCTAATGCATATTATAAGGAGTAAGAGCGGAGGCGCGACATGTTGAATTTCATTGACGGATGTCGTAGAGATGTTTTTACTTTGAAGAAGGTTGTTTCTCTTAATTTGTCACCCCGTTTTCGGGTTTTTCTTTGTTCATTATTCATATGATTTTCTGAAGGCTTTATAAATTTGCCTATGAGTTGTTCTATGACTTTAGTGTGACATTTCATTCTGTGTTACCAACCGACGGATTTACTGGTGGGAAAACTGTACATAAAAATCTTTCCACCTGTCGATTCAGCGTTGCTGATCGAGGGTGGGTTGTAATTGTTGTGAATGGCAGTGCACCGTAGCATCTGAGATCCACGTCAAAAATAGGTTAGGTTTAGTTTATTGGGGTTTAACGTCCCAAACGACTCAGTCTACGAGGGACGTACTGAACGGCTCCGAAAATTTCGACCGCCTGGGGTTCTTTAACGTGCACTGACATCGCACAGTACATGGGCCTCTAGAATTTCGCCCCCATCGAAATTCAGCCGCCGCGGCCGTGATCGAACCCGCGTCTTTCGAGTCATCAGCCGAGCGCCCTAACCACGGAGCCACCTTGGCGGGGCCCAAAAATATGTGTTGAAGCATGCACTCTAGATACCAAATCTGCTATTGATAACAACAGCCGTATTTTGTACTTTGCTCTTTTATAGTTTATAACAGCTCCCTTTACGGCGAAAGTGTTCTGTTTTTTAATCCATGACAGGGTCCACAACTGATATGGAGAAACTTCTATTTGTTCTGAATGTCCCTTTAGTAGGTGCAGCGGAACGAAATGCGAGGCTGTCTGCGTAAACTGGCGCATACCTTTCCTGAAGATGATAAGCGCAGTGTACGGCAATGATGGAATGGACTTGTGCTTCCTCCCAGCTGTGACTTTTGTCTAAAGTATTGCTTGCATTATAGGCTGGAATCTTGCAGGCCGGTCACACACTGTCCTCTCAGTGCAGCACTTGTTTTCTCTCTAGATCTTTAGCCCAATTGGCAGTGCGAAATTTACCCAATATTTACTGGCAGATATCCGTGGCTGCGGCTATGTTGTGATAATGGAGGCCTGAAGTTACGTGTATGTTAATATCTTATGAGTGGAAATGCTCTTAGAGGAGGACAAAAGAACACTGCCGAAGTGTAACAATATTTGCTCGGACTCCTGCTTTTCGTGCAGCGTGCAGAATTGAAGAGCAGTGTGGTGACTACATTAGTGCAAAGCTGGAAATTGAGCCTAGTATGGGGCATTTGTGGCTTACTTGAAAGCAGCTTGTTATGAAGTTGCCGATTTACTGAATGCGACATCAACATTGCGAGATGCAGGGCGCTGCCTTGACGTTGGCTCATTTTTTCTTTTCTTGTTCAGTGGACGATAACCGCATGTTCGAGCCACGAGTGACGCTGAAGCTGGACAGCAGCGAATATCTAGAGATGGCCGCGATTTCTAAGAGAGGCCTGCCATCGAAGCCCGTGCCCGTGAGGCATCTCCAGGACCACGTCATACACGGCCAGGCACAAGGCGTGCTCAAAGAGGAGTACAAGGTGAGGATGTCCTTCGAACCCTCATTGTTATCTTTTATTGTTGAATGTGTTAATATTATTAATATTACTTTTGGGTGTTCTTTTAAAATTCGCCTTTTGTAACCCTCTCATGACCAGGCAGCATGGCTGCCTGCAGTATTTGAAAAGATTATAGATAAAGGCATCGAAATTTGAACAGTACAGCTGAGGATTGTTAAGTTTTCCTCTGGGGTCAGTCGTCAGCCCCAGTCGGCAGTATAAATACTTCAGTCTTCAAGCTGTTACGACCCACATAAATGGACATATGTAACATAATTCGACGGTGGCGCTTGTGAACACTCTGAAGGTTAGGGTTGCGCAACACGTGAATACCCACGAAATCGGGAGATTTGACAGCTGTCAATCTAGCATAGTTGGTAGAGCACCGGACGTGGAATTCGGGAGTCGTGGGTTCGTATCCCACCAGCGGCATGTGGTTGTTTCTTCATCTGCATTCAATCAATTATCTTCAAATAATTGCCCTATTAATCTCCCACTGACGAACACAAAAACAAAGAAATCCTCTCTGGTCCTTGCTTTTGGCGTCTGTTGGCTTCCGTAATGTACAATTCGCCTTAGCTACTGTCTAGTCGAAAAGAAAAGGAACGCAGATAAATGACCGCAAGCAAGACTACCGTGCGGAATCCAGAATCTCTAACGTTTTTAAAAGCAATCTTAGGTCGACGTTTCTTTCCATTCGACATCAACCTTCTACCCGGCGGGACCAGATGTCATCAACCTTATATTTCAGTTACTCTCATTAGCCCTATATCCAGCGAAAAAGTTACTTTCTCGCACGATGACGTATGAACAGAGAACTTCACACTGAACTGAAATTTCTAAAATTCTGAGGATTGTGCACGTGTAAGGCACGCTGGAAAATTAAGCAATTTTGATCCGTCTTCCTTGCTTCTGTATAATTTTGTGCACTAAGCGACTGCTTTTACAGGCTGGTTGTGAAGTTCTGCCTGCATCTTTTACCGCAGAAAGTCTCTCCTGCACAGTATTTCAGGGAGAGACTGGTTAACTCCACAAACACCTGTTCGGATCTCCCGCTTTTTGAGCACTATAACTATTGGCCATTATTGTTAGATTGTGAATAATTTATCTGCTTGTGCACAGTCAGACTCAGCTCTGCAAATAAATCCTAACATAATTTAAAATTATTACAGCACACAGGGATCTCTATCATAACCCTTCAAGTAAAACGCTTGAAACAGAAGCTATCAGCACAGTAACCAAAGGTGGTGCCCACATTTTAATTGCGTAATTAGAGAGGCGTTTATTAGCTGTGATGCTGTCATCATCATCATCATCAGCCTGACTACACCCACTGCAGGGCAAAGGCCTCTCCCATGTCTCTCCAATTAACCCTGTCGTTTGTCAGTTGCCGCCACTGTATCCCTGCAAACTTCTTAATCTCATCCGCCCACCTAACTTTCTGCCGTCCCCTGCTACGTTTGCTTTCTCTTGGAATCCACTCCGTTACCCTTAAGGGATGCGACGATGGCGTAGAGGTAGAGCATCCGCCTCGCGTGCAAGAGGACCGGGGTTCGAATCCCGGTGCCACGCAATTCTCCACCGGATTAAAAAAAAAAAGAAGAAAAGAAACTCCGCGTGTCGATGGAATTGCATAACCAGGCTTGGAGTGCGGCCTGATTTCGGTGACCAGAACCGACAACGCACTTCCTCACCAGAACAGGATTTGGCCACCCTGGTGTAGTACCTGGCCACAACCTTCTATGAACAAACCAATTAACCCTCGGCCCTCAGTCCCCAGCGGCTGCGGAGCAACTGACCAAGGCGGCGGTCAGATCTGTGACGCAGCGGAGGGTGCTAAGAATCTCTGGCTCCGGACAGGCCGCCATTGGAAACTGAACCTGGCAACGTTTAACGCAAGAACCTTATCAAGTGAGGCTAGCTTAGCAGTGCTATTGGAGGAATTAGCCGGTATTAAATGGGATGTCATAGGGCTTAGTGAGGTTAGGAGGACAGATGAGGCGTATACAGTATTAAAGGGCGGGCATGTACTGTGCTATCGTGGATTAGTAGATAGGCGAGAACTAGGTGTGGGATTCCTCGTTAATCAGGATATAGCTGGCAACATCGAGGAGTTTTACAGTATTAACGAGAGAGTGGCAGCTATCGTAATTAGGCTTAATAAGAGGTACAAGCTGAAGGTGGTGCAGGCCTACGCGCCTACATCAAGCCATGATGACCAGATAGTTGAAAGCTTCTATGAGGATGTGGAATCGGCAATGACCAAAGTAAAATCACAGTACACTGTACTGATGGGCGACTTTAATGCAAAGATAGGTAAAAAGCAGGCTGGAGACAAGGCGGTAGGTGACTATGGCATAGGTTCTAGGAACAGTAGGGGAGAGTTATTAGTAGAGTTCGCAGATAGAAATAATTTACGGATTATGAATACCTTCTTCCGCAAACGAGCAAACAGGAAGTGGACTTGGAAGAGCCCCAATGGTGAGACTAAAAATGAAATAGATTTCATATTGTGCGCACACCCTGGCATCGTAGAGGATGTGGAGGTCCTCGGTAAGGTCCGTTGTGATGCTGTAGCATTGTTTAAAAAGTGAAAAATCTTGATGATGACATGGTTGTCTACAAGGAAGAAAGGGGCTCCGTCGGGATGTTGCTCCCTGTCAAAGAAATATTTAACCAGCGTGTTTCAGGTCTCTTTACGTTTCTTTTATTTTCCTTAGATTTTTATCCCCTCCAACCCTAGACATTGATACCCCTCCTGTTGCTTTGAGAAAGGCCCCTTGAAACGCCTCTTCTTAATTTGTTACTTTTTATTTTGTGTTCTGTTACTGTATCTTGCTGTCACTAAACTTGAACTTAACCCATGTAGACGGTCTTTTCCTATGCATAATGTACACAACGGCACTACTGTCATACAGTACTGCACAGACTTGCCTGAGCGCGAGAACGGAGCACTGAGGCGTCCGTTATTTTTCCCGATTAGCCAGGAGCTCGCACCAGAACTTCATTATGCATTCTGGTTTGTTTTGATTGTGCCTCATTGCTGATTCTTCAATAGAGTTTACTGAGCCGGGCGGGCAACGTGGTAGCTGCCACTGCAGCTTGCTATATATGCGCTTCACGACAGTGCGTGCAGCACTTCATTCATGCATTTGGTCGACAGAATGCGGACAGATAATAAGTTAGGTTTTTTGTAATCGCAAATCAATATTACATGTTACTTACACTGAACTTTAAAACATTAACACAAGTTATTAAACAGAGCCCGTGCTGTTAGAGCGAAATACCAGGCACTGCAGGCCCTTGAAAGCACCGAAAGCAAGGATGACTGGGTGTGTACTACGTATTAGTGAAACATAAGTGAGAGGACAGCATAAATGAAAAGTTACGTTTGTGAAAATTCCTTCCCTCAGAAAGAGCTCGCTTTACAAGCCGGCAGGTCTGGCTTGAGTTGTAGCCTTTATCCTTATTTGGGTATGCAAAGTGTTTTTTCCGATGACATCAAATTTCAGTTCGAAATGAGTATAAAAAATCCACAGGCATTCTAATCATGGCAAGCACGCCATTTCAGCGTGTGATAAACTGCCAATGACGATAGAACTCTGATTGAAAAAGAAGGCATTGCTTGAAAAACGAGCGACAGCCTCCATTTGTAGCCGTATGGCTGCACTTGGGCGGATGCTAACGACTAATTACTTCGTTACTACATGACACTGCTTATTTTAAAGCAGCGGTGGCCAAACTGCAGCTCACAAGCCACATGCGGCTCCTCGTGGGTCCAAGTGCGGCTTTTGACTCTGGCATCTGTAACCACCCACCCTCCTTCCATTTCTGCCTCTAAAGACATTTCACTAATCTTCTAATGTTGGAGACAGCTCAAGAACTAAGCGGCATTTCCCTCCCAAAGCATACCCTTCCAGCCGATGACGTCGGCTAGTTCTCATGACCCTGCTCGCGTGAGAATGCAGGGAGTGGCACGACAATGTAAGAAAGGGTCTATCCTCCACCATGGAAGGAGGGCACTATGTCCTTTCATCTGCCACTCCCTGAGTTGTCACGCTAGTAGGGTAATGAGAACCAGCCGACGCCTTTGGCTGGAAGAGGGTCCTGTGACGTGGAAAAGCCACTTCACTGCTGAGTGGTAAAGAGCAGGGGCAGTTTGCGATCACTCCATGAACGGCATTCGCTGTTACCAACAACTTTGAGCTAAAAATAGAAAGAAATTGCACTCCCTAGTTTATATTGCAGCTCTTCACTAAAGATAATAAATTATTATGGATGTTTGCATATATATGCCTGTCTGGCCACCCCTGCTCTGAAGAATAACCAGGACTGAAAACAGTGTTACCAGTCCAAACATCTCTCATGGGCGCAGAAAGTGCCCGTTTTGTGAACGGCTGTTGCATACCTTATACTCCTGCATTACAATAACGGGCCACGACTGGTGATCTCAGTGCCAGTGTACTTGCTCGAGAGGATCATCTCGTGTAGCCGTTTCCTGTGCTACCCGTAGCTACTAGCTTATGCCAGTTTGTTTTTCCCCACAATGTCAAGGTCCGATACCGGCACACGTAATGCAAGAAATCGTGATCATGTGTCAGGATAAGAAAGTGGATCCTAAATATAGGAAATCATGTGGGACAAGTAGGAATCAGTTAAGAAGATCAGTTTACTGAATTTATTGGGCTAAATTACGTCTGCTGCCTGGATAGCAATAATTACATTCTCTTAGGAGGTACTCTTGTCTGACGGTGAACTCAAAAATTCAGGGGGCACTTTGACTGTCTAAAGTGCGTAGAGGCGAAAGCGTTTTCCGCATCACTTTTGGCTGCTTCTGTGGCACTGGTGGCGTCACATATAATTGAGTACTAATTACTAAGTGATGACAAATCACTAATTAATGGTTAATTACTGATTAACTGCTAATTAATGACGCTTAAGCTTCGCCTTTGGGAGTGGAACGCGACAGCGTGTTATAGCGCTGCTAGTGAGTCCACGGAACGCCACCACCCGTTCGGCGCGATGCCTTGCCTTTTGAACGCAACGCTTTTTGAGGAGAGGAAATGGCGCTGTAATTCTTTGTCATCTCGGTGGACACCTCAACCGCATCGTACAGGAAGGGAAGAAGCGGGAGTGAAAGAAGAAAGAGAAATAGGGCCCGTAATGAAGAAAATGAAAATTGTATTTAAGGAAAGGAAATCACGCAGTAACTGTCTCAAATATCTCGGTGGACTTTTTTTACCTATAGTGTGGTCGCTGATGATGTTAAGATTTTAAGCTTCACCTCTAAGACTGGAACGCGACAGCGTCTTGCAACGCTGCCAGGAAGTCCGTAGAGTAGAAACTTTATTGATTTCTTAAGTTTCGCTTGCGGTGGAGGTCGTCTTCAGGTCTTGAGGTCGCCTCCTTAGCCTTGGGTGGGCCTCTAGTCAAGGGCTCCACTGAGTCTGGCCACCTCGCTAGCGTATGCTATAAGTGCCCTTTGGGCCTCTAGCTCGCAGCTGGTGAGCCGGGTCTCCCATTGCTCCGCACTTGGTGTGTCGTGTTTGCGAGACGATATGTTTCTATCGCATTCCCATGTTATGTGGTATAGTGTTGGCCTCGCTTCGCACCAAGGGCATGTGGCGCGGTATTGCGTTGGGAACATCTTGCTTAGTATATATAAATTTGGGAAGAAGCCTGTTTGTAATTTCCGCCATTTTGCGGCTTTTTCCTTGCTTAGCTCTTTGTGTGGTGGGGGATATTTGTATCTCAGACCCCTGTATAGACTTAGTGTTTCAGAATACCCAGCCCCCCGGTCTGTCCAGAGTTCCTGCGGGGCTTGTGACTCCCCTGCTCGGATGGCAAATCCTCGAGCTAGTTCGTCCGCCCTTTCGTTGCCCCAGACCCCCGCGTGGCCCGGTATCCAAATTATATTCTGCTTTTCTCTCCTCCCCGAGGGTACCCCCTCGTTGAGGATACTGAGCGCCGTTTTGTTTATCCTACCCTTTGTGTAGTTTCGGCACGCTTCCTGTGAGTCTGTTAGGATATTCAGAGATCTTCCCCTTCTATCCCCTTCCTTCACTGCTAGGGCTATCGCTATCTCCTGCGCCTCTGTTACGCTTGATGCCCTGGCTGTGAGGCTCGTTATGTGTTCTCCCTGGTGGTTGACGACTACTGCCGCCATCCTGTTTCTATGTTCGCCGTAGTACGGGGAGGCATCGGTATATACCGTGCTGTCTCGATGTCCTATCGTTTTCTCCTAGTGCTCTGCTGTAGCTTTCCCTCTGCTGGCATAGAGATTTGGGTCCATGTTGCGGGGTGGTGGTGGTGGTGGTGAAAAACTTTAATTTACAAAGAGAGTTTGAGGGTCAAGAAACCCTGCTACATGGTCGGTATCCTTAGTCCGGGACACCGCATGACGAGGCCCCGTCTCGCGCCCGCTTTACTAGAGCCCTTTGAGACTCCAGTGTGGAGCAGTTGAGGAGGGCAGTCTCCCATGCCTCAGGGTTGCGGGGTATGGGTTGTATGCTTATGTTACTTCTTAATGTATCTGGTATGTCTGCCCTGTCCATAGAACGTCATCGCCCATTCGGTTCTACGCCTCGCTCGTCGGTAAATTGGTTTTTGAGGAAATGAAATGTATCTGTAGCCGCCGCAATGGCTCAGTGGCTATGGTGCTCGGCTGCTGGCCCGAAAGACGCGGGTTCGATACCGGCCGCGGCGGCTGAATTTCTTTGGAGGAGAAATTCGAGGCCCGTGTACTGTGCGATGTCAGTGCACGTTAAAGAACCCCAGGTGGTCGAAATTTCCGGAGCCCTCCACTACGGCGTCTCTCATAGCCTTAGTCGCTTTGGGACGTTAAACCCCATAAACCAAACCAAACCAAATGTATCTGTCTCTCATATCTCGGTGAACACCTAAACCTCTCCGGAAGGAAAGGGAGGAGGATGGCGGTGAGCGAAGACACCGTATTCACTAGACGCGCCTTTGTTCATTCCAAACCATCGCGCTGGCATGGCGGAGTGGATAGCATGCTCGTCTCGCACGCCTAAGACCGGGGTTCGATTCCCGAGCTCGACCAATTTCCTACTCGGTTTTATTTATATGGCCTGACTGGAAAAGTTAATTAGGCTAATTGGGTAATTAAGCAAGTAACTAAGCTCAGTCCCACTTACTTGGAGCATCACTATACTATCCCTTCAGTCGGTTGCATGGTTACTAGCCTAAGTACAATCGGCCCCGTTTGAAATTCGCGCACTGTGACGTCATGAACGCTTCGACCAATTGAAAAGCGTGAAATTTCTGTCGACAACTGCTGCTTACAACGATGAGACATTAAAGGCTTCCGCATTAAAATATCTAACGATAATGAAGTTCATGCCACTTCACAGTTAGCTTTTAAATGATTGCAATGTGAAACCTGCTGCTTCAAAAAAATGCTCGCAATTCCAGACAGCACCGAAGGGCCAACTTTACCCATGGGACATCGCGATGAAAGCAAAAAACAAGTCCAAGAACCGCTACGGAAACATCCTGCCATGTAAGTAGTGCTTGTTTCTGCAGATAAGTGGGTTGGTTTGACAAAATACTATTTCAAAGTGTCACACCTGCGGTACTGATTTTAATGAAGAGGACATTAGTAATGCCATTGTGAAATGATGCTTATTCCCGTTCAGCTGTTTGCTGTACGTCAAAAGCTGACAGAAAGATAGAATATTAAAAAATACAACAATCGTTCGATAGATTTTTGTTGACTGGCCACGAAGGTTCACATGTAGACGGAACAAGTTAGTACGAGAAGGTCACGAGTTTCTTAGGGACACTGATCCGCCGTGACGGCAGATGACCTTATTACAGAACCATGGTTTACGGGCATACATTTTTGCCTTAGGAATGCGTCTGTCAGATTAGTTGAGTAAATGGGGGGAGTTGCAAATATAAATAATAAAGCATTATTTCCTTCTCCTTGAAAGAATACGGTAAAAAAAATGATTCCTCTTCTGTACGGGCTGGATATGTTCGAAAGGATAATAAAAACTTGGTCATTTTCATATTCCGCGAGCGTGGTTCCGGTGTGAAAGGTCTCAAACTCCACTTAAAATAGTATATCCTCCAAATGAAAGGGTGCCTCACAGTTTCCAGAATTACACGTGTTTTCAAGTACTGCCCTAGCGTTATGAGAAATCTCGATATCAGTGAAGAAGTTTTTTTCATAACGTTCTTAATAAACTTAATCTGAAGACTCTGATGCAGCGAAGCAAAAAATTTCCATAGCTACCATGGGAGTTATTGAGGAGAATTCATAATGCTTGGAAGCAATTTCTTCGGTGCTGTAGGCAGTGTGTCAAGGTGCTAATGTCATTCCTTCGTTCTTTTATTACAGATGACCATTCAAGGGTGATACTTGCTCCGTTGCGTGGTTTTGATGCTGCGGATTATATAAATTCTAGTTATGTTCCGGTGAGCATAATTTACCTGCCTAGGATATGTGCATGGTAGTCAAGCTACCCGATTAAACCAGTCAGTAAGTTAGACATGAAGAACACGAGGAAAAAGAGTGCTTAATGAGTGAACCGATGATCTGAACATATTATGTGCCATCATTAGAACACAATATCCTCAAGTATGCATCACCATAAAATGGCAAAAATCCAGAGGCCTGTGTACTGTGAGATTTCAGTCCACGTTAAACAGCCTAATGTGGTCGAAATTTCCAGAGCCCTCCCCCACGGCATCCCTCATAGCCTGAGTCGCTTTGGGACGCTAAACCGCTGTAAACCATAAACCAAAACCATAAAAAGTGCTTTGATGTGTTCTTTTAATGTGATCTTAGTTATGTTACCTGTGCACCTTGTCAAGACCCTCTCCGTGCAGTTACATGCTTTTTTTGACGTGGACACATTTCTTAAGAATTCATGTGAGCTATTGCCAACAGTGGACTCATTGATTCCTTCTCAGCTGTGAATGTACAGAATTTTTCTGTAGTTATCACATTATAGCTAAAAGCATTAAAGTCATTACCAAGTGCGCAGGAGTTTAAATCGATTTTTTTTGTACAATCTCACCCTTGAAGGAGCACAAATTCAGGGTTTTCGAAAGTGCGTTTCAAAGTATACGAAGGTTATAGTACCTCTGGTCTTCCTGCAGTGCGTATCGCTGGATTTTAAGAGAGAAATTTAATTAGGGGATGTTTCTGGCGCCCGCAACCGACGCGAGCAAATCTCTAAGTTCATGAGGGAAAAGGGCATGTCAGCCAAGGACGTGGAAGCTTATCGAAGCAGCGATACTCAGTGTATCTGCTAGTGTGCGCAGTCTCTGCGGCGGGGCAGCTAAGCGTGCCTGTCTGCCATCGTTCTCAATACTGTACGTACACTCTAAACTGAAGAGAATTAAAGAAAGATCAATCTGTCTTCTAGTGTGCACCCTTTTATAAAAGAATGAGCGCTAAAGGACAGCTCACTTTCTTTTTAATATAGACGATGTATTCGTGTTCAATGTGTGTGTAGACAGCGGCTCTCACCCAAGGAGTATTTTCTGAGTATTTCCTTTTGTCTCAATAGAAAAAGGTAGGCATTCAAGGTGATGTCATCAGGGGGCGATTTCATTGAATTGCGGAGGTGGGGGGGAGGCATTATTTTTTAATGTTGCACCCTAGCTCAGTAGCTCAAAAAGTGATATAGGTAATTGGTGACTTTTACGTACTCTGCTGCCTTCTGTTAAGAGATGTTGCTGGCGCATTGCTGACATCAACGCGCCAAACACTGCTTCAATTTCCTTTCTTTTTTGTTCTATTCCAGGGATACAGGTGCCAGCGGAAGTACATCGCAACTCAAGGTGTTTCACGAAAAACATTCCAATGCCCTCCACTGACCCTGAGAACTCCGAGCTGGGATAAAAATAGTGTTCACTCTTTAGTTCCAGGCGAAAGTGGATGCGACGAAAGCCACTTGAGCTACAGTGAAAAATACATTTTATTCATTCTTGCATCTGCTTTTCCAAAAATTCAGTGAACGGCCTTCTCGGCGATGCTGTGTTTTCAGAGAAGCTGGCACCGTAAGTTAACGTGTGTAGATTGAGCTTATTTTAAAAATATCCCCCTAAAATTTAGAGGGATGGACCTATACTCCATGGTGGAAGTTCACCGTTACTCTATACACTATTTGAAGTTAACTTTCTTCTGACCATAAAGGGTGACGAGTTGTGTGGGTCGAATTATGCGCTGCTATACAGGGTGTTTCACCTCATGCTTTACACAATTTTAAATATAAGGGTTGTTGAGTTAAAACAGCGCTTTTTTCGGAATAGCATGGTCAGCAATGTAGTACATCAGAACACAGCAAAGATTTGCTAACTAGCAGCCAGGTTAACTAATATTGAATAGTTAATTTTGGAACTGTTACTGTTGGGCTCCTTAATAATTTAAATGAGTGTAGCCCATGGTAAGTGATATCCATAATAGTTTTTTTAATTCTAAAAACCCACTTACCCTCGGTGCAGTGTACCAATAAATTTGGCTACATTGTGCCTAAATACATGCGCTTTCGAGGAGCTTGTTGGCAACGCAACCTATCCAGCGCACGTAACTCGTCAAAATAGTCAAAATTTGTCCTGCTACAGCGCCGACCAAGGGTTATCGCGTTTTAGAATTTGTAAACACGGATATAGATATTACTAACAACGGGTTACACACCTCTCAATAATTTAGAGATCCCTAAAGTAATAATTGAAAAGTTAACTACTCAATTTCATTTAACCAGCCTACTAGTTAGGACATCTTAGCCGTATTGTGACGCACTACACCACTGACAACGCTATGCTAAAAAAGTGCCCTTTTTGACACAAAGAGCCTATTTTTAAAAATTATGGAAAGTCTTAAGTATGCGTTAAAACTGGTGGTAGCGATGTTTGTCCCTTTGTTTCAATCAGCGTGTGTGCGCATCAAATTTGGTCTGTTTTAATATACTGCATGCAGAAATTTGAAACCTTTTCAAGTAATTTGGGGCGCGTGAGTTTGGCGACAGTGTGTTTCTAGCCGTTCTTTGCACTATTTACCTGAATGTGCTGAGGGATATTGTTTTTGAGTTATTTATGGTCATGGCCGAAAGTGATGAATTCATTTGTTTTGCACCACTTCCAGCTTGTACCAATATAACTGATTTATGATATTGGCAACGCAATATAAAAGCGCAAAGTACAAGATTAAGGTTTTGGCAAGGAACACGAACCTATTCAGCATGTCAGGCGGGCTGCTGATGATAATGTCTACTTGCACAAACGGCATGTGGATATGGCAGATATAGGACAACACCTATTACGAACGTGGTTTCTTTGCGGCGCTTTGATTCTATGCGAAATTCGCTCTAAACACGCAATGCACGCAAAGCTCAAGAAATGGGGTTGCATAACTACAATCTGACAATTTCGCTCAGCGCTGCTCTTTCCCGAAGCTGTAAAGTGCACATTCTTTTTTTCCCACTTGCAGACCCAATGCAGACAACGCGCACCGACTTCTGGCGGATGGTTTGGCAGGAGGACTCCTGCAAAGTGGTGATGCTTACCAACCTGAAGGATCTGGAAAAAGTACGCACAACAGTTACAGCATTTCTGCCAAACGAAAATAATGTTACAACGCCGCGTAAGGCATTGCGTCGGAAGAAAATGGCAGTGTGCCTTTCGACTGTAGCGTCGCCGACATTTTAATGTGGTGGCTACTCATGCTATCATCACTGGTGGTGCATGATTAAGCACCACACATTATTAATGAAATATTTTTAGGCACGGGTGTCTTCACTCTGCAAAATCCACGGAGATTGCGCGTCACCGCGAAGGTCATAAGTTATTATGAATACGGAGAAGCTACGGTATACGGCAGCCATCTCCGTGTAGACGCGCACCTGTGCCTTGCACTGAAGAAGATATGAAAGATCAAAAGGTTAAACAAAAAAACACAATTTTTCCGTCGCAATGGGTCAATTTTCCTTCTTACACAAATAGCGTAAACACTACGACTTTGTATCTGCATAACACAAGCTTAGACAGATGTTTTCATGGACCAGATGAGGTGTGTAAGACCGAGGGTCCAACTCGACAGCGCGAATGTGGCATCAGATGAAGCAGCATGCATTTCAGCCACCGCTGACATACAGTAGAGTATATGAGATTGGTCACACTCAATCCATGCATTTCATTAGGCGAGTGTAGCAACTCATCTGGCGCTTTTAGGGGGTATGTGTTGTTCATTCTTTCTCAAAAGGGTGTTTATTTCGTCCCTGTACGGACCTTTTCTGTATTGATGCCTCTGCAGTGATTAACTTCTTTCTGAAAGCAGTGAAAAATGAAGAAAAATGAAATATAAATCTCAAGCTTGCACAGGTGCAGCAAGACTTCATCTTGCAAAGCTTACGGGAATTTCGAAGCATAAATGTCGCTACTGCAAATGTTTTTGCGGGTAGTCTACACCAATGGAAAGTGCGGAAGGGGATTTTAGTGAAAGATTGGTTACTACTGCACCTTCTATTCTGTGTTATTCTTTACGACAATTTTCCTTCAAGACTATGCAACGAGACGAGCTTCAATCTCGAGTTCAAATCGAAGTGCCGTGTCAGCGAGCGCTTATCTGTGGCCAAACTCTTGCTCATTGCAGACGAAGTGCAAACCGTACTGGCCAGAAACATCACAGAAGTACGGCAAGTTTGTGGTGACCTTAATGAAGACGGACACGCAAGTCGACTTCGTTGTGCGGGAGTTTCAGCTTCAGCTGGTAACATAATTCTCTTATCCTTTATTCCTTGTTCTGCGCTTAAATGCATTTTGTTTATTATAGCGTAGAAAATGTTTGTTCGATTCTGCTGCTTTAATGTGAGCATAATTTGTTTTTTTAATTCACCTATCTGTGTCAATTAGTGTCGAGGGAAGGGAAAATATTGTGGGCGAAGTAAGCAGCAATCGCTCCAAATTGTGAAACGCACATCGGCAAAAACACTAAACACCGTGCACATTCTGGATGCTCAGGCCATCTCGTCCACAAAATTGCTGTGGTGACTGCAGGCAAAAGTGTAGGGAAGATAGGCAGGGATCAAAAGCATGTACGACTTATTACCGAACAGGAGGGGGAGCGAGTAATGACTGTGGTATCGTTCGTGTATCCTCGACTAGATTAAAACATTACGAAATTCAAAAGGCCCAGGCAAGTTCTCATAGCATTGATGTTCCCTAAACAGCTCCAGCGGGTTATGGTTTAGGAATCCAGAAACATTGAAAACAGGTTTGTTTTTGAAAGTCCTGGGAACCCAACATCAGTAGAACCAGAAAGCTAATCAAGCAAAGGAACCGCGTTTTGGCTTTGTTCTCTACATGGCGGGGGGGGGGGGGGGGGGGCTGAATGATGTTAAGATTATGTGGTAATTGTGGCTCATATTCTTTAGTTTGTTTTAAACGTAAGCAGTCATGAGTAACAATGTGAAATTGGCAGAGTGTGGATGTAGCGTCGGAAGTGAATCCTTGACCTTCCATAAGCATCATCACCAGCAACCTCAAAAGCGCATCCCCTAGTTAAGCGGCTGCCCACTCACCTGTCACCACTGTTGATCCACCTCTGCAATACACCCCAGCACACCTTTGCCCTTTAGAAACACCATCCACTGCCCTCCCACCCACAACATAACTACCTGCTTCCTTCACAATGTCTCTACTCCCTACAAGACCAGTCTGCAGAAGAACAAAATATCGAGAGGAGAGGGTAATCATATTCAAAGATGTGGCGGGAAATCCAGCTGCACCCACAGGCATCACCCGCCAGCCCCCTGCTCACCCTCCAAAGCGGGGCTCTCACCTACCACCACTCAGGCCGAACTGGCGGGATGGTTGGCTAGACATACCGAATGATTCCCGGCGCAGAAGAAATAGCGGAAAACCGACATCAAACACAAAAAACACACCACTGCCACCCTCGACTCACATCCTTGTGCCAGCCCCGGCTCCAGAAATGGTTTGGTTTGGTTTTGTGGGGTTTAACGTCCCAAAGCGACTAAGGCTATGAGAGACGCCGCAGTGAAGGGCTCCGGAAATTTCGACCATCTGGGGTTCTTCAACGTGCACTGACATCGCACAGCACACGGGCCCCTGGAATTTCTCCTCCAAAGAAATTCTAGCCGCCGCGGCCGGGATCGAACCCGCGTCTTTTGGGCCAGCAGCCAAGCACCATAGCCACTCAGCCACCGCGGTGGCATCCAGAAATACCACACATTTCATTTCCGCCCAACTTAACTGTGAATGAAAAATTCTGCCACAAATGTGAGCCCTCACATAAGAGTAAAAGTATTCATAAGTCTCAGTGCATCAAAATTATTGCCCACGGTAGGCCATCATTAGTCCGCAGAGGTTTCAACCGTTCCTTTGTTTTCAGGCCAGCGGCTCAAATAATTTTTTGACAGGCGAGAGAGAGAGAGAAATGGACGGCAAGGCAGGGAGGTTAACCAGGTGATGCCCAGTAGGCTACCCTACACTTGGGGACGGTAACAAAGGGGAAAAACTGAAAAAAAGAATGGCAATGAAATGAGTTTTTGAAGTGTCCATCGACCACTATGTCAAGAGGACAAAAGGCGTGCACTAAAAACTTAAAGATTATGGATGGGAATACAACCCCGAGTCCTTTAAGAATTTTAGGAGTGCTTTCACCAGTTTCCTTTGTGAGGAAGGTTGTGTCCAAGGCCCAGAACCTTGGACTCTGTTAGAGGAGATACCGAAAAATCATTGGCGCTCGACTTTCTCATTCCTGCACCTGCTGCGCCGTTGTTTCAGTCGCTCATCAGTGCGGCCAGTCATGCCTTTTGAACGTGAGCGACCAATTTTGGCACCTTTTAAGCGAGGCATCGTATTACACGCGGAGGCGTAAAAAACTGAGTGACAGCACGCGATTTCAATGCCTGCAGTCAGTCCCAAGTGGTACAGTAGGGTAGAGAGCTGGGCCGGTTGATACATCGTTCTTAAAGAAAACACCAGCGGAAAGATTCAGATTCTCTGTGTCCTCTAAGAAAATACAGCGGAAGAAGCATACTGTCTGTGTCTTTCTGCTGATTGTTGCTTTAAGATTTAGTTCCGTAATGGTTTGGGCATCAGTTGTGCGAGAGGGCTAGGCATGGATCGATAAAAATGGGCACAACCGTTCCTGCTCAGGCTGCTGGCGACTCCCCAAGCCTGGCCAGAAATAATGCCGACAAATACACACCACACAGGAAGAAAGGATGTACACGAGGCTGATGTCCTTTCTTATTGTGTGCTGTTTATTGTCCCCAAGCCTGCTTTGCCTTATCGGAGGCAAAGTCTGTTTCAATCGCCTCAGCCAGAAAAACACTTGAAAGCACTAAACCTCCGCCTCAAGGGTAGGTATAAACCGATAGCCTTATTTTGTATAATACCCTTATATGCTGAATTGGTCATTCCGGAAGAGCCGGTGGGTATTGTGAAACCTTGGTTGCTATTCCCAGCAACATCCCGCAACCAATAATTATTTAACTGCCAGTAGCCTCGGCGGTCAGTTTGCTCATCATCCGGTGGGCAGGTTAGGATGACGTTACAAGGTCAGAGAACCTAGGTTGCCCACCTTCTCCGGAGATTTCTTGCTCAAAACACAGACGACGAACGACAGCGCCGGGGTTTCATAAGAACGGGAGACATAGCGGGTAGCCTAATGACACGGTCATTCCCAATACAAGTTCAGTTCTTTACACTCTAGGCAGCGTGTTTCAACAAAAGTAGTTTCAGCTATGAGTGCAAGCAGTGCTTCGAAACAATCTTAACAGCATTCACCGTGAGCGTGTCGAAGTCCATACTGAGTACCAGCAATAAGACTTTGCGAGAAAAAGTGCCTCAACTGGGCTTCAGCGCACACGCAGTAGTTAGACCCTGATATGGCAGAGAAATACTGCGTAATTTCCTTTCCTGAAAAAGCGTCGCGTTCAAAGGACGAGGCATCACGCCGAACGGGTGGTGGCGCTCCGGGGACTGCCTGGCAGCGCTACAACACGCTGTCGCGTTCCACTCATAAAGGCGAAGCTTAAGCGTCATTAATTAGCAGTTTATTAGTATTTAGTCATTAATCAGTCATTACACACTAATCAGTAATTTGTCATTACTTCGTCATGAATTATGTGTGACGTAATCCAGTGGTAACATCACCAGTGTCACATACGCAAAGTGGTGCTGAAAACGCTTTCGCCTCTACGCACTTCGGACAGTTTCGAACGCGCTGCATATATATTCTTGTCAGGCCTGCGTCTCGTCGTGTCCGCGTGCGCTTCGCATTATGCCCGTACACATTTCATGCTTACTCTACTCTCGGTTACGGGAGAGGCAGAGTTTTTTCCTTTTGCAATTCAAAAGTTAAATGGTTCACCTGTCTGATGTATCAAGATATATGCTAGTAAAAACCGCATATTTATTCCTATGAATTCAATGGTTACCTTAAATAGTGGCTGCCGATCCGAGATGAATCCGGCACATTAGTGTGGAGGGAAAAAAGGTCCGCGAACAGATTTTTGCCTGATATGATATTGATACAGCTTAGAAGTGGACGAAGAAGAAGTGCTCCGCCATCTCGTTTTGTGACGAGGAAAAAGAAGTGTTTTCGCCTGCTAGCTGGTGACCGCTCGGCAGACTGGACCAGTTCTGGTGTATCTTACGGTGTGCCGTGTAATATTCCTGACAATATGACTGCGGTTTTGTATGGCTGCAGTAGCCATAGGGAGATGAAAAATGCCAGCACCTTATTTCCACTAGTAAAGGGACACTAGTGGAAATACGAACTTGGGAACATTGTGCAAGCTTGAGTTCAATCGTTTTAGCTAGGCAGCTTCAGTCTGATTGTGTATCATTGAACTGTTATAGGAAAACAAGACTCAAACCGTCGTCCAGTTCCATTTCACCGCATGGCCTGACCACGGCGTCCCGCTATACCCTGACGCCCTGCAGCCATTCCTTACAAGAATATGGGATTTCCAGCCACACGATGACCATCCAGTCATCGTCCACTGCAGGTATAAGGGGGTGGACATCAGTACCTTTTTCAGAAGCAGAGCTCTGCATAATTTGATTGTATAGCGGAGAGTGTGATATATGCTTGTTTTATAGATAGGAAAAAAAGCCACAGTAGTAGTGCCTCAATCCAGTTACTTTTCACAACGAACGAGGTTCACTCATTTCTGGTAAACAACAGCTTAAAGAGAGTCCCTCGCGTCCACGTGAAATGCCTCAATTTTTCTTTGTTTACAATGTCGTATGTAAGCGGTTTCAATTTCTGCGTATGTGGCCTCTTTTAAAATATTCTCTCAACCTAAAAATGGGTCTTCAGGGGATCAAGAAAAGAGAGAAAGAAACTGAAGATTGTAAAGGCAGGGAGATGAGCTAGAAAGTACCCATTATGACACCCTACACGTAAGAAGGAGAACGAACAGAGAGAAAGGAAAGGAGATCAGTCTTGCACATGTCTCTAGGCTTTAACTATCAGTGTACGCAGAGTGAGCACTGAAAGTTCATAGCCTTGAACTTAACCCTCAGTGCTTTAATATAACAATTTCATTACCTTGTTCACAGTTTCCCCTGGGATTAAGGATTACAGTCTTGACAGTAGAAGCTTCGCTTTTGTGGCCAAGGAGAACTGAAGCGCAAGCAATGCAGTTAGCACATAACTTTTTAGTACCATGCAACAGAATACCTCACATTTTCTTGTTCCTTAAGAGGACAAGAAAATATTGCAAGATTCATAGCCATGCTTTGCTATAGAGCTGGGTATGCCATAGGCCTGCATATTTAAAGCATTCTTTCCTCTGTTCGGAAAGAAAGACCCACAGGCAGTTCAGAAGATTTTGCTATACAAAACTGTAACTTGAGTTCCTGAAATCAACCACGTTTATCACGGTCCTTGTATACTCCGCTGCTTCCTTCCACGCACTTCATGCCCTGCGTGAATATGGTTACCCTTAATCAATGCATCTTATGCCTATTACGTTCATAGGCTGCTCAGAGGCTACCTTGATCCCTCAATAACATGAGATACGAAGCATCTCGATAAGCATGGAAAAAAACCTGAAGCTGCGGTGACAGTCCCGTTTAATATTTTTGTTCTTAGGAACATATCGCCCACCCATTTTAGATTCTCTAAAGCCGCCATAAATGTCATCCACCCGCATAAGCTCCCTGTCCGCTTGTCGTAGTCAAGACCTGTTTCCAGCGTTCTGAAGCGCGAGCATGACGGGTAAGCTTTCACACGGACGATCGCATCTGTCCGCATCCACCTTGTGATAAGCGAGAATGCTTGTGGCCCTGAGGTTACGGCTTCTTAATTGGTAGGTGATTTCGTTTTGGTCAACCCAAGCTTCTTTTTTGCGTGTCGCCGGTTTTCCAAGAACTATATAAAGAAGCATAAGCACTCTGCGTCATCCCAAACAGCTGATCAACTGCGCTGTAATTGAGACCAAACAAGAAAAGTCAGTGCTTGGATCAGTGATAACATCGATATTTTCGTGGTCGCATGAAAGCATTTTATCGAGACTTTTCACCACATATATGTCCCTGAAACCCCGATATATCTTGCTTGTCAATGAGAGAGCATTATGCCCCATTTGAGCTGACTATGTGGCACTCGGAATTTTGCATACAGATAGGGCTTACAGATAGGCTGAATTTTGTAACAATTTATTTCGTTGAATTTTCATTCCGTCATCTCCGATAAGCACAGCTCCAGGTGATGTAGGCTGTGTGGCTTTACGTCACGCCGATCTTTGCAAAAGACGACCATGATGACACAAGCCTAAACCAACTCGCTAAAGCATGCTGGGAGGCCGGAGCTGAAACCAACAGGTGACGGAGAACTACGCAGCTCTACTTTCAACAAAGGTTTATCAGTTCTGGCGCATATATATACACCTGGGATTGGCAAGGTGAAAAAAGAAAAAGCAAATAATAAGATTGCCATGTGCTACCTACGTCAAGAAATCCAGCTCTCTCTTAGAGCCACAGACCAACACGTCCAAACATATTCCCTCCCGGAGAATTACAACGCATTTAACATGATTTACTGGCTTCTAAACGCTAATACCATCTCTTCTATGCAAATGTACGGTACCTGCTAGAGGGATTGGCTTAACAAGGCTCCATGACTCGGCCGTACTAGAGGCAGCGGCTGTAGGGCAGCTAATGGTGGCGCTGTGACCACACCAGCCGTGCGTGTTATCAGTCGTCGGATTACAACTCTCCTTTTGCTGTCACCGCTGTTGAAGAAACGACCGAACGAAATTACAGAGAAGGATTGCGAAACATATTCCTAGCTACCGCAGTTGTCCCTACACCTTCACAGAAGGCGCAACATACCGGAGAGTTGACACACATTGTCATGGTGACAGGAATGGAATCGTGGCGTTGTAAATGTGAATTTACCAAAGTAATAAGGCGAGAACGACTGCCGCAATGCCTAGTCAGCGTCCCGTAATTTGTTTTCTGCCACCAACGCTACTACAGGCTCGCGACGATCCAATGGTTTCTGCTCACTGCAAATTTCCATGGCAGACTGTGGTAGCTAAAAGTTTCCTATGCTTCTGCACGAATTGCAGTTGCTGGTCTTAGAGGCTAAAAGTGTACGATGGCACGTACAACTTTGCATGGCTTGCTTCTTATTGATGCGCTATGTGCGTCTGTTTGAGGCGCTCTTTTTTGTGAGCACTTAAGCGCTGATGAAGATATTCATTATATCAGTTGTTATACGCACGCCAGTGCTTGCTATAGTTACCAACGCCAAGCGAAATCAGTGATTACACGCGGTATACTTCCAGATTATTTTATTCTTCTAAAAAGTTACTCCAGATTTCACTTCTAGGAATACTCGTGACTGGAGTTTTCACATTTTGTGAATTTTGACTCCTATGTTCGTACATACGTATTCTCGCTTAATTTCTGGGTTCTTAGCTGCATTTCACCCAAGTACCGTGTGCTTCTACGTGATTTTCGTATTTTCATATGCACATATGTCTGTGTGTCTAGACTGATTCCCTGTTTTTGTTTGTTTCTTCTCTTTCTTTTCTCTTGCAAAGTGGAGGCATTGGCCAAACAGGCACGCTGATCTTGGTGGACAGCATGTTGGCCCAGGCACAAGCTGAAAGCGAAGTTAACCTTGTATCTCAGCTTCATGCAATGCGGCAGAGCAGGGTTAACCTTGTGGAGTCTCTGGTAGGTGGCCATTTTGTAAAGCTCCTCTTCTGAGCTGCTCTATTGCTCGGATCACGCAAAACTCAAAGGCCAGCTCACTTTCAGTGCGCTTGCGGTATGCTTGTGAGCTGCTCAACGCCGCTAGGTAGGAAGTGCTAAGATGCCCATTGTAGGTGAATCCATTGCACAAACACAGCATATTTTTGTCACTGCTTACAACGGGCTGTAGATGACGCATTGTTCTCCTGTCAGATCTCTGTAATTAACAGTATAAAATAATGTAAATTTTACTGCAACGAATGAGAGAAACTGTTAAAAAAAACTGGCTTTGAAGCAAAATGTTTACGTGGGACCTTAGAACATAAGCGAGAAGCAATGTGATGACACAATAGCGTGGAGCTTTACATAGGAGCACCTTCTTCGAAGATTGTACCATAGGTCGGCCACTATAGGCAGCTATCGATATACGTCCTTCTTCTAGCAATCAGCAGCTTCAATGACTTCAACTTCGAATTTTTACTTTTTATTTTGTATCATGGTATCCAACAGTGGTGTCAGAAGCCTGCTTTCTAATCGGCATGCTCGTCCATAATGTAACGAGCGCTCCACGTTGATAGATTTCAAAATGGTATTTGATCACAAATGTATTTAGCAGAGAGCGGCATAGTTGAACTTTTGAAGTATTCAGTAATATTTACATAGCGCCTTTCCGATGTACCAGCGGTGACATAATGAGACGATTCTTAGTCGAGGTCCAAAAAGAGGTTAATAGTTTTAGCTTTATTGGTCTTGGGGGATTAGATCATTTACTTGTTGACTCTTAAATTTCAGAGAGTGAGCTAAGTCAAGACAATAGAAATCATCATCATCAGTGAGCATAGTCAGGTTGATGATGATGAATTAGATCATTTTACCTAGCACCTGGTAATGGTCAAATTAAGACACAGAGCTTGGGAAACGCTATTCTGCTGGATGCTTAGCATAGCGGATTCTTGTCCTCCATACGTGCCACAATGAAACCATGTAGCGGAGGAGTGTGCACAGCAAAACTGCGCACTGACATGGCGTTCTCTGTCCTACCGAAGCGGCTGCTAGCTGCTGCATAACTCTAGCGATGGTTAAATAGAAGTCCATGGGATATGCGCCCCGGTAGCTGACATCGAAATATGGGTGTCACTGAGCTCTGTCCTCTGGTCTGTGGCTTCGGTACGGCGCGTGTGGAGGGCCGGAAGTCGTTGTGCGTGAGAGCCAAGCAAAACTGCATTTTTAGAATTCTAAAACAAGAACTCTTGTTACTAACTGCCACCCAAAAACATCTGATTGGTTTGGTTTGGTTTATGGGGTTTACGTCCCAAAGCGACTAAGCCTATGAGAGACGCCGCAGTGGAGGGCTCCGGAAATTTCGACCACCTGGGGTTCTTTAACGTGCACTGACATCGCACAGTACACGGGCCACGAATTTCTCTTGCAAAGAAATTCAGCCGCCGCGGCCGGGATCGAACCCGCGTCTTTCGGGCCAGCAGCCGAGCACCATAACCACTGAGCCACTAACTGCCACCCAAAAACATCTTATTGTAATTACTGTAGTGAATACAGTAGCTGAACACTTCTTGGTAGAATAGTTAACCAAACAGTCAACGGCTCAGTTATCTTTAGACGCCCACCAACGATGCACTGACATGCACAAAAACTGTTTTTATACGGTAAGTACTTTACCTTAAAATGCTAATAAAGTATGATGCATTTTGTATAATCGGTAATGTCGATGCAGCTTTGACTACGTTCACACCAAAGACTAAAGGCGACATATTCTCATTTGAGCACAATGCAATCAGTGCTACATGAATGCTAGTCGTGTGTTCTTTGTGTAGTTTCTATTTTTTTCCTCGTGAACGTCGAAACAGGAATAAAAACAGTGCTGTGGCATGTGGTGGAAGTGGCCTCAGAAATAATCAGTTTCATATGCTTCTCTTTTGCATTGATGTCGGCACTTATTTCGGGTTCATTTCAGGAGCAGTATATATTCGCCTACATGGCGCTAGTGGAGATGCTGTGCTGCAAGAACCACAAGCTCTTGGTCAAGGATTTCGTAGCCTTATACCCGAAGCTGAAGGTGAAGGGTCAGGCTACAGGCAAGAGCGCCATCGAGCTTGAATATGAGGTGGGCTCCTTTCATTCATTTCGCTTCTGACTTTCCCTTAGAAATAAATGTGCAAGTTTTGCGAAATTCGAATAGTACACAGATAAACATTTTCTAGTGAAGAACAGTACAAATTTCCTGAAAACCTGGGGAAATGCATTTTGCGTTGATAAAGCCAAAGTATATCTCAGGGCATCCCCAACTAACCGAACCATAAACTGCTTTCCGCACGTTAACCGCGAACAAACACATAAATAATAATTATAGCAAGCACCACCCATCAGGTGACTTTAAAGTGCAAGCGTGTTGTCTTGTGTTCTTCAAAATCGATTTAGAGTTCCGTACGTTGTCTGCTTTGAATTCGTCAGAAACGTGCACTGGTGCTATGAAACCCACGGGAACTTCTTTAATATTCTTTAATGTAGGCCTGTATTAAGTTATTGTTATAATTTGTCAACATCGTACATGGATTCCTATTTTCCCCTTGCAGAAATGCAGATTTCTTTATTGCAGTGTATAGTCTGAACTGAAGCTATATTTATGGTTTTAAGCAATCGCTTTCAATTTTTCTGAGGGCATCTTTATATCCCATCTTTGCTGCGTATCGACTGTTCTTGTGCAGGCTTATGTATATGTCCTAAGCTATTGTTAAGTCATCTCGAGAGACTTATGAGTCTCTTTGAAGTAGAACTATATTTTTCATCGTATGGGTTGGTCCTGAAACATTGACCTAAATTAAAATAATTACAGTCGAACACCAGCATGTGAAAGAGAAGTTCCCACTCAGCTTCCTTTGTTATTAAAGAGACATTAATGACTACATCGTGTTATTTGCTCCAAGTAAGGAACATTTCATGGCCTCTTTTTCGCTATCTTAACGTCTGTGCGGGTCTCAAGTTGAGACCCAAAAAAATTTGGGTCTCAAGAAATTCAATGTGGAAAGTTCTCGCCAGTTCATTTAAACTCAGTTCATTTAAACCTCTGTGCGGCAGGCAAATAAATTTGGGTGTCAAGAAATTCAATGTGGAAAGTTCTCGCCAGCTCATTTAAACTCGTCCACATTAGAATAGACTGGTTGGTTGGTTGGCTGGTTTATGGGCTTTAACGTCCCAAAGTGACTCAGGCTATGCATGAGAGACGCCGTAGTGAAGGGCTCCGGAAATTTCAACCACCTGGGGTTCTTTCACGCGCACTGACATCGCACAGTACACGGGCCTCTTGAATTTAACCTCCATCACATTGGGTTTCACTGTTTTCAAGTGAATGGTGGTATAGCATTTGAACTGGCGTGTGCGTGCGAATTCTCATCCCGAAGAAGGCAGTTTACTAGCGAAATTGGCTGGTGATGGCCACAGTTGCTTTTCAGTTTTGGCAGTTATTGTTGATAAAAGCGTCATTCTCAACGAGACTGGTCTCCTTGTCACTAGCCTGATGCACTGTATTTATAGAAGCGAACTTCATTTTGATCACAGTGTCCCACTAAGGAGGGGAAAGCAGCCACGAAAGTACTTAGAAGATTGCGTATCATTCAGGCTTTGTTTTGTCATGCCCAAAATATCATTGTGCTGTCATTAGCATTGTTAATTTTCAAACTTCTTTTCTGGGCAGGAGCTTGCGCGGGCTAGCCCCCTCCCGGTACTGGACGACAACAACAGCGCTTGTGAAGATAAGAACGCTGATAAAAATCGTTCAGCAAAAATTCTTGCAGGTGGGCTTGAAACTTGTATCACTGCATATTACGTACGCACTATCACCAAATTTCACCCACTTCACTACCCTCTCTTAATTTTCAGGTGACAGTCCAAGACCGTTCTTGAGTGTGACAGCTGATGGGTCCAAGTCAGACTACATCAACGCCGTCTACGTTGATGTAAGATGATATTTTTTACGGGCTAATGGGCTCTTTTCAAAAAGAACCCTTGGAATTATGACGGAGCGCAGGCAGGTAACGGCGGCCGCTTAGCACGGGGCGCCGCGCTCCTCCCGCTAGAGGCGCTAGTGGCGTTATGACGTGACGTCATACCAGGAGCGGGAGACGGGCTACCAACCAGGCTTGTCGGGTAACGGCAGCCGCGCTCTTCTCACTAGAGGCGCTGCATATGCAATATAAAACACCTGATTTCGCAACCTACCAGGCTTTCGCACCCTACCAGGTTTCGTTTTCTTTCAAAATATATTGCTTACAGGCTCCACATTCTGATGGTTATTTCAATGCGGGTGGCTGTTTTTGGCGGAGCCTAGAAAAGATTTTACTCGCGATGAGACAATCACGAAACGCGCAATAGGGAACAAACTCCTCTGATCGTTTCTACTTTCCTGTGTAAATGCACCTGGACGTGGTACCATCGAAGACGCGTGCAAGACTGCAATCAGTGTTTAGTATCTTTCCATGACACTTAAATAGGCTAAGATATTGGAAAGAGTGGCAATAAGGCAAGCCATTTCATTCATTTACTTTCACCTTGATAACATTGTCTAAAATTGCACCAGAAAATGAGACCTACCACTTTGCTGGGAACATGGCTTCGATGATTCGGTTACGGTAAGCTGGAACAAACGAGGAAGAGCATTATTTGAGTGCTGCCGTTTCAAAATACCACAGCCGGGCATGCATATAGAACAAGTTGAGAACTGGTCAGTTGGTGTTTTAGGCAGCCAGGCATGGCAAAACTACAGTTATAAGAGTCCGGTAATAGCTAAAAATGAGTAATTGAAGTGCCGCTACTTATAAACCTTGATAAATTTAGTTATAATTTAAACGTATATGCAGCTGTTTCTAACGGATGTGTTGCAGTAACACTTGTGATGGAATGAATTGGTTATTACAGAGTTCATGAAAAATCAGCTCGCAAAAGGACGTGAATCGGTAAGGTGAAACATGTACGAAGGATAGGTACTGGTTCTACAAAGCACGTGGAATATCTGAACGAATGTGGCCCTTTCGCTGACTACATAGGTCAAATGGCGCTAAAACCACTGTGCACTTGATCTTTATCGTTCCTTTCTCGGAGATGGTTGGTGCTCGCAGCCGCACTTTTTTTAACAAGGAAAGGCACAGAGTCAATAACCAGTAACTCGTTTTTCATTTTTTTTTGGTGTCTAGGTGTAGTGCTGTCCGCACAGTACAAGCTGTTGATTTGTTGTCAGGCGCAGACACTACAACTACAAAGCCAGAGATGGTGTATAAGCGTTAGATGTAATGAAAGGTATGGTGAATATAACATGGGTCTTCTTTTCGCAGGGATTCAAGCGAAGGAAAGCTTACTTAGTGACCCAGGTGCCTCTGCCAGAAACTGTGGATGATTTCTGGGAAATGCTTGCAGCGAGCGGCTCAGTGACTCTGGTCACACTCGGGCCACAGGAAGATGAGGTACGAAAGCTACAAAAAATATACTGCCCACTGCATTTCTTTAGAGTGGTATTGCTACTTGCAGTTATTTACTTCACCTGCGGGCAAAGATGACCCATCGAAAAGAAAAATGGCAGCTAAAGAAATAGAAAAACGCAACTACTCATCCCCGTGATGTCGATATAGTAGTGCAGATCGAAACACAATACCATTAGGAAAATAGGGACACTTCCCTTGCATTGCATCCGAAGAAGCGCTTCAAAAGGCGAAAATAACCTATTTGATGCCAGTTGCTCATGCACTTCAATCCCAGTTTTAGTTTACCAAAAACCATATCCTGTGCGAGTCTTCCGTGCTTTCGAAAAAAAAACATCTGTGATAAGACGATGCAGAATTCAGCGGCGTGATCATATTTACTCATAGCACTTGTTAAGACGGAAATATCGATGATACCACTCTGGGCTGCTTAGAGTGGATTGTGCAGATGTGCATTCAACATTGCTCAACCGTTCGGTGTTCTGGGCACTGTTAATATGCAGACACCTTCACGACCGTGGACACGGTCAGGGCATTTGCTTGTGGTCCAGTGAACGCCGTGAGCCATAATTAAATGTTATTTCAAATTTCAACCAATATGTGCTAGTAATGCAAAAAAAATGCAGACAAAAGACAAGGCGAGAGAAAAGTGACTAGGCGCTGCACTTTGCCCCAAGAACAACTGCATTTTACTACCAACTTAAGGGAACGCTAAAAATGAATTGAGTTTAGCCTGCACCAATAGATTACCGCGAGGTGACACCTAAGAGGATACTCTCATTGATTGTGGATAATTTAAAGGCTAGAAAACAATAAAAACAAACGTCAACGATTGCATTGTCCATTTCCACAAGCAAAGTGGGATTATTCTCAGAAAGTTCTCTGTGCATAGATGCGTGAGACTATACGTCATGCACTTTGATACAGTAATAATGCAGTTACTTAGGCTGACGTCTCGAAGTCCAAACTGAATGGCATGAACATATGAAATCCGATTTCACAAGAAGTCAATGTGTGCTTTACTGCCGAAGGAATGTGAACATATTCACAGACAGCCATATGATCAAATTTTTCCTTCTTGATAAACTTGTAAAACCTAGGAAAAAGCAGCGCAGTAGCACAAACACGAGGGAAGAAGGGGCGACACACAGCGCTCACTAAAACTGATAGTTTTATTCAGAGCGCCTCTGTTTAAGTACAAGTAGCCACATCTGATAAAACACGGGAAAACAAGACAACAAAATCTACGATGATACAAGAAACTTGTGTTCTTTTTGTGGTATGGCGATGGATGGAGTGCTAACGGATGCTGGGCCTAGCTTCACAATTTCTGAAGCCTCAGTGATCTTTCTTGTAACCGCATCTTTGTGATATGCTACAAATTCACATTTCTTGACCTGCGGATGACAAGCACAATCACTGCAATGAATCCCGATGTTGCGAGCAGCATTTTTTACGCTATTGCAGTGTTCTCTCAGCCTGTCGTTAAGACGTCTATTTTGACCAACATAGTAGTTGCCACAGGAGAGAGTAAATAAGTAGAGAATGTTGCCTTTGTTTGTTTCGGTGCTTTTTCATGCAGATGGGTACAGCTTTTACGTGTTTTTCCGCTGCATTTACACGTGCGCACAAGCTATCTAATTGCAGCTGAGTCAAAAAAAACAACATTCACTCCCCTCTTTTTCCGAATCCTTTTCAAATTTTTAGACACGGCATGAAGGTACAGAACAACCACCACATTAATTTTACTCCTAAGAGAGGAGGTGCCACTTTTCAACTTTTTTAACATCCCCTCAGCTATAGAGGCGAGAAGATTGATGAGATAACCAGAAGCAGTCAGCCTGTCAGCCTGTATTGAAAAACTGTGACCAGTCATATGCAAACAAAATTTCTTAAGCGCATTGTTAAAACAGGATGCAGCAATGTCTCGTTATACAAGTTTGGAGTGGCCGGAAGAGTACGCAAGTAACGGTTTAGTAAAACAAGCTTTTAGGCAAGTTGGTTATTTGCTTCCACATAACTTCTGCGTAAAAAATGACGAGCACAGCCGTGTCGTAGGTGTTTCTTCTTTTCTAATCATCATTTTTTACGCTGCAGTTATGTGGAAGCGGAAGTAACGGCTTTCCCCCTAACTTCGAGGGACCAGCACATATGTTGAGCAGTGAAATAAATAGTCAAATCAAGGAAGATGATGAAATCACTAACAGGTACTTCATGAGTAATAACAAGTGGCTGAATCACATAAGATAAAACAGAACAGATCCAATTCACTTCTATATCAAAACCGGCACGGTCACATTCAGAGGCAACATTGTCTACTCTCTCTCCCTCTTCCCTGTGGCAACTACTATGTTGGTCAAACTAGTCGTTGTCTTAACGACAGGCTGAGGGAGCACTGCAACAATGTAAAAAATTCTGCTCGCAACATTGGTATTCATTGCGTTGATGGGGCTTGTCATGCGCTGGTCGAGAAATGTGAAGTTGTAGCAGTAACAAAGATACTGTCACAAGAGAGATCATTGAAGCTTCAGAAATTGCAAAGGTAGGTCCGGCATGCGTGAGCACTCCATCCATCGCCATATCAAAAGAAGAACACAAGTTTCTTGTATCATCGTAGAATTTGTTTGTCTTGTTTTTGTCATAGTTTATTAGACGTGGCTACTTGTACTTAAACAAGGCACTCTGAATAAAACTATCGTTAGTCAGCGCTGTGTCTCGTTCTTTCTTCCCTCGTGTTTGTGCTAGTTTACTGCATTTTCCTAGAATGTCTTACGAACTCGCCAACCAGTACACGTAATGTGTTTCATAACTTGTTACTCACTGAAAATTTATATGCTAGCTGAGCTCAGTTTACACAGCTTTTGAAAAATATCACCTTTTCTATTGTTGTTTCAGCATTGTCGATAATAGACATTCATTCGTACCTCTACCAATTTCCGGACTCGTACTTTGTTCCTCACTTTGACACTCTATGAACGTGAACCTGAAAAATATATTTGGCGAGAACTTTTTTTTCTTCCAATTCCGGACTTAGTGTATCTTTTAGAGTCTGGAGAAAGCACAGACGAGAACGCTTCTCTAGGTGTCAGTTTGAATTCTCAGACCTGACCTCTCTCTACATAAAACTTCTAATGGAGCATATTTTTGGGCTGAAATCTCACCCTGTTGTTCACAAGATAAACATTCACAAACTTGACAATGCAGTGGTCAGTTTTCATCTCGAATTTAGAGAAGACATTTGCTCCAAGCACACTCGGTGACACTTCACTTTCAGGGGTTCTCAACTCATACGATCATTACTACCCATGTACAGGTATAGTAAGCTCACTAAAACATGCAGAAGTTCTCCGGGATAATTGTTGGCCGTGGTAGGCTTCTGTGAATAACAGTAGCTTTTAATTATTCCACCAGACCTTCCCTCAATTTTGGCCAGGCCTGAAGAGCACGGTTCGTTATGGAAACGTCTTAGTTGAGCAGACTGACGCTCAAGACTTCCAGGACCTCCTCGTCAGGACATTCAAAGTAACCGAGGGCTCGGTAAGTAAGTGGCATCATGAATGCTGCTGCCACAAAGTCTGTTTATAAATTTATATAGCTTAGTGAACCTGACTGGTTATTAGTAAAAAAGGCTTCACTACAGCGAGTACTTATAACTGAGGTCTTCAACGAGCAAGACTACCGGTTTTCAGTGTAGCTCTAACGGAGAACTGGTGAAATTGAGTTAACTGACAGATTTCAGTGGCGTGTTCTTGAAGTCAAAAAGTAGGATACTTACTGATGTGGTATTTTTATTATGCGTTAGTGTGCCAGGAACGAAAATTTCTTTATCTAAGAAATTCAGCCTGCACTATTCATTCAAACATTCCTAACCGGTCGCAATTTCTTTAATAGTTGAAAAATGAATGTTGTCAAACGAAGCGTATGCGTAATCACAGGTGATTGAACAAGAATAAATACAAGAAGCGAAGGTTCTTAAGAAATCATGATGGATGGTACAACATATGCATGTTCGCTGTTGGTCTTGATTATACTGACCAGAAACAAACTACTAGCGTCTGGACATTCCGTATTGTGCATGACACGCCGCTGGACATTACAGGGTTAACGGCTTAATTCAGCCGCTGTAATTGCTCAATTAAGAGGATGACTTTCCTTTTCAGCATTACCGCGCTTCCTAAAAAAATATTTAGTCACACTACATGCTTTCATTTCAGGGACCTGCTCGCATCCTGAAGCAGTTTCACTCGCAGACGTGGAAAAGATCGCGTAGCATACCAAGCTCCTGCAAAGAGGTCCTCGAAATTCTCCAGCATGTTGACCACTGGCAGATACAGGCCAAAGGCGGGACGGTCGTGGTGCAGTGCCTGTAAGTACTCGGCTGTGGATCGGAAGCGAAATGCAGCAAATGACTGTCTAAATTCTACTATAGATGTTACTTCGTTATTTCGTAGATGTGTTTCGTTATTTTGATCCAAAGCCCTTTGCTAGGTTTCCCAGGTCGAGCGAGTTGGTAAATTTGTGACAAAAATTTGAACCCTAGCCCAAGCGGTAGAGGCAGTACGAAGAACTCAGTACATAAGCGTTGACGTGCAACTGATCTCTTTTCTCTGAAAAAATTAAAAATGGAAACGTTTTTTTCTGGTCTGCACTTTGTCCCTTTTTTCCTGAATCGCAATGGGCACACTACTCGGCACTGAGATCTTCTAGATTTTAATTTACTAATGAATCAGCGCTGCAGTTGTGTTTTTATACTCTGGGCTTCATAATCAGAATCATGTTTACTTAACATCATGGCGATGTTGGGTGCGCGGACATTAAGCCAGGGAAAGCGCTCGACAAGGTCAACGCACCCCACAGAAGCATTGCAGTGGTACACAACATGACAGTACTTTGACAGAAAAACAACAAAAACAACAGACCTGGCATTAGCTGTGCACCAGTTCGGACTCCTTTTTATTTTACGTGGGAGAGTGTAGCTCCAGACTCGATAACCATAATTTGTTCGAATCCTAAGTACAAGCCATTTGAATGTCATTTGTATGGTGTACTTTCGCTCTTTGCATTGTAATCCTTCGCACTGTAATCGTCTAACTTACGTTGGTCGTATCACTGATATTGGGCAAGTGTTCTGTGACAGTGCAACAAGCACTTTTTATATTTTTGATGATTGTTGTCATTCAACTATCCGGACCCATACCTAAAACCGAGAGTATTCTTAGCATATCTGAAAGCTTCGAAAGACCTTGTAAACTGTATGGCATTCTGGAGCTTCCGGTTTGTGAGTTGTTATTAGGGGCCGCGGTGTAGTTTATGCAACAATCTACAGTAGATAGCATTCAAACCTTGGCTCTGAATAATGGTAATACAGAAGTGTATTTTTTTGCATTCACGGACTCCTAAACATGCTTTCCAGCTAAAGGGCTTTTTATAATGTGAGCATGCTTTTGTTATTGATTAATCTGAAATCTATTGTGAATAAATTTCGTTTTGAATGAGAGCAAGAAATGTAAAATACTGTATTAAATCGACAACTAAAGCAAGCATTATCTCTAGTATATGCAGAGGAGAGCATCTAAAATATTCTAGAGATTCTAGTAAACAGGTGCTTAAATATATTTGTTTAGAATATACTTTCCATTCATAACTTTCCGGTTGTTAATGCTTCTCTTTGTACAAGGGACGGATGCCTGCACTGCGGGCTCTACTGCGTGTCTGCTGCAATCTGCGAGCAACTGAAGCTGGAACAGGAGCTGGACGTATTTCGCGCGGTGCAAAACGTCCGCACCAGTCGTCCAGAATTCATCGTCGATTCAGTAAGGAGATAGCGAGCGGTTCTTTCACTCTTCTTTAAGTTTAAGAATTTCATAGAAAGGCGTATTCTCCTTGTGTTGTGCCGGAAAGAATATTTTATCGCCTAAGTTCGAGCCCGCTTCAGTTCCTAGCATGGGCAACACATTCGCTTTGCCACTTGATGCCATTCCTCAGCTATTACTGCGTCCTCAGTGGTAATAAAATTTGGATGCTACAAAATGATGAGGATATGCGTGCAGTGTCCGTGTAGCCATACGTAAATAAAAGTGCGCGCGCTGAGCACCGTAGCATACAGCAAGGGCTACAGCACAAAGAGAAAAACAAATTCAAGCTGAGCAAGGAACATGGTATGCAGGTCACAATCATCTTCAAAACCAAATCGGTAAACACAATAGAAAAATTTCTGTCTTCAAAACCAATTTTCTGTAACGATTTTGATTAAAAACTCGTAGTAACAACAAATTTTCGTGGTAACAATAAAATTTATTGCGTACTTCCCTACAGAAAAGTACTACAAAACCACAGGTTACCGACAAGTAATACAGAAAAACAACAGTTCTTCAGAAAAAAAAATTGTCATTCTGCAGGACTGTGAAATATTTTGTCATATTTTCACACGACTCTGCCGTTTTTTTTTACTGGGATCCGTCATTCAAAAGTAAAAATGCTTCCTGCATTAACATGATATCTAAATTACCCTATGCTAACCCTATGCTAACCTGGCTCGCCCTATTCCAGTATGCCTGCTAGGATATTAGGTTCATACTAGATTCTACTGCGTAAAGCTACGTTTCTTTTTCATCTGTATATTTTTTTCCTGGAAACCAAGCTAGTGTATAAGTATAAAAAGCCAGCGAAATGACAATGCAGGATACTGATACGTATTTCCCAACAAAATATTCTAATTCTTTTCGCCAACGAACGATTCGCCTCAACTGTCGGCTTTATGATTCATAACATATAGGACGAGTAAATTAACAGCACTTATGTTCTCATTAATATGACTAAAAGCAATTGCATTATAACAGGAAGTTTCCAGTTTGAGTTGAGTTGAGTTGAGTTTAATGGCGCATAAGCAACTAAGGCTATCATGCGCCAAGCTCAGGGTATAAAATTTTTTTTATATAGATGTTATACAAAAGTCTAAATGAACGGCGGTGTAAAGGGCCTAAAAAGTTAATTCATGCAACCTAGTAAAAACGTAAGACAAAAGTTTAGAAGTGACTTATGGTAAAAGCTTTAAAGAGGGTCGGACACGTCAGCAGCCATCCTTGGCTGGGCAAGGATCTCGAGGTTCCCACCCGATGGAATAGGGACCTCAGCCGTCTTCTCAGGAATGAGAAAGTGGCTGAGGTGTTTCAAAAACAAGTAAGGCAAGATGAGGTGTGTCAATGAATTGTAAAGCGCGGGGTTAAATGCATGTTTCTAAGTTTGCAGTTTGTGTTTGGAACTGTTTGTGTGTCTTTTCTGTGCTGCATGAAAGCAAAATATTGCGATGGACATTTAAAAGTTTGCTGACCGTGACACAGCATGGCGGTTTTTTCACAACCGCGTGCTATGTTACCAGAAACAAAACAAAGCAAAATGGCTTTACCCCATAAGTGAGTCGGCGAACTGTGTTTTCTCTGTAATTTCCCTGCAAACCGATATTTTTATCCATCCCCATTTCTTCAGCCTTTATAAACTTTTTACTTGATCGGAAATCTAAGGTATGCACAGGGTTGGACACTTTTTTGGAAACTTTTGCTGTCATAGGTACAAATAATGCTTTTGCTGTCAGGTACAAATTATGTTCCCTCTTTTCTTTCTTATCCAATATTTTGCAGGAGCAATACACGTTTTGCTACGACCTGGCGCTCAGCTTTCTGGACACTTTTAGCGCCTACTCAAACTTTCAGTGAAGATTGTTCCGCTGTGTTATTTATCATGTTCGTTTTGTATCGTCAAGGATGGAAAGACTCGTTGGAAGACTTTGACGTATCCGGAGAGTTTTAAATAAAGTGTTGGTTTGTTTTTATTCGGCCTCTCCAATTGTTTTGCTTGTCACTACTAGAGAATGGCGATTCCTTACATTTCCGGTTTGGATGAGTGCCAAATTTTTAACAGTGGAAACGTTGGCTGTCTGGTAAAGTGTCAACCAATAAAAGGGAAAACGATGTCAGTGGTAGCTAGTAGAGGTCTCAGGCTAAGATTGCCGTGCGTCGCCGATGACCTTCAAGGCTTGGCCAAAATCAAACCTTCAGTTTATAAGCTTGTAAAACCGGTGGATGGTCAGTGGTCAGACCAATAGTCAAGCAATTGTACAGGTCACGGTGGAAGCCATCTCAAGGTCAAGTCAAGGTCAAGTCGGGAACGTCGCGGTCACGTCAAGGCTAACCAAAATTTGGTCACGTGATTAACTTTGGCGTTCCTAAACGCGGCGTTTACGTGATAGAGCAGGACGTGACGCCATCTCTAACCGAGTACAAGACGGAAGTAGCGCGGGGCACAGAGCGCGCATGTGATGTTCACGTGCTAGGCCGTGACGTCTGGGTCTGCAGCAGCGGCACGCCTTCACACGAATAGCACATGTGCTCACGTGCTAGGCCGTGACGTCACGCGTTCTGGCGAGCATAAAAAAGTTACTGGTGCTTTAGCTTTGATTAAAACGAGTGAGAAGTGGTAGCTTCACTATGGTTTAGCCTGGAAAAAAGCAAACAAATGCCCAACAAGCAGCATAACAAGACTTTGCCAGGCTAAAACATCTTGACGCTGCCGCTTCTCACTCAGATTAACCAAAGCTTAAGCACCGTTAATATTTTTACCCGAAACCTTCGCTTAAGAATTATTCCAAAGGCGTCACACGACTACGCGTTACACCAAACTCATTTCAGCCTGCTTCGAGAATTTTTTAAAACTAATTAAAGGATTCTGAAAATCTAACTCCTTTCCCATAAAATAAAACAATATAAAGCGTCTGTGATTTCTTTATTATAAATCATGAGTGCACGAGTGCCATGGTGTTTCGGCAAATGGGAAAATCAGTACCTCTGATCCCATGAATATTGTAAGGTACTGCAAGTATGGTGTTCACAAAAACGCTCCTGATGACACAGATCGTGTAGAAGGCGAACTCAAAAAATGGCAATTCTGGCTGTAGCTACTCCTTCAGTGCGCTTATTTTAAGTTCATTCGACGTGACGGCAGGCAGTTCTTTTTTCGCCTGTAGCTACATTCACTCAACCACATTTGCAGAAATTGGAGAGGTGCAATACTTTTTATGTTTTGTTGGCGTGGAGGACAGCGGGCGGAGAAGAAAGGAACAGCGGCGTTTTACTCTCGTGCCTACTATGGGCAGCTATGATTCTACTCGGAATACCTTCGTTGGATTGCGAAGTGTTTGCTGATATTTATTTGCACGCGCCATAAATTGTTTTATCATATCGCAGAGACATTAAGTGTTAAGTGATTATTCCACTCGCTAGCGCCAGTGTGCCGTGCACATATATTACGCGCTGCAAATACAGTCCCAATGCGGTTGAAACACTAAAGATCTCTCGCTCTTCTGCCTCACTTAAACAAAACCAGCCTTATTGTCAGTTTAGCAATGCCACAAAACGCCAAGCTGCCAGGAAGCGTTTAGAAGCACTGCATGGTAGAAGCTGCATCACCTCCATACGCAGAGCACAGTATGGCAACGGTGCTGGGTTTTAGGCATGCTTCATATGGGGCACCACCAGCAAGGAAAGATGGCGGCGACCAGGCATCGCATCTGAAAGCTCCAGCTGAGGAGTGCTCCCAGGCCCAAAAGACATTCCACAAAGGATGGTCGGGAGGGGGCTGCTTTTATAAGTGTGTCGAAAGGCGCTGACAAAAATCTCCGTCACGTCTTGGGTTGGAGTCATGATCGTACTTGCCGGACAACAGGATTGTCTCTCTCCTGTGGCTGCGACACGGTGCGACTGCCGTTTCGTTGAGCGCTGTGAATGCCTGAATAGGCGCGCTCTCTGCCTTCTTGTGGAACCACTTTGAGGCTAGACTGTGATGTCCATTCTTTATAATTTATAATAAGCATGACATGACAATTTCTGCTGGCAAATGTTTTGTTACGTGCTGAGTATATTCTGCCAATTTTTATTTGCCAACATGGTTTGGTTTGGTTTAAGAGGTTTAACGTCCCAAAGCAACTCAGGCTATGAGAGACGCCGGAGTGATGGGCTCCGAAAATTTCGACCACCTGCGGTTCTTTAGCATCCGCTGACATCGCACAGTACAAGGGCCTCTAGAATTTCGCTTCCATAGAAATTCGACCGCAGCGGCCGGGATCGAACCCACGTCTTTCGGGTCAGCAGCCGAGCACCATAACCACTGAGCCACTGCGGCAGTTTTTTTTTTCAACATAAAAAGAGAAAAGGAAGAGGACGTTATCAAGGGTTGTTGGAGTCATCCAGGTTCGATGACAAGAGAAGATGTACTTTAGTCCAGAAAATGCTCTCTCGATGCTGCCTTGTGCAGTCGGCACAGCCAGTGCTACTGTATATAGTGAATGCGCCTCTGGGCGCCGCAACTTCTCCCCCTCCCAAAATTCTAAAACGATCGAGACTTTGCTCATTCCGGATACCTTTTCAAATGCGTCGAGCAGGTTGGGTGCGTACCACCGTGTTGCGTACTTCTTCGATTTTGAGAGAACTGTCGGTGTCTCCAAGTTCTTGCAGGCAGTCTTCCCTTTCCATAACAAACGCTTCAACCTCATTGCCAGGTTGTAAGCTCTAAGAGGGAGATTCTGCTGTCATGTTCAGCGGCATTTGATTGCCGTCGACGATTCTACGAAGCCGCTTCCGTGTGGTGACCAAATGCTGTTTTGCACTGCACCTTTCCTCGGTGGTCAAGGTAATTTGATATCGAGGATCAAGATAAATGGCTGAACAAAACAAATCTGTCCCCAACGAATGCTTCTCGTGCCTTTTCATGGCGACTGCTTTGTTTCTCCCTACCGAGGTGGCAATTTTGGACACCTCAGCATTTCAACCAAACACGATAGAAATCACCTGCTGTCATTTGTTGCCTGTGTAGTTCAACAGTGGCTTTTTCAGCTCGCACCAAAGCGGTTACCATGTTTGTTTTTATTCCGTGCTAGTCTTCATTTTCCAAATCGAGCTCATATTCGTTGCTAAAACAGTCGCTGTAGAATTCTTGAAGTTCCAGCCGCCGTTTAAGCATGAGGTTTGTAGACATTCACCCCCAGCAAACCACAAACGTCCCAGAGATGTCCGGATTAAGTATTAATGTCTATTTACCGAGGCATAATCTCTGGGACGTCCTATTTAAAAAACCTTTTTTTTGTCGTGGAAAAGCTGGAGACATACCCACGATATATATCTGCTTTAACCTGGACTCCTCATAGATATTACTTGTCACATCCTGGGAATGTAAGAGAGATATAATTTAAGAATTCCACTTTTTTCAATCATTCAATATTTCGTGTTCCCTTACTGCATTTAAAGTTGAAAATCGCTGTTAACAAATTGAAGGCATGGCCAGCACTGTCTGTATTTGTGTGTGTGTTTTTGTGCTCGCTTCACCATGACATTATCCTAACTAAAAAGAAAAAAATATATTGGAAGTAGTGAAGACAAATCTGAATGTACATCCATCAGGTTTCTGACTCAATTGGACGCAGTTGGTTTGAGATGCCAGTCACTTTGCTGAATATTCGGATTGTTACTTCATTACAATTCATACTTTAAATTTATACCTTGCGCTACAGCCAGCGCAAGATATCTCAGCTTAAGGTGCGAGGCCACACTGAAAAACTTTTTTTAATCAGCAGCCAGGACTTCAATAACCAGTTTTTTTCTGATTAAGCATGTTTTATTCAACTTACTCAGATTTTAAAGAACAAAAAATGCTTTTGCATTTGTGTAGCTCAATGTGTTACCTCATCTTTCTTGAGAGGAAAGTTCTTGAGCCCCACTTTTTATCATCACCAGCCTATGTCCACTGCTGGCCGAAAATTTCTCCAATTAACCCTGTCCTGTGCCAGCGGCGGCCATCTTATCCCAGCAAATTTCCGAACATCAACTGCCCACCCGACCAAATCCTCTCTGCTGTGCTTGCTTTCTCTCTGAATCCAGCCCATTACCCTTAACGATAATTGGTTATCATGCCTTCACGTTACATGCACTGCCCATGCCTGTTTTTTTTTATTTCCACTAGGATGTTTCTAAGTTAATAGCGTTGTAGCTGAAATAACAAAGCAAGCATGGTCAAGGAAAAAACGCAATTGTGTTTTTTTTTCATAGAGCATACGCAGCTTCGTAAAGTATGGGTGCAAGCATCCATGCTTTCCATGCTGCATTACAAAAATATAAGGTCTTCATCTCACTGCCCTTTGAAATTTCTTCCCGTGAGACTCCGCTGGCTTTGTGAACATAATGCCATCGGCATTATAATGCTCTTTCAACGCAAGGCTGTTTGCATCATGTTAGCATTATCATAGCATGATATAGCAAAAGCCTCTTGGCAAGAGATGACCCTAGGAACAGTGGGATGAGGATGTCAATAATTTTTGCAATGCAGAATTTTGTCGTTATTACAACTGCAGTATTCAATACAAATGATTGGTCTATGTATAGTCATATTCTCTATATATAGATGTCTAGACTACATAGACTGGGCATACTTACACCATGCACAAATATCTGGCAAATGTCAAACTAGATGTCGGCACTACGTACTATACCTCGGACTGGACACTAATTTTGGTGTTGTCGCAGATTTTTGGTAAACGGTACTGAAATGGATGTCTGGTGGAGGTGTCTAATGTCCAGCGGAGATATCTCGCTGATGTCCATATGACGTTTTATGGTTTACTGGGCCGACTTCGGCAGTCTTTCTTCAAATCTAACTTGCCGATAAGGAACAACACCACCGGAGTTTGCAGTTTTTTATCCTATGTTGAGTACTTTAATAACGAGCTACTTGACCATTGACGATTTCAAGGCATCGTGTACCGCGAGCTGTAGTGTATGAACAGCCCACCTCATACCCTGAAGGATTGGTCCGTCATCTGAAAGCACAGTAGTTTATTAAGAAAAGGAGCTCAGAAGTGCTTACGGGGGTTTTGCTGGAAAATTAGTGCAAAGTGGAATTGTTAAGAAATCGGGTACTCAGGTGAACACTGCGCGAAAGTCAAGAACGAGAAACGACGGACGGGCGAGCAGAACAAGTCTTAACTTCTGTCGTTCCTCTTGTGCTGTTCGCTCAGAAACGCGACAGTCTACGTAATTCAATCAAACGTCTTCAAGATGCCTGCTGTGCCTATTGCCAGCGGAGGAAGGCTTACCCGGAAAGACTGTGATAGTAATGATGACCGCTTGTTTGTGGCCTGGTTCTTATTTTGCATCTGAATGTGGTACGCATGTCGTTTCGACGCTGAATGTTCGTGGAAAAAAGTAGGTTTTGAAATCATGTAAATATTACCGGTACCTGACCACAGGGTCAAAGGTGTTCATTCCAGAAATTTTTGATTACGTACTTGTACAGAGTTGATTAAAACCACAAATACAGCACTTCCGGCGAGCACAATTTTATTTCAAAACTGTTTTCCTCATTTAAAAAATTCGTCAAATTTGAAGCGCTTGATTGCAGAAGCGGGCATTCCGAACGGCCGGCAAATGAAAGAGCCTTCCCATTCGGTGGTGACTTGGAGGGCCCAGTTATCCGATACTGTATTGGCCATCGTATTGTTTGAACGTCCACAGCTCCTTCTGGGTTGTGTTTTCTCCAGAGCGATGAAAAGGCAGCCAAAAGAGAAAACCGTCTCTAGGAGCCTCGAGCAAAGTCAAACCTCCGGCAGCTACTCTCGACGCAGTAGAGGCAGCCCATACATTGCCAGCCGCGCCTCAGGTCGCATGGCTGAATAATCGGTGGCACTCATGCATATTCCGGTGACGCCGTCCTACGGGCTACGATCGCAGTAACAGCCGGGAGCACACTCTCCCCCAACTCCGGACAAATCACACAGCTTAAAAGAGCAACAAATAAAGAAAAAAGAGCGCTCATCAGTTATCTGTGACCAGGATCAGAAAAACAGCAAATAACTTTTTATTTACAAAAGTGCCATTGTACGAGCATTCTGCATTGAAAGTATATTCGTAAAATTAGTTAAGCAGTATGCAGAGAGGAAACAATTTCTTTTTAGGGAATTCAGGCGCTGTACATTTCTTTAATGATCTATCAAATCGAATGGGAGCCCAGCTCGTGTCTTACAGCTGGTGCACATGCATCTTTAGCTGCATGACAACGCAGCTCTGCGCGTCTCAACGCCATGTTTTATGTCTTCGGGAATTAAACAAAAGCAACAGCAAACTGGCCTGCGTTATCTTGAGGCTAGCGTGATGAAAGAAAAGCGTAATATGTGACGCATTGTGACGCCATGCCAGATGGCGCGGCGAGCGCGCAGCGTCTAAAGTCCGGACCTTAGCAGCGTCCACCACCTGCGGTAGTTGCTAGGCAACGGCTCAAAGTCGGTCTCTGTGCTCGTCGGAGCACCGGCACAGCGAAATCGCAAGTTCGTGGCCACTGTAGCTTTCGCTACGAAATCCTTCACTACCCCTAGACAAATACATGACACCACTTCCTCAGGTATGTTTATTTTATTAACGCAGAGGGCGCAAGCGACGTATAGCACTAACTGGGTAGGGAAAATGGCAGGCCGCGTTATCCTCCCTGCTACTGTTAGTCGGATAGCTCACAATTTCAAATGCTAGTACAAAAATAGTAGGCCTTGTTTTCCTGCAAGTTTCACAAATCCTATGCCTTTGAAATTGTTGAGTTCTAAAACATGATAAGTAACCTTGAAATAGGAAAAAGTGGCGTTGTTGATATATGGGGTGACATTCGACGGTAAGGGAGCTTCTAGTAAGATAATTCGTAGCACTCAAAGCAAGCAAGCCTAAATTCGATCCAAATCTGAGTGGGACGTCTGCTATGTTACTATGTATGCTATCCTGTTCAGCAGAACCTAGAACACCCCAACGTATGCCCAGTCGCACTCCCAGGTTCAAAACTGACGCCCACCGTGTCTTGATTCTGAATTATCGGACGAAGTACAGCTTTTTCTTCAAACGCACATTGTCAGAGCTTGTTTTCCGTCTGTCTTGTACGGTTTATTTTTAGCTACTTTTTCTAATTTGCATAAGTGGTTCATTCTGTATTTATTAAAGAGGAATATTTTTACCTGCCGCTGCCGAAAAGATATGAAGTGTCGTATAATATTTATAAAAATAAAGTGCTTTCTCCATTCGAGGATGCCTATGTGGATACCTTAGACCTCAAATGGAAGCCTCCGGAATGCGGCAGCAGTGAGATTTTTCGCAAGAACGTTAATTACGAATATACAGCACTATCTAATCGTTCAAATGAAGAAAGAAATTGCAGCACAGAAGCAATCAGGGCAGTACCATCTTTGATACGTTAATGCGAATCTATGAGAAGAATGTTCATGAGTGAAGAAGGCACCAGCTTTTCAAAAGGCCGCATTCTCATCATATGAAGGTTGATTGAATGTAAAGCAGTGCGGTTCTCGGCATTTAAATAAAAACAAACACTGTGTTTCATTTTTAATTGATTAACTACCTTAGCAAGTGATCGGATCCTTAGAAAGGAAGGCGGTTTGTCCAATTCGGTGATGATGATGAATTTTTATCCCTCGAGGGCATCTGCGGCTAAAGAGCGCCAGCGCCGTGCACAAGGTAGATTCGCTTGCTTAAGGGGGGAGGGGGGGGGGGGGGTGAAAGACCTATTTCCCAAGCATTTCACCCTGAATAAGCCGGGCACCAGGCCAGGGGAAGCTTGTACCGATTGCATTATTAGTGGCTACCCGGCGGCGCTGGGGATCGAACCCCCAGCCTCCCGCATGCGAGACAGGTGCTCAGCCACTTCCCCACCGCTGCGGTCAGGTGCATTTCAAAGAAAAACGCAAAAGCAAAATAACAATACGAGTAGTAATACTGCGACAATTAAAATAAAGCAAATTTCCATAAAAAGAAGACTTGAATCGTTATAAATACCAATTACGCTATAAATTAACGACTGTAATAAGGAGTAGTAAACAACGACAAAATGAAACGACAAAACTAAAACAACAATGAAGGAATAACATTAATATTATTGCAGCCGCCGCGGTGGTTCAGTGGTTATGGGGCTCGGCTGCTCACCCGAAAGACGCGGGTTTGATACCGGCTGTGGCGGTCGAATTTCCACTGAGGCGAAATTCTAGAGGCCCATATACAGTGTGACGTCAACGGACTTTAAAGAAGAGCAGGTGACTGAAATTTCCGGAGCCCTTCATTATGGCGTCCCTAATAGCCTGAGTCACTTTGGGACGTTAAACTGACCGTCACCAATGTTGTACAAAAAATAGAGAACTTTAATAGACAAGTAAAAAGCAGCCAAAATCAAACTACGAAAATTAGCGAAGGGCCGTTTGCATTATAAGGGTGTCATATTCCGTAAAACAATGATTCGCCTCGATGATTGAGTCTGCATCATCGACAGGAGCGGCGCGTTCACATTTCGAAAAAAGTTTTCAAAACTGGGGGCAAACGAATTCTTTATCAACACAGTTCAAAAGCCTTTAAGTGGATTAACTATGCAAACCACTTTTCAAGAGCCTCAATTTCGCCCGGCCCTAAACGAGCTGAGTAATACTGAGGCATGAGCGTTTGGACACTCATCGGAGACACCGCACTTTTACGTCATTCATGACGTTCTCGAAAATCTGAGTGGTATGAACGACATACAGGTGACAGTTCGTGTTGGAAGACGTAGTCTGCCTCGGCTAACGGGCTCTCCGAGAGTAACTGATCATCGCATAAATGAGAACATCGGAATACCTTAGCGATAAGAGCGGCCCTTTACGGTGCATTATACCAAGTCCATTATGGGACAAAACACTTCGCGCATATACATGTCCTGACAGCTCGACGGGACTTCTTGCCGGTAAATGGGGCTTTACAGAGCACTGACAGGGTGCGAAATGCATTGGGTTTGGTCTCAGCGGGTGGGGTATGTAGGCAGGAAGGAGAAAATGACATTTTTCCACTCGTACGTGCTGCAGGTAACATATTCAGGGGCGAAGCTCAGGCATGCTGCACTGGTCTCGCAGCCTAGGCGCGGATTCTGCGCCATTACGTTCATCTCTCCGGTGTTTTCTTTCGGCGAGCCGTCCTTGGACGGCGACCACTCTTAGGAACACCAGCATCCTCGTCAATATCCCGGGCAGTGCTGAAGCACGGCCACTCGATCCTCCCTTGGGAGCGGCCTGCCGAGTCGCGGAGCAGACAAAGGGGAGAGTGTGATGCGGCTGCTTGCCATTTCGGCCGCTAGGGGCGCCAAGCATCGGTGAAACGCTCCCGGCAGGCCGGCGCGGTCGGAGGCTCGGAAGCTGAGGCTTTCTGTGTTTTCTCTTGCCTTTACGTGTTCTTCCTCTTCGAGCTTCACTACGCTCACGTACAGGCGCGGACAAAATTAAACGGAGCACGCAACTGTCCTCGAATATTTTTCACGCGCCACCTAATTGAAATTTCCAGCAGTGGTACGCGCATGCTGGTAGAGGAGGTTGGTGGGCTTTTTTGTAGACAAACAACGCTTCTTCATTACCAATGGAGAAGGCGTGATTGCACATGAACGCAATAGCGTGCTCCGTTTACTTATGGCCGCGCCTGTACGTGCGTCGAAAACAAGCATTGTGAACTCTTTTTCTGAGTGTAGATGCGCACAATACTAGCGAATAACCGTAAACGCGGTGCCTTGTCGTATGTCTTCGTCGAGCGAAAGAATGCTCCTCGGTAAGCTCTGCTGCACGTGCTCCTACCACAATGGCGTATAAGCTTCGTTTTTTGCCTGATCCTTTAAGGGGTTTTCGATAATGCCTAAAAACTGTTGTGTGACGCGCTGCCTATCAAATGTTGCAAGAACCCCGGAACTTTGTTATCATGAACTACCGTCCAATGCAAACCTTCGGGAGGAGTGGTTACGCAACATCTCGCGGCAAGGTGGTGACAAGGGCAGCCGAGCTCCAGAGCTGTTGTATGCTCACGGCATTTCAATCAGGAGGATTACCGACAAGGAACGAAGCGCAAGTGCTCAGGCCGACGGCGGTTCCGACGAAGTTTCCCTTCTATCCCACATACAAACAGCCGGTGACTTCAAAGAAGCGGACATCGCATTGTCGTGCGAAACCTGACGTTCTCATATCTCAGACGAGCGGTACTTTGGAAGGTAAATCGAGAGGAATAAATGCGGAAGAGAAATCTGCGCACTCAGATTTCAGCACTGAACACGGCGGAAGCGAAAGTTTCAGAGTCCACTCAGATGGAGCAGAAAGCCATTCTTCGGACGATTGCATTGGTGTAGAAGTATGTCGGATAAAGGGGTGTAAATATGAAGAATGTCAGACGTCATTCAATTTGACAGGCTTTTTCGACGAGACTAAAACAAGAGCTCATCGCTTCGAAATGCAAACCCGAGGACCTAATGAGCGACTGCAAATGCTGCAAGAAAGCTATGACGAAGTCCGCCAACGGTTGAAACGTTATGAAGATGACCGAGCTGTGTAGGCCGCAGTGAACATGTCCAAGGCTGCAGCAGACGGTGACAAGACTGCGAAATTTGTCTTGGAACAGGTCATGAACTTTGACAAAGCAAGACCAGCTTGGGACGAGCCAACATTGAGAGAGTGTATATTATGGAGAGCAACGTCCTCCAAAGAATACGACTTGGTGCGCGGAAGAAAGCTTCTGAAACTACCGTGCCGAAGCACGCTGCAGAAGAAGCTGTTGAGGCCACTCCTAGCCAACTGGGCACGAGACGTGAATAGCTCGCTGGAAAGTATCCTGAAACTTTCGCGGAAGCCTCTATAGACGCAAGACTTTTCGGGACAGAGAGCACATGCTTGACGAGTGGTCTTATTAAAGTGTTTCTAGCTACTCCCTTTCATTTTTGTGTGCTGCGTATTTTATTACTGTATCAAAGGTACACGAAGTATTCTTGTGCTGTTGTCAGATGTGCTCGTCTCGTGAGGAGACACATGTGAAAGTCTCGTGAGGAGACACATGGTTCGCCTTTAGCCCCTCCTCCTTGACATAATTCACAATATTGTCGCCAACTACAAGACTACAGAGCGAGCAGTGGCGAGCACAGGAGGGCTCGCGCAAGGCCCACCACCAACATTAAATTATGCCATGGTCATTCGCCGTGTAGTCCTGTCTTCGGCTCGCCATCACATTACAACATGTATTTATGTCCTGCATAAGCGGAAATGTACGGAGAATCGTTACTGCTCGCCGTCTTTTATATACATCAACAATACTGAGTAAAAAAAATTTCTTGTTATCTGAGGGCACTTTTTCGAAAAAAGTAATAAGTGCATCTGTGCCGTAAACAAAGGGCATGAGTTGAGCATGCGTGGACAAAACAATGTCAGTAGTCGTTATGACAATCTCAGTTGCGTGTTCTGCATAGCTTTCTGTGCTGCGAGCCTTACCGACCACGGGGATATCGACAAACATTTGCGTACGCGACCGTGCTCATTTTATTTGCCTTTCCAAAGGTGTGAAATTATACCCGGCCACCCCGTTCCCTACTTTATACCATTATGAATACTACAGGATAAAGAACCAGTAGATCGAAATATAATTTTTATTAAATTTCAGAGCCCTAACTCACAGGGCTCCGAGGCCCAGTGCATACCGTGAGGTGCAGTGCATACACCGCAAAACTGCAGGCAACTATTCCGTTACAAATGCACACAAAGCCCTGCCAGCGCTTCTACTCCTTCACCGATAGCCAGCGCTACGGCCGCCGCGGCGGCGCAAGCTGGTACTTCCGCCATCACAGGCCGCGAGGCGCAATCGGCAGGCCGCTCCCAAGAGAGGGAGATCGAGCGGCCGTGGCTGAAGGATCTCGCTTGTGCCTGACGTCCTGAGGGGCAGTCGTTGCACGAGGGTCGACTGTCTTGGGAAGCATCGCCAATGCTAACCCTACCCCCTATAAGCCTGAATAGTGCTATTCAAGGCCATGGTAACCTCTCTGTCATTTCTGCGTTGAGAATTCTGTTTCAGCACCATTTCAACGATTGACTGGCGCGTGCTCTGTATTCGGTGCATAGGACACTATCCGAACAACCGCTCTCATTAGCCTTCAACCTTCGCCAGTGCCACTAACCATTATGGCTGCATGTCAGAATGTGGCGATTCCATGTGGCGATTCCGTGTGGCGATTCCGCGTTAACTGGATGCCCAGTGTGTTTCCGTAAAGCCGTCCGCAAAGCAGACGCGCAGTGACATCGTTGCGAGAATGGCACCTCGGCGGGAGGCCTGCTTTTATGCGGATTTGTGCAATGTTCCAAATTACAGACCTTTCCCCGCTGAAAATGAGAAGGCGGGAAATGGAGCATACATTGGACAAAAAAAAGAGATGTTCTTCTACAGAAAGGTCGTCCAAAAGACAAAAGAGAGATGTTCTTCTAGAGAAAGGTCGTCCAAAAAGATGTTAGATCTTGATGAGATAATCGAAATTGCCCTCAATAAAAAAGGCCTGGCAGCCGTTCAACGGTTTGTTTTTTTTTTCGGATTGCTTTTATTTATGTTCCTGAGCAGAAGTTATGAATCGTTGGTGAAGGTGGCACCAAGAACAAAAAGTGCGCGTGAGCAGTTCGACAGCACACCGCGTAAAAACATGAACTGCCGACTTCAAGCATTTAGCCTTGTCCTTACGTCACCAATGATGTTCTGTAGTGCTGCAACTTCTTACGGTAAGCTTCGTAGCCGGCTTAATGTATTTGGCCACTGAAAATGTGCTGTACAGCGGTTTAAAGTGACCACATGTAATCTCTGTCAGCTTCTTTACAAGTCTTTTTTCCCAAACAAAAGTTCTCGTTCCCGGAAGACACTCTCGTATTATTCGAAGAAACCAAAAACGGCAAGTTCCTCTTTCTGTGTTAACTCAGGAATGTTTCCAGCAGACAACAAGATGACTCAGGGAGGGGTGCCCAAAGGGTACATGGGTTGACTATCACCCATTTTTCAGTAAGATAGAGGGTGAAGGGGATAGTCCAGCCCCTTGCTTTTCCAGCATGACTAGTTTCTGGCCATTCTTCAGGCTTCAGCCTTGAAGAGCGACTCGCAAATGTGAATGCCCCGTAAATAGACGCCTGCCGTTTTTCGTTTCCGCGAAGACCGCGACAGTGTCACCCGGGATGGAGAGCTTTCACGGGAAAAGAAACCTTGCAAAGAAGGTGGCTTACAAATTTCCGCAAGTGGTTCATAACATCTGCAGCAGTAGTGTCTTTGCAAAATGCGATGCAGTTCTGTTCCAGCTTCCACATGACGATGCAGGAAAGAAGATGGTAAAAATAGCTAGACAGGAATTGCAGCTGGCACATGGGACGACAATTCACGAAGCAACTTCACTACAAACGTAATGATGACATGCTACATCTAGTATCTATTGCTTTCAGGTTGAACTGATAATCGATTCTGAGCAACCATGGCTGCGTTGCAGTCCCGACGGCAGTGTAACATCGGGCGGAACATTTCAAATTATTGAAATTAAGTGCCCTTACAGTCTAAGGAACAAGTGTCTCATTGACCCAGACAAAGAAATCAGCTGTGTGCCATACATCCATTATGTGAATTGGCACTCTATGTTGCGTAAAACCTATTAGTAATACAAGCAGATAATGATAATGCTGTATGTCCTGAGATTTGGCACTGCTTTACTCAATGTGTATTGTCCTCAGAGAAGCATAGCTGTAACAATCAAAAAGGACGAAGCAGTTCTTGCCGAGTACATACCAAAGTTAGATTACTTTTATTTCAGCTATTTCCTGAAAGCACGGATTAAATGAATGGCCATCGGCATTTTGTAAATAATGTACAAAGCTCCACCTGTCCTTTCATGCTATCGCTACCGCTGAATATCTCTGTCTGCAAACTGAACGAGAGTTGCATCCACCTTTTGCCCCCACCTTTCGCCCCCTCTGTTAACCAGATGGCGACATGTGCTCTCCCCAAACTGCTGCGCACGGAGCCCATAGCCGATTTCATGAGCAGGGCTAACCACTGGACCGCCGCTGCCGTTATGTTTTTCGAAGATATCGCTCCCTGTCAAAACGAACGGCGTGGGTGAGCGCAAGCAAGTGGGCGCGGTGCTCGTTGCAGGCTGATCCTTCCTCGCTCCAGTTAACTTTGAAATGCGATACGATTGGCACATCCGCACATCCCGGGAGCGCTCTTTGGCACGCGCTTGCGCTTTGTAGGCACCACTGAGCGTGATAATGCAATCCAAATTCAAATGACGCAGATATTAAGAAAAAATTCAGGGGGGCACTTTGCTGACCTAAAGTGCGGTGAGGCGATAGCCTTAACGCAGGGTTGCTGTTTGTGTCACTGATGCGTTGTTAAGATGTTACGCTTCGCCTCTAAGAGTGGAACGTGACAGCGTCTTGAAACGCTGCCAGGGAGTCCACAAAACGTCATCGCCCGTTCGGCTCTACGCCTTGCTCGTCGGTAAATTGGTTTTTGAGGAAAGGAAATGTACCTGTCTCGCATATCTGGGTGGACACCTGAACCTCGCCGTAACGGGAAGGGAGGAAGATGAGGAGGAGTGAGCGAGGACACCGTATTCACTAGACGCGCCTTTGTTCATTGCAAACCGGTGAGCTGGCACGGTGGAGTGGTTAGCATGGTCGTCTCGCACTCCGGAGACCCTGGTTCGATTTCGCAACTTAACCAATTTCGTACTCGGTTTTATTTGTTTATGTGGTCGCACTAGAAAGGTTATTTAGGTAATTGCTTAAATATTATTACACAATTAGTCATTAATTGTCATGCATATATCATAGAATGCCTTAAATCGCGTTCCTATATGTTTAGAATGCCATCAATTAGGTAACGATTAGCATATGCACATATAAGGGACGTAACCGAAACGCAGACACATCTGCCGACACGGCTGCAAACGACCGTATGAGGCATTAAAGGCTTCCGCCTTAAAAGACGCATAGGAAAGCGGTTATGTATAGAGACGCGGAAGAGCAGCTAATCTAGAACAGCTCTGACTGGCGCTCACTTCGTTTTTACTTTTCTATTGCTAAGTGCGACTTCTAGGAGGTATGCTTTTATAAGCTTGTTAGAAGTGACAATTCCATTTCCAGAAAACTGCATTTTCGATGAATTCTCCTTGGAAATGAAGAGTGAATTTTTGGGTTTCACGTTCCGAGCTGACACACGGGCTATTCAGAGCCCTGTAGTTGATCGCGGCGGTTTAATTTAGACCCGCTAAGAGTCTTTATCGTGCGCTCACATCGCAAAGCGCTAAGGCGTTTTTTGTATTTTGCCTACAAATATAAACGGCCGCGGTGGCCATAATCGAACCCGTGAATTTTCGATCAGCAACCGAACGCCGTGACGGGTCGTCTTGCAAACATTCGGTGCAGTACTCTTATGAAAAACCACAGAAAAGAATAATCTTCGGAATGAAAATTACATGACCAAAGGTATGGAACAATGTAAACAGTTGAGATATTTGGAAACGTCTTTACAGACAAATTTGGAGCCAGAAAGTTTAAGCTCCTACGTGTGGCCACATCAACACATACAAAATGAGTGAAAGTGGGGTAAAGTATTCACCGTTGGTGTGCATATTACGCCATTTTCCAAATTTTCGCCCCGTGATAGTGATCTGCAAGCAGAAAGCGAAGCAAAAAAGTGAACATGAGTACCTTATTATGGAGTGAAAATATCTGGTTAAAAAAGGTGTCAAGTGTTGACGCCCCGCCGCACAACATGCTAAACTCAGCGAAAGCTTTCACTATGCTGCCGCATATCGTGCCGGTTGGCGATTCGTGATCAGCAGCCGCGACTGGCGGGATAGGTACGGCCAAAGTCTCCAAAGACTTTTTTCAATGTAGGCTTGCTGCTTTCAAGGGGCGATGACAGTCGACTTGGGCCCAGCGCAAACCCGCCATACTCTCGACAGCGTCACGTGCAGCGCCATCTTTTCTGCACCGACGTTTGCTTCCTTGGGGAGCGGAGTTGGAGAGGAGGAGATTATGAGGAAACCTGGGCTATCACAGCGATCGCAAATGGAGCCGGCCCAATGCACTACATTTGCATCGAAGTGCTCACAACTGTCTGTGTAACATGTGCAGCAGCAGTCGTACGTAGGAAAGTTGTCACCTAGTTTAGCACATTAGGAAACTTAAGCTAAACTAGAGTTACTGTATAGGAACTTTGTTTTGAATTTGAAAACTGAAATAAGCACAGTGAAACTATGTACTACTGACATAGTATAGTAGCTTTAGGGTAACTGTAGTGAATGTTTTCATTCCCGCCTAAACCGACACTTCAGTTAGTGTAGCGAAGAATGAAGGGAGAGTGACACAAACAAAGCTCTCGGTGAAAAACTGCGAAGCCTTCGGACACTGAATAAAAAAAGTTCCCCATAACGGCAACCTATATTGAAAGGTGCTCGTTTTTCCAAAACGGAGTTCGAATGATGCTTCTTTAGGGCACTTTTGTCTCCATTTTGGCTAAAAATGAACTTTGAGGGGCCTTTGGCTAAACTGTCTTCCTAAGATATTGACACCAGCTTGAGGTACGAATAGGAGTAGCCTATATGCAATGTCTTTTTTTTTACTCGCTTCATTGGAAGATGTGTGTGCGCAAAGTAGGAATATGAAACAGCATCGCATTTATAAGTATCGATTTAAGAATACGTTACGTAAATTGCTTTCTAGAGTCGAGAGGCTATATTTTTACAGGAGGCGGGGAAAGAGATTGCTTGCTGGCGGTAGACCCTGACTTCACAGGTGCTCGAGATAAAGGAAAAATAAAGTAATCAAAAAATGAATCGTTAAAAAATGAAGTCTCTGGTGCCGAGCGCTCGCCTCTTAGGACGGCCACTGCGACACAAAGAAAACTCACGAAAGTGGCTAATCGATGTTCGATATCAAGTGCAGTTGGGTAATGCACTCCTAGGGATGTGCGACATCCCCTTGGTTTCATTTCGTTTGTCCTTTGCTTTTCGTTTTTTCCTCACGAAACATAGCGCATTAAAATAATGGGACTTATTACTTAGCACAGATCAAACGAAAAGCCTTTCCAGTTGGGTCATAGGGCATGACTCTAATAAATGGGACCTGATTTGCTTTTGTTATTGCTAGTATGGGGGCTAGACATAAAAAATATCAGAACTTAAGGGACAAAGATCTCAGTACGACGTTTCTGTTATCGATCATAATGGCAAGTTTCGCTAAAACCTGGTGTTCTACCTGATTATTCAAATTACGTACTTTTCTGAGACTACACTTTCGGCGACGGAAAGTTAACTAGATTTCTTGTCTCCGAAAGCTCGCATGAATCTCTCGCAGTGAACATTTTCAAAGGTCGCAAGTTTACAAGTTTGCAAAGAACGTTTCCGTCTAGCAGTGTGTACCTTTAAGATGGCTTCTTTCACGTGCGGGATGGATTTGATGCGCGTGCTCTATTCGTTGTGATCGTTTTAGTGCGGTGGGGAAGTTCGTCTAAACTGAACACCATACGCCATGAGTAAGCAGCATTATTTGTATGTGTTCGCGTGCTTCTTGAACGTGGTGAGTTCGAACAGGGGTGATCGAGAAAGACATTATTCAAACAACGATTAATGCAACAGCCCGCTGCTTTTATTATGGCTCTGCCGGGGCGACGGAAATTACGGTGTCTGCGTTTCGGTTACGTCCCTTATATGTGCATATGCTAATCGTTACCTAATTGATGGCATTCTAAACATATAGGAACACGATTTAAGTCATTCTATGATATATGCATGACAATTAATGACTAATTGTGTAATAATATTTAAGCAATTACCTAAATAACCTTTCTAGTGCGACCACATAAACAAATAAAACCGAGTACGAAATTGGTTAAGTTGCGAAATCGAACCAGGGTCTCCGGAGTGCGAGACGACCATGCTAACCACTCCACCGTGCCAGCTCACCGGTTTGCAATGAACAAAGGCGCGTCTAGTGAATACGGTGTCCTCGCTCACTCCTCCTCATCTTCCTCCCTTCCCGTTACGGCGAGATTCAGGTGTCCACCCAGATATGCGAGACAGGTACATTTCCTTTCCTCAAAAACCAATTTACCGACGAGCAAGGCGTAGAGCCGAACGGGCGATGACGTTTTGTGGACTCCCTGGCAGCGTTTCAAGACGCTGTCACGTTCCACTCTTAGAGGCAAAGCGTAACATCTTAACAACGCATCAGTGACACAAACAGCAACCCTACGTTAAGGCTATCGCCTCACCGCACTTTAGGTCAGCAAAGTGCCCCCCTGAATTTTTTCTTAATATCTGCGTCATTTGAATTTTGATTGCATTATCACGCTCAGTGGTGCCTACAAAGCGCAAGCGCGTGCCAAAGAGCGCTCCCGGGATGTGCAGATGTGCCAATCGTATCGCATTTCAAAGTTAACTGGAGCGAAGAAGGATCAGCCTGCAACGAGCACCGCGCCCACTTGCTTGCGCTCACCCACGCCGTTCGTTTTGACAGGGAGCGATATCTTCGAAAAACATAACGGCAGCTGCGGTCCAGCGGTTAGACCTGCTCATGAAATCGGCTATGGGCTCCGTGCGCAGCAGTTTGGGGAGAGCACATGGCGCCATCTGGTTAACAGAGGGGGCGAAAGGTGGGGGCAAAAGGTGGATGCAACTCTCGTTCAGTTTGCAGACAGAGATATTCAGCGGTAGCGATAGCATGAAAGGACAGGTGGAGCTTTGTACATTATTTTCAAAATGCCGTTGGCCATTCATTCAATCCGTGCTTTCAGGAAATAGCTGAAATAAAAGTAATCTAACTTTGGTATGTACTCGGCAAGAACTGCTTCGTCCTTTTTGATTGTTACAGCTATGCTTCTCTGAGGACAATACACATAGAGTAAAGCAGTGCCAAATCTCAGGACATACAGCATTATCATTATCTGCGTGTATTACGAATAGGTTTTACGCAACATTGAGTGCCAATTCACATAATGGATGTATGGCACACAGCTGATTTCTTTGTCTGGGTCAATCAGACACTTGTTCCTTAGACTGTAAGGGCACTTAATTTCAATAAGTTGAAATGTGCCGCCCGATGTTACACTGCCGTCGGGACTGCAACGCAGCCATGGTTGCTCAGAATCGATTATCAGTTCAACCTGAAAGCAATAGATACTAGATGTAGCATGTCATCATTACGTTTGTAGTGAAGTTGCTTCGTGAATTGTCGTCCCATGTGCCAGCTGCAATTCCTGTCTAGCTATTTTTTCCATCTTCTTTCCTGTACTGTCATGTGGAAGCTGGAACAGAACTGCATCGCATTTTGCAAAGACACTACTGCTGCAGATGTTATGAAGCACTTGCGGAAATTTATAAGCCACCTTCTTTGCAAGGTTTCTTTTCCCGTGAAAGCTCTCCATCCCGGGTGACACTGTCGCGGTCTTCGCGGAAACGAAAAACGGCAGGCGTCTATTTACGGGGCATTCACATTTGCGAGTCGCTCTTCAAGGCTGAAGCCTGAAGAATGGCCAGAAACTAGTCATGCTGGAAAAGCAAGGGGCTGGACTATCCCCTTCACCCTCTATCTTACTGAAAAATGGGTGATAGTCAACCCATGTACCCTTTGGGCACCCCTCCCTGAGTCATCTTGTTGTCTGCTGGAAACATTCCTGAGTTAACACAGAAAGAGGAACTTGCCTTTTTTGGTTTTTTCGAATAATACGAGAGTGTCTTCCGGGAACGAGAACTTTTGTTTGGGAAAAAAGACTTGTAAAGAAGCTGACAGAGATTACATGTGGTCACTTTAAACCGCTGTACAGCACATTTTCAGTGGCCAAATACATTAAGCCGGCCACAAAGCTTACCGTAAGAAGTTGCAGCACTACAGAACATCATTGGTGACGTAAGGACAAGGCTAAATGCTTGAAGTCGGCAGTTCATGTTTTTACGCGGTGTGCTGTCGAACTGCTCACGCGCACTTTTCGTTCTTGGTGCCACCTTCACCAACGATTCATAACTTCTGCTCAGGAACATAAATAAAAGCAATCCAAAAAAAACAAACGGTTGAACGGCTGCCAGGCCTTTTTTTATTGAGGGCAATTTCGATTATCTCATCAAGATCTAACATCTTTTTGGACGACCTTTCTATAGAAGAACATCTCTCTTTTGTCTTTTGGACGACCTTTTTGTAGAAGAACATCTCTTTTTTTTTGTCCAATGTATGCTCCATTTCCCGCCTTCTCATTTTCAGCGGGGAAAGGTCTGTAAATTGGAACATTGCACAAATCCGCATAAAAGCAGGCCTCCCGCCGAGGTGCCATTCTCGCAACGATGTCACTGCGCGTCTGCTTTGCGGACGGCTTTACGGAAACACACTGGGCATCCAGTTAACGCGGAATCGCCACACGGAATCGCCACATGGAATCGCCGCATTCTGACATGCAGCCATAATGGTTAGTGGCACTGGCGAAGGTTGAAGGCTAATGAGAGCGGTTGTTCGGATAGTGTCCTATGCACCGAATACAGAGCACGCGCAAGTCAATCGTTGAAATGTTGCTGAAACAGAATTCTCAACGCAGAAATGACAGAGAGGTCAACCATGGCCTTGAATAGCACTATTCAGGCTTATAGGGGGTAGGGTTAGCATTGGCGATGCTTCCCAAGACAGTCGACCCTCGTGCAACGACTGCCCCTCAGGACGTCAGGCACAAGCGAGATCCTTCAGCACTGCCCGGGATATTGTCGAGGATGCTGGTGTTCCTAAGAGTGGTCGCCGTCCAAGGACGGCTCGCCGAAAAAAACACCGGAGAGATGAACGTAATGGCGCAGAATCCGCGCCTAGGCTGCGAGACCAGTGCAGCATGCCTGAGCTTCGCCCCTGAATATGTTACCTGCAGCACGTACGAGTGGAAAAATGTCATTTTCTCCTTCCTGCCTACATACCCCACCCGCTGAGACCAAACCCAATGCATTTCGCACCCTGTCAGTGCTCTGTAAAGCCCCATTTGCCGGCAAGAAGTCCCGTCGAGCTGTCAGGACATGTATATGCGCGAAGTGTTTTGTCCCATAATGGACTTGGTATAATGCACCGTAAAGGGCCGCTCTTATCGCTAAGGTATTCCGATGTTCTCATTTATGCGATGATCAGTTACTCTCGGAGAGCCCGTTAGCCGAGGCAGACTACGTCTTCCAACACGAACTGTCACCTGTATGTCGTTCATACTACTCAGATTTTCGAGAACGTCATGAATGACGTAAAAGTGCGGTGTCTCCGATGAGTGTCCAAACGCTCATGCCTCAGTATTACTCAGCTCGTTTAGGGCCGGGCGAAATTGAGGCTCTTGAAAAGTAGTTTGCATAGTTAATCCACTTAAAGGCTTTTGAACTGTGTTGATAAAGAATTCGTTTGCCCCCAGTTTTGAAAACTTTTTTCGAAATGTGAACGCGCCGCTCCTGTCGATGATGCAGACTCAATCATGGAGGCGAATCATTGTTTTACGGAATATGACACCCTTATAATGCAAACGGCCCTTCGCTAATTTTCGTAGTTTGATTTTGGCTGCTTTTTACTTGTCTATTAAAGTTCTCTATTTTTTGTACAACATTGGTGAAGGTCAGTTTAACGTCCCAAAGTGACTCAGGCTATTAGGGACGCCATAATGAAGGGCTCCGGAAATTTCAGTCACCTGCTCTTCTTTATAGTCCGTTGACGTCACACTGTATATGGGCCTCTAGAATTTCGCCTCAGTGGAAATTCGACCGCCACAGCCGGTATCGAACCCGCGTCTTTCGGGTGAGCAGCCGAGCCCCATAACCACTGAACCACCGCGGCGGCTGCAATAATATTAATGTTATTCCTTCATTGTTGTTTTAGTTTTGTCGTTTCATTTTGTCGTTGTTTACTACTCCTTATTACAGTCGTTAATTTATAGCGTAATTGGTATTTATAACGATTCAAGTCTTCTTTTTATGGAAATTTGCTTTATTTTAATTGTCGCAGTATTACTACTCGTATTGTTATTTTGCTTTTGCGTTTTTCTTTGAAATGCGCCTGACCGCAGCGGTGGGGAAGTGGCTGAGCACCTGTCTCGCATGCGGGAGGCTGGGGGTTCGATCCCCAGCGCCGCCGGGTACCCACTAATAATGCAATCGGTACAAGCTTCCCCTAGTGCTCGGCTTATTCAGGGTGAAATGCTTGGGAAATAGGTCTTTCACCCCCCCCCTCCCCCCTTAAGCAAGCGAATCTACCTTGTGCACGGCGCTGGCGCTCTTTAGCCGCAGATGCCCTCGAGCCATAAAAATTCATCATCATCACCGAATTGGACAAACCGCCTTCCTTTCTAAGGATCCGACCACTTGCTAAGGTAGCTAATCAATTAAAAATGAAACACAGTGTTTGTTTTTATTTAAATGCCGAGAACCGCACTGCTTTACATTCAATCAACCTTCATATGATGAGAATGCGGCCTTTTGAAAAGCTGGTGCCTTCTTCACTCATGAACACTCTTCTCATAGATTCGCATTAACGTATCAAAGATGGTACTGCCCTGATTGCTTCTGTGCTGCAATTTCTTTCTTCATTTGAACGATTAGAAAGTGCTGTATATTCGTAATTAACGTTCTTGCGAAAAATCTCGCTGCTGCCGCATTCCGGAGGCTTCCATTTGAGGTCTAAGGTATCCACATAGGCATCCTCGAATGGAGAAAGCACTTTATTTTTATAAATATTATACGACACTTCATATCTTTTCGGCAGCGGCAGGTAAAAATATTCCTCTTTAATAAATACAGAATGAACCACTTATGCAAATTAGAAAAAGTAGCTAAAAATAAACCGTACAAGAGAGACGGAAAACAAGCTCTGACAATGTGCGTTTGAAGAAAAACCTGTACTTCGTCCGATAATTCAGAATCAAGACACGGTGGGCGTCAGTTTTGAACCTGGGAGTGCGACTGGGCATTCGTTGGGGTGTTCTAGATTCTGCTGAACAGGATAGCATACATAGTAACATAGCAGACGTCCCACTCAGATTTGGATCGAATTTAGGCTTGCTTGCTTTGAGTGCTACGAATTATCTTACTAGAAGCTCCCTTACCGTCGAATGTCACCCCATATATCAACAACGCCACTTTTTCCTATTTCAAGGTTACTTATCATGTTTTAGAACTCAACGATTTCAAAGGCATAGTATTTGTGAAACTTGCAGGAAAACAAGGCCTACTATTTTTGTACTAGCATTTGAAATTGTGAGCTATCCGACTAACAGTAGCAGGGAGGATAACGCGGCCTGCCATTTTCCCTACCCAGTTAGTGCTATACGTCGCTTGCGCCCTCTGCGTTAATAAAATAAACATACCTGAGGAAGTGGTGTCATGTATTTGTCTAGGGGTAGTGAAGGATTTCGTAGCGAAAGCTACAGTGGCCACGAACTTGCGATTTCGCTGTGCCGGTGCTCCGAGGAGCACAGAGACCGACTTTGAGCCGTTGCCTAGCAACCGCCGCAGGTGGTGGACGCTGCTAAGGTCCGGACTTTAGACGCTGCGCGCTCGCCGCGCCATCTGGCATGGCGTCAAAATGCGTCACATATTACGCTTTTCTTTCATCACGCTAGCCTCAAGATAACGCAGGCCAGTTTGCTGTTGCTTTTGTTTAATTCCCGAAGACATAAAACATGGCGTTGAGACGCGCAGAGCTGCGTTGTCATGCAGGTAAAGATGCATGTGCAGCAGCTGTAAGACACGAGCTGGGCTCCCATTCGAGTTGATAGATCATTAAAGAAATGTACAGCGCCTGAATTCCCTAAAAAGAAATTGTTTCCTCTCTGCATACTGCTTAACTAATTTTACGAATATACTTTCAATGCAGAATGCTCGTACAATGGCACTTTTGTAAATAAAAAGTTATTTGCTGTTTTTCTGATCCTGGTCACAGATAAATGATGAGCGCTCTTTTTTCTTTATTTGTTGCTCTTTCAAGCTGTGTGATTTGTCCGGAGTTGGGGGAGAGTGTGCTCCCGGCTGTTACTGCAATCGTAGCCCGTGGGATGGCGTCACCGGAATATGCATGAGTGCCACCGATTATCCAGCCATGCGACCTGAGGCGCGGCTGGCAATGTATGGGCTGCCTCTACTGCGTCGACAGTAGCTGCCGGAAGTTTGACTTTGCTCGAGGCTCCTAGAGACGGTTTTCTCTTTTGGCTGCCTTTTCATCGCTCTGGAGAAAACACAACCCAGAAGGAGCTGTGGACGTTCAAACAATACGATGGCCAATACAGTATCGGATAACTGGGCCCTCCAAGTCACCACCGAATGGGAAGGCTCTTTCATTTGCCGGCCGTTCGGAATGCCCGCTTCTGCAATGAAGCGCTTCAAATTTGACGAATTTTTTAAATGAGGAAAACAGTTTTGAAATAAAATTGTGCTCGCCGGAAGTGCTGTATTTGTGGTTTTAATCAACTCTGTACAAGTACGTAATCAAAAATTTTTGGAATGAACACCTTTGACCCTGTGGTCAGGTACCGGTAATATTTACATGATTTCAAAACCTACTTTTTTCCACGAACATTCAGCGTCGAAACGACATGCGTACCACATTCAGATGCAAAATAAGAACCAGGCCACAAACAAGCGGTCATCATTACTATCACAGTCTTTCCGGGTAAGCCTTCCTCCACTGGCAATAGGCACAGCAGGCAACTTGAAGACGTTTGATTGAATTACGTAGACTGTCGCGTTTCTGAGCGAACAGCACAAGAGGAACGACAGAAGTTAAGACTTGTTCTGCTCGCCCGTCCGTCGTTTCTCGTTCTTGACTTTCGCGCAGTGTTCACCTGAGTAACCGATTTCTTAACAATTCCACTTTGCACTAATTTTCCAGCAAAACCCCCGTAAGCACTTCTGAGCTCCTTTTCTTCATAAACTACAGTGCTTTCAGATGACGGACCAATCCTTCAGGGTATGAGGTGGGCTGTTCATACACTACAGCTCGCGGTACACGATGCCTTGAAATCCTCAATGGCCAAGTAGCTCGTTATTAAAGTACTCAACATATGATAAAAAACTGCAAACTCCGGTGGTGTTGTTCCTTATCGGCAAGTTAGATTTGAAGAAAGACTGCCGAAGTCGGCCCAGTAAACCATAAAACGTCATATGGACATCAGCGAGATATCTCCGCTGGACATTAGACACCTCCACCAGACATCCATTTCAGTACCGTTTACCAAAAATCTGCGACAACACCAAAATTAGTGTCCAGTCCGAGGTATAGTACGTAGTGCCAACATCTAGTTTGACATTTGCCAGATATTTGTGCATGGTGTAAGTATGCCCAGTCTATGTAGTCTAGACATCTATATATAGAGAATATGACTATACATAGACCAATCATTTGTATTGAATACTGCAGTTGTAATAACGACAAAATTCTGCATTGCAAAAATTATTGACATCCTCATCCCACTGTTCCTAGGGTCATCTCTTGCCAAGAGGCTTTTGCTATAGCATGCTGTGATAATGCTAACATGATGCAAACAGCCTTGCGTTGAAAGAGCATTATAATGCCGATGGCATTATATTCACAAAGCCAGCGGAGTCTCACGGGAAGAAATTTCAAGGGGCAGTGAGATGAAGACCTTATATTTTTGTAATCCAGCAAGGAAAGCATGGATGCTTGCAACCCATACTTTACGAAACTGCGTATGCTCTATGAAAAAAAAAACACAATTGCGTTTTTTCCTTGACCATGCTTGCTTTGTTATTTCAGCTACAACGCTATTAACTTAGAAACATCCTAGTGGAAATAAAAAAAACAGGCATGGGCAGTGCATGTAACGTGAAGGCATGATAACCAATTATCGTTAAGGGTAATGGGCTGAATTCAGAGAGAAAGCAAGCACAGCAGAGAGGATTTGGTCGGGTGGGCAGTTGATGTTCGGAAATTTGCTAGGATAAGATGGCCGCCGCTGGCACAGGACAGGGTTAATTGGAGAAATTTTCGGCCAGCAGTGGACATAGGCTGGTGATGATAAAAAGTGGGGCTCAAGAACTTTCCTCTCAAGAAAGATGAGGTAACACATTGAGCTACACAAATGCAAAAGCATTTTTTGTTCTTTAAAATCTGAGTAAGTTGAATAAAACATGCTTAATCAGAAAAAAACTGGTTATTGAAGTCCTGGCTGCTGATTAAAAAAAGTTTTTCAGTGTGGCCTCGCACCTTAAGCTGAGATATCTTGCGCTGGCTGTAGCGCAAGGTATAAATTTAAAGTATGAATAGTAATGAAGGAACAATCCGAATATTCAGCAAAGTGACTGACATCTCAAACCAACTGCGTCCAATTGAGTCAGAAACCTGATGGATGTACATTCAGATTTGTCTTTACTACTTCCAATATATCTTTTTCTTTTTAGTTAGGATAATGTCATGGTGAAGCGAGCACAAAAACACACACAAAAATACAGACAGTGCTGGCCATGCCTCCAATTTGTTAACAGCGATTTTCAACTTTAAATGCAGTAAGGGAACACGAAATATTGAATGATTGAAAAAAGTGGAATTCTTAAATTATATCTCTCTCATTCCCAGGATGTGACAAGTAATATCTATGAGGAGTCCAGGTTAAAGCAGATATATATCGTGGGTATGTCTCCAGCTTTTCCACGACAAAAAAAGGTTTTTTAAATAGGACGTCTCAGAGATTATGAGTCGGTACATAGACATTAATACTTAATCCGGACATCTCTGGGACGTTTGTGGTTTGCTGGGGGTGAATGTCTACAAACCTCATGCTTTAACGGCGGCTGGAACTTCAAGAATTCTACAGCGACTGTTTTAGCAACGAATATGAGCTCGATTTGGAAAATGAAGACTAGCACGGAATAAAAACAAACATGGTAACCGCTTTGGTGCGAGCTGAAAAAGCCACTGTTGAACTACACAGGCAACAAATGACAGCAGGTGATTTCTATGGTGTTTGGTTGAAATGCTGAGGTGTCCAAAATTGCCACCTCGGTAGGGAGAAACAAAGCAGACGCCATGAAAAGGCACGAGAAGCATTTGTTGGGGACAGATTTGTTTTGTTCAGCCATTTATCTTGATCCTCGATATCAAATTACCTTGACCACCGAGGAAAGGTGCAGTGCAAAACAGCATTTGGTCACCACACGGAAGCGGCTTCGTAGAATCGCTGACGGCAATCAAATGCCGCTGAACATGACAGCAGAATCTCCCTCTTAGAGCTTACAACCTGGCAATGAGGTTGAAGCGTTTGTTATGGAAAGGGAAGACTGCCTGCAAGAACTTGGAGACACCGACAGTTCTCTCAAAATCGAAGAAGTACGCAACACGGTGGTACGTACCCAACCTGCTCGACGCATTTGAAAAGGTATCCGGAATGAGCAAAGTCTCGATCGTTTTAGAATTTTTGGAGGGGGAGAAGTTGCGGCGCCCAGAGGCGCATTCACTAGATACAGTAGCACTGGCTGTGCCGACTGCACAAGGCAGCATCGAGAGAGCATTTTCTGGACTAAAGTACATCTTCTCTTGTCATCGAACCTGGATGACTCCAACAACCCTTGATAACGTCCTCTTCCTTTGCTCTTTTTATGTTGAAAAAAAAAACTGCCGCAGTGGCTCAGTGGTTATGGTGCTCGGCTGCTGACCCGAAAGACGTGGGTTCGATCCCGGCCGCTGCGGTCGAATTTCTATGGAAGCGAAATTCTAGAGGCCCTTGTACTGTGCGATGTCAGCGGATGCTAAAGAACCGCAGGTGGTCGAAATTTTCGGAGCCCATCACTACGGCGTCTCTCATAGCCTGAGTTGCTTTGGGACGTTAAACCTCTTAAACCAAACCAAACCATGTTGGCAAATAAAAATTGGCAGAATATACTCAGCACGTAACAAAACATTTGCCAGCAGAAATTGTCATGTCATGCTTATTATAAATTATAAAGACTGGACATCACAGTCTAGCCTCAAAGTGGTTCCACAAGAAGGCAGAGAGCGCGCCTATTCAGGCAATCACAGCGCTCAACGAAACGGCAGTCGCACCGTGTCGCAGCCACAGGAGAGAGACAATCCTGTTGTCCGGCAAGTACGATCATGACTCCCACCCCAAGACGTGACGGAGATTTTTGTCAGCGCCTTTCGACACACATACAAAAGCAGCCCCCTCCCGACCATCCTTTGTGGAATGTCTTTTGGGCCTGGGAGCACTCCTCAGCTGGAGCTTTCAGATGCGATGCCTGGTCGCCGCCATCTTTCCTTGCTGGTGGTGCCCCATATGAAGCATGCCTAAAACCCAGCACCGTTGCCATACTGTGCTCTGCGTATGGAGGTGATGCAGCTTCTACCATGCAGTGCTTCTAAACGCTTCCTGGCAGCTTGGCGTTTTGTGGCATTGCTAAACTGACAATAAGGCTGGTTTTGTTTAAGTGAGGCAGAAGAGCGAGAGATCTTTAGTGTTTCAACCGCATTGGGACTGTATTTGCAGCGCGTAATATATGTGCACGGCACACTGGCGCTAGCGAGTGGAATAATCACTTAACACTTAATGTCTCTGCGATATGATAAAACAATTTATGGCGCGTGCAAATAAATATAAGCAAACACTTCGCAATCCAACGAAGGTATTCCGAGTAGAATCATAGCTGCCCATAGTAGGCACGAGGGTAAAACACCGCTCTTCCTTTCTTCTCCGCCCGCTGTCCTCCACGCCAACAAAACATAAAAAGTATTGCACCTCTCCAATTTCTGCAAATGTGGTTGAGTGAATGTAGCTACAGGCGAAAAAAGAACTGCCTGCCGTCACGTCGAATGAACTTAAAATAAGCGCCAGAATTGCCATTTTTTGAGTTCGCCTTCTACACGATCTGTGCCATCAGGAGCGTTTTTGTGAACACCATACTTGCAGTACCTTACAATATTCATGGGATCAGAGGTACTGATTTTCCCATTTGCCGAAACACCATGGCACTCGTGCACTCATGATTTATAATAAAGAAATCACAGACGCTTTATATTGTTTTATTTTATGGGAAAGGAGTTAGATTTTCAGAATCCTTTAATTAGTTTTAAAAAAATTCTCGAAGCAGGCTGAAATGAGTTTGGTGTAACGCGTAGTCGTGTGACGCCTTTGGAATAATTCTTAAGCGAAGGTTTCGGGTAAAAATATTAACCGTGCTTAAGCTTTGGTTAATCTGAGTGAGAAGCGGCAGCGTCAGGATGTTTTAGCCTGGCAAAGTCTTGTTATGCTGCTTGTTGGGCATTTGTTTGCTTTTTTCCAGGCTAAACCATAGTGAAGCTACCACTCCTCACTCGTTTTAATCAAAGCTAAAGCACCACTAACTTTTTTATGCTCGCCAGAACGCGTGACGTCACGGCCTAGCACGTGAGCACATGTGCTATTCGTGTGAAGGCGTGCCGCTGCTGCAGACCCAGACGTCACGGCCTAGCACGAGAACGTCACATGCGCACTCTGTGCCCCGCGCTACTTCCGTCTTGTACTCGGCTAGAGATGGCGTCACGTCCTGCTCTATCACGTAAACGCCGCGTTTAGGAACGCCAAAGTTAATCACGTGACCAAATTTTGGTTAGCCTTGACGTGACCGCGACGTTCCCGACTTGACCTTGACTTGACCTTGAGATGGCTTCCACCGTGACCTGTACAATTGCTTGACTATTGGTCTGACCACTGACCATCCACCGGTTTTACAAGCTTATGAACTGAAGGTTTGATTTTGGCCAAGCCTTGAAGGTCATCGGCGACGCACGGCAATCTTAGCCTCAGACCTCTACTAGCTACCACTGACATCGTTTTCCCTTTTATTGGTTGACACTTTACCATACAGCAAACGTTTCCACTGTTAAAAATTTGGCACTCATCCAAACCGGAAATGTAAGGAATCGCCATTCTCTAGTAGTGACAAGCAAAACAATTGGAGAGGCCGAATAAAAACAAACCAACACTTTATTTAAAACTCTCCGGATACGTCAAAGTCTTCCAACGAGTCTTTCCATCCTTGACGATACAAAACGAACTTGATAATAACACAGCGGAACAATCTTCACTGAAAGTTTGAGTAGGCGCTAAAAGTGTCCAGAAAGCTGAGCGCCAGGTCGTAGCAAAACGTGTATTGCTCCTGCAAAATATAGGATAAGAAAGAAAAGAGGGAACATAATTTGTACCTGACAGCAAAAGCATTATTTGTACCTATGACAGCAAAAGTTTCCAAAAAAGTGTCCAACCCTGTGCATACCTTAGATATCCGATCAAGTAAAAAGTTTATAAAGGCTGAAGAAATGGGGATGGATAAAAATATCGGTTCAGGGAAATTACAGAGAAAACACAGTTCGCCGACTCACTTATGGGGTAAAGCCATTTTGCTTTGTTTTGTTTCTGGTAACATAGCACGCGGTTGTGAAAAAACCGCCATGCTGTGTCACGGTCAGCAAACTTTTAAACGTCCATCGCAATATTTTGCTTTCATGCAGCACAGAAAAGACACACAAACAGTTCCAAACACAAACTGCAAACTTAGAAACATGCATTTAACCCCGCGCTTTACAATTCATTGACACACCTCATCTTGCCTTACTTGATTTTTAAACACCTCAGCCACTTTCTCATTCCTGAGAAGACGGCTGAGGTCCCTATTCCATCGGGTGGGAACCTCGAGATCCTTGCCCAGCCAAGGATGGCTGCTGAGGTGTCCGACCCTCTTTAAAGCTTTTACCATACGTCACTTCTAAACTTTTGTCTTACGTTTTTACTAGGTTGCATGAATTAACTTTTTAGGCCCTTTACACCGCCGTTCATTTCGACTTTTGTATAACATCTACATAAAAAAAATTTTATACCCTGAGCTTGGCGCATGATAGCCTTAGTTGCTTTTGCGCCATTAAACTCAACTCAACTCAACTCAAACTGGAAACTTCCTGTTATAATGCAATTGCTTTTAGTCATATTAATGAGAACATAAGTGCTGTTAATTTACTCGTACTATATGTTATGAATCACAAAGCCGACAGTTGAGGCGAATCGTTCGTTGGCGAAAAGAATTAGAATATTTTGTTGGGAAATACGTATCAGTATGCTGCATTGTCATTTCGCTGGCTTTTTATACTTATACACTAGCTTGGTTTCCAGGAAAAAAATATACAGATGAAAAAGAAACGTAGCTTTACGCAGTAGAATCTAGTATGAACCTAATATCCTAGCAGGCATACTGGAATAGGGCGAGCCAGGTTAGCATAGGGTTAGCATAGGGTAATTTAGATATCATGTTAATGCAGGAAGCATTTTTACTTTTGAATGACGGATACCAGTAAAAAAAAACGACAGAGTCGTGTGAAAATATGACAAAATATTTCGCAGTCCTGCAGAATGACAATTTTTTTTTTTCTGAAGAACTTTTGTTTTTCTGTATTACTTGTCGGTAACCTGTGGTTTTGTAGTATTTTTCTGTAGGAAGTACGCAAAAATTTGATTGTTACTACGAAAATCTGTTGTTACTACGAGTTTTTAATCAAAATCGTTACAGAAAATTGGTTGTGACGAGAGAAAATTTTCTATTGCGTTTTCCGATTTGGTTTTGAAGATGATTATGACCTGCATACCATGTTCCTTGCTCAAATTGAAATTGTTCTCCTTTGTGCTGTAGCCCTTGCTGTATGCTACGGTGCTCAGCGCGCACACTTTTATTTACGTATGGCTATACGGACACTGCACGCATATCCTCATCATTATGTGTCATCCACATTTTGCTACCATTGGGGTCGCAGAAATAGCTCAGGATTGGCATCAAGTGGCAAAGCAAATGAGTGGCCCATGCTAGGAACTGATGCGGGCTCGAACTTAGGCGATAAAATATTCTTTCCGGCACAACACAAGGAGAATACGCCTTTCTATGAAATTCTTAAACTTAAAGAAGAGTGAAAGAACCGCTTGCTATCTCCTTACTGAATCGACGATGAATTCTGGACGACTGGTGCGGACGTTTTGCACCGACCGAAATACGTCCAGCTCCTGTTCCAGCTTCAGTTGCTCGCAGATTGCAGCACACACGCAGTAGAGCCCGCAGTGCAGGCATCCGTCCCTTGTGCAAAGAGAAGCATTAACAACCGAAAAGTTATGAATGGAAAGTATTTTCTAAACAAATATTTTTAAGCACCTGTTTACTAGAATCTCTACAATATTTTAGATGCTCTGCTCTGCATATACTAGAGATAATGCTTGCTTTAGTTGTCTATTTAATACAGTATTTTACATTTCTTGCTCTCATTCAAAACGAAACTTATTCACAATAGATTTCAGATTAATCAATAACAAAAGCATGCTCATATTATAAAAAGCCCTTTAGCTGGAAAGCATTTTTAGGAGTCCGTGAATGCAAACGAAATACACTTCTGCATTACCAGTATTCAGAGCCAAGGTTTGAATGCTAGCTACTTATTACGGGAACGCTTTTATAGTAAATTGTCGCATAAACTACACCGCGGCCCCTAATAACAACTCACAAACCGGAAGCTCCAGAATGCCATTCAGTTTACAAGGTCTTTCGAAACTTTCAGATATGCTAAGAATACTCTCGGTTTTAGGTATGGGTCCGGATAGTTGAATGACAACAATCATCAAATAAATAAAAAGTGCTTGTTGCACTGTCACAGAACACTTGCCCAATATCAGTAATGCTACCAACGTAAGTTAGACGATTACAGTGCGAAGGATTACAATGCAAAGAGCGAAAGTACACCATACAAATGACATTCAAATGGTTTGTACTTAGGATTCGAACAAATTATGGTTATCGAGTCTGGGGCTACACTCTCCCACGTAAAATAAAAAGGAGTCCGAACTGGTGCACAGCTAATGCCAGATCTGTTGTTTTTGTTGTTTTTCTGTCAAAGTACTGTCATGTTGTGTACCACTGCAATGCTTCTGTGGGGTGCGTTGACCTTGTCAAGCGCTTTCCCTGGCTTAATGTCCGCGCACCCAACATCGTCATCCCTTTATGGGATAACGGGACAGATGGGTCCCGCTTTTTACTCTCACGAAAAACCTCCGTACGCGGCAACGGGTGAATTTCTGGGCAACAGTCTTGTCGCGCCATCTATCTTGAGTCTTTGACAACGCTTGTGCCACTAAGTTTTAGTTTTTCCTGTAGATGGCACCACCAGCATTTAAAGCTGAACTTTTTCCTTTGTGAAGATTCATGCCGGAAAAATTGCTTCCGCTTGTTCGCGCCCAAAAAGATTTCGAGATGAATGGTAAGTTTTTCCTTTTCTGTCCTTCAAGGGAAATACTTGGTGCATGCCCTAAACGATTTATTAGGTAGTCAGAATCGCAGAGTGCCCGAAAAAGAGGTCTCTATGAGCGCCAGAGCCGGATTGACGGGATCGAAAACACTAAGCGAACGTGAAGGGCGCGCTCCAGGGGCATAATTTTTGCACACAGAATGCTGAAAGTATGCTACGACTAACGAAGTAAGCTGTCGATGTTGATAATTCTAAGTTTCGTATCGTTTACGAATTCGCAGGGGGCTCGCTTACGCGGGATGAAGCGCTGGCGCTCTACTTCAGTTTGCCTGACGAGTCTGAGACTAGCGAAGACGAGGCCCAAAGCAGCGAGGACGACTTTGTCCCTGAGCTAGCGCCGTCGGATTCGAGCTTTGAAGACGACGAAATCGAAGCTGGTCCATCAATGAGCAAGCGCCAACGGCGGTCTACTCCTTCAAAAAAAAGTTTCAGGAGGAAACGGAATGCGCTCCTGCTGGATCAAGGTGGAGAGAGTGAGCCAGAAGAGGAGGAGGTCGGCAGTGCATGGACGACAAATGAACCGCTAAATACAGTTCAAAGCCCAAAGACATGGGATTCTCAAACCTCCCCAAAGGCGCCAGCACGCGCAGTTGATGCATTCACACTCTATTTTGATGATGAGATGATTGAATTTATAGTTGAGCAGACGAACCTCTTCGGTGCAAAGAAGTACCCAAGGAAGTGGCAAGTTCTGACAAAAGAAGAGTTACGAGCATATTTTGGTGCACTGCTGTTGATGAGCGTGTGCCCAGGGCACCACCTGTACCAGTATTGGAGCCGTGACCCTCTCTTTCATTGTGAAGAAATTTCAAAGCTGATGTCCTTGAAACGATTTCAGCAAATTATGAACTCGCTTCATGTGAATGACACAACGAAAGAAAAAAAGAGGAGAACAGGGATATGACCGTCTGGCCAAGGTGCACCCTCTTATTACAAAAAAATGGTCGGAATTGCGGACGAAGTAAGGTTTGCAGGTAATGGGCACAACCCACGGAAAGTGCCAAACAGGCGAAGATGTAGGTGGTGTGCCACCTCCGGGAGTGAAACGCACACGAAGTTTGTGTGTGGTGTGTGTAATGTACCCCTGTGTGCAACCTGCTTCGGCCCCTTCCACAAACAATGACAGAACTAACCACAGCTTGGTACTCGCGTGAGTCAATGGGACAGTGTTGTCCCACTTTTTCAAAAGGACAGCATGTGCCAATGGGACACATGCGTCCCACTTTTTTTGATTAAACTATTGCCGCTATTGTTCTGAAACTTCTTCCATATCATTTCTGAAGATGCCTAGACCCGAAAAATGTGTAGTGTTTTTCTCTATGTTACGGAAATTATAGGTGAACCCACAAAGGGTTAAGTAAACATGATTCTGATTCTGAAGCCCAGAGTATAAAAACACAACTGCAGCGCTGATTCATTAGTAAATTAAAATCTAGAAGATCTCAGTGCCGATTAGTGTGCCCATTGCGATGCAGGAAAAAAGGGACAAAGTGCAGACCAGAAAAAAACGTTTCCATTTTTAATTTTTTCAGAGAAAAGAGATCAGTTGCACGTCAACGCTTATGTACTGAGTTCTTCGTACCGCCTCTACCGCTTGGGCTAGGGTTCAAATTTTTGTCACAAATTTACCAACTCGCTCGACCTGGGAAACCTAGCAAAGGGCTTTGGATCAAAATAACGAAACACATCTACGAAATAACGAAGTAACATCTATAGTAGAATTTAGACACAGTCATTTGCTGCATTTCGCTTCCGATCCACAGCCGAGTACTTACGGGCACTGCACCACGACCGTCCCGCCTTTGGCCTGTATCTGCCAGCTGTCAACATGCTGGAGAATTTCGAGGACCTCTGTGCAGGAGCTTGGTATGCTACGCGATCTTTTCCACGTCTGCGAGTGAAACTGCTTCAGGATGCGAGCAGGTCCCTGAAATGAAAGCATGTAGTGTGACTAAATATTTTTATGAGGAAGCGCGGTAATGCTGAAAAGGAAAGTCATCCTCTTAATTGAGCAATTACAGCGGCTGAATTAAGCCGTTAACCCTGTAATGTCCAGCGGCGTGTCATGCACAATACGGAATGTCCAGATGCTAGTAGTTTGTTTCTGGTCAGTATAATCAAGACCAACAGCGAACATGCATATGTTGTACCATCCATCATGATTTCTTAAGAACCTTCGCTTCTTGTATTTATTCTTGTTCAATCACCTGTGATTACGCATACGCTTCGTTTGACAACATTCATTTTTCAACTATTAAAGAAATTGCGACCGGTTAGGAATGTTTGAATGAATAGTGCAGGCTGAATTTCTTAGATAAAGAAATTTTCGTTCCTGGCACACTTACGCATAATGAAAATACCACATCAGTAAGTATCCTACTTTTTGACTTCAAGAACACGCCACTGAAATCTGTCAGTTAACTCAATTTCACCAGTTCTCCGTTAGAGCTACACTGAAAGCCGGTAGTCTTGCTCGTTGAAGACCTCAGTTATAAGTACTCGCTGTAGTGAAGCCTTTTTTACTAATAACCAGTCAGGTTCACTAAGCTATATAAATTCATAAACAGACTTTGTGGCAGCAGCATTCATGATGCCACTTACTTACCGAGCCCTCGGTTACTTTGAATGTCCTGACGAGGAGGTCCTGGAAGTCTTGAGCGTCAGTATGCTCAACTAAGACGTTTCCATAACGAACCGTGCTCTTCAGGTTTGGCCAAAATTGAGGGAAGGTCTGGTGGAATAATTAAAAGCTACTGTTATTCACAGAAGCCTACCACGGCCAACAATTATCCCGGAGAACTTCTGTATGTTTTAGTGAGCTTACTATACCTGTACATGCGTAGTAATGATCGTATGAGTTGAGAACCCCTGAAAGTGAAGTGCCACCGAGTGTGCTTGGAGCAAATGTCTTCTCTAAATTCGAGATGAAAACTGACCACTGCATTGTCAAGTTTGTGAATGTTTATCTTGTGAACAACAGGGTGAGATTTCAGCCGAAAGATATGCTCCAATAGAAGTTTTGTATAGGGAGAGGTCAGGTCTGAGAATTCAAACTGACACCTAGAGAAGCGTTCTCGTCTGTGCTTTCTCCAGACTCTAAAGGATACACTAAGTCCGGAATTGGAAGAAAAAAAAAGTTCTCGCCAAATATATTTTAAGGCGGAAGCCTTTAATGTCTCATCGTTGTAAGCAGCAGTTGTCGACAGAAAATGTCACGCTTTTCAATTGGTGGAAACGGTCGTGACGTCACAGTGCGCGAATTTCAACGGGGCCAATTGCACTTTGGCTAGTAACCATACAACCAATTGAAGGGATCGTATAGTGATGCTCCAAGTAAGTGGGACTGAGCTTAGTTAATTGCTTAATTACCCAATTAGCCTAATTAGCTTTACTAGTCAGGCCATATAAATAAATAAAATCGATTAAGAAATTGGTCGAGCTCAGGAATCGAACCCCGGTCTTCGGCGTGAGAGACGAGCACGCTATCCACTCCGCCATGCCAGTTCGATGGTTCGGAATGAACAAAGGCGCGTCTAGTGAATACGGTGTCTTCACTCACTCTAATCCTCCTCCATTCCCTTCCGGCGAGGTTTAGGTGTCCACCGACAAATGAGAGACAGATACATTTCCTTTCCTCAGAAACCAATTTACCGACGAGCAAGGCGTAGAACCGAATGGGCGATGACGTTCTATGGACTCCTTGGCAGCGTTGCAAGACGCTGTCGCGTTCCACTCTTAGGGGCGAAGCTTAACATCTTAACCACACATCAGTGACCACACTTTAGGTCAAATAAGTGCCCCCTGAATTTTGACGGGTGTCCACCGAGATATGTGAGACAGTTACTGCGTAATTTCCTTTCCTCAAATACAATTTTCATTTTCTTCATTACGGCTCCTCTTTATCTATCTTCTTTCACTCCCACCTCCCTTCCTCTACGGTTCGGTTCAGGTGTCCGCCGAGATGACAGAGAATTACTGCGCCATTTCCTTTCCTCAAAAAGCGTTGCGTTCAAAGGGCAAGGCATCGCGCCGAACAGGTGGTGGCGTTCGATGGACTCCCTGGCAGCGCTACAACGCGCTGTCGCGTTCCACTCCTAAAGGCGAAGCTTAAGCGTAATTAATTAGCAATTAATTAGTATTTAGGCATTAATTAGTAATTAACAATTAATTAGTGATTTGCCATCACTTAGTAATTAGTACTCAAATATATGTGACGCCACCAGTGCCACAGAAACAGCGAAGGTGGTGCGGAAAACGCTTCCGCCTCTACCCACTTTAGACAGTCAAAGTGCCCCGTGAATTTTTTCACGTTCACGTTCATAGAGTGTCAAAGTGAGGAACAAAGTACGAGTCCGGAAATTGGTAGAGGTACGAATGAATGTCTATTATCGACAATGCTCAAAACAACAATAGAAAAGGTGATATTTTTCAAAAGCTGTGTAAACTGAGCTCAGCTAGCACATACATTTGCAGTGAGTAACAAGTTATGAAACACATTACGTGTACTGGTTGGCGAGTTCGTAAGACATTCTAGGAAAATGCAGTAAACTAGCACAAACACGAGGGAAGAAAGAACGAGACACAGCGCTGACTAACGATAGTTTTATTCAGAGTGCATCGTTTAAGTACAAGTAGCCACGTCTAATAAACTATGACAAAAACAAGACAAACAAATTCTACGATGATACAAGAAACTTGTGTTCTTCTTTTGATATGGCGATGGATGGAGTGCTAACGCATGCCGGACCTACCTTTGCAATTTCTGAAGCTTCAATGATCTCTGTTGTGACAGTATCTTTGTTACTGCTACAACTTCACATTTCTCGACCAGCGCATGACAAGCCCCATCAACGCAATGAATACCAATGTTGCGAGCAGAATTTTTTACATTGTTGCAGTGCTCCCTCAGCCTGTCGTTAAGACAACGACTAGTTTGACCAACATAGTAGTTGCCACAGGGAAGAGGGAGAGAGAGTAGACAATGTTGCCTCTGAATGTGACCGTGCCGGTTTTGACATAGAAGTGAATTGGATCTGTTCTGTTTTATCTTATGTGATTCAGCCACTTGTTATTACTCATGAAGTACCTGTTAGTGATTTCATCAACTTCCTTGATTTGACTATTTATTTCACTGCTCAACATATGTGCTGGTCCCTCGAAGTTAGGGGGGAAAGCCGTTACTTCCGCTTCCACATAACTGCAGCGTAAAACATGATGATCAGAAAAGAAGAAACACCTACGACACCGCTGTGCTCGTCATTTTTTACGCAGAAGTTATGTGGAAGCAAATAACCAACTTGCCTAAAAGCTTGTTTTACTAAACCGTTACTTGCGTACTCTTCCAGCCACTCCAAACTTGTATAACGAGACATTGCTGCATCCTGTTTTAACAATGCGCTTAAGAAATTTTGTTTGCATATGACTGGTCACAGTTTTTCAATCCAGGCTGACAGGCTGACTGCTTCTGGTTATCTCATCAATCTTCTCGCCTCTATAGCTGAGGGGATGTTAAAAAAGTTGAAAAGTGGCACCTCCTCTCTTAGGAGTAAAATTAATGTGGTGGTTGTTCTGTACCTTCATGCCGTGTCTAAAAATTTGAAAAGGATTCGGAAAAAGAGGGGAGTGAATGTTGTTTTTTTTGACTCAGCTGCAATTAGATAGCTTGTGCGCACGTGTAAATGCAGCGGAAAAACACGTAAAAGCTGTACCCATCTGCATGAAAAAGCACCGAAACAAACAAAGGCAACATTCTCTACTTATTTACTCTCTCCTGTGGCAACTACTATGTTGGTCAAAATAGTCGTCTTAACGACAGGCTGAGAGAACACTGCAATAGCGTAAAAAATGCTGCTCGCAACATCGGGATTCAATGCAGTGATTGTGCTTGTCATCCGCAGGTCAAGAAATGTGAATTTGTAGCATATCACAAAGATGCGGTTACAAGAAAGATCACTGAGGCTTCAGAAATTGTGAAGCTAGGCCCAGCATCCGTTAGCACTCCATCCATCGCCATACCACAAAAAGAACACAAGTTTCTTGTATCATCGTAGATTTTGTTGTCTTGTTTTCCCGTGTTTTATCAGATGTGGCTACTTGTACTTAAACAGAGGCGCTCTGAATAAAACTATCAGTTTTTAGTGAGCGCTGTGTGTCGCCCCTTCTTCCCTCGTGTTTGTGCTACTGCGCTGCTTTTTCCTAGGTTTTACAAGTTTATCTACAAGGAAAAATTTGATCATATGGCTGTCTGTGAATATGTTCACATTCCTTCGGCAGTAAAGCACACATTGACTTCTTGTGAAATCGGATTTCATATGTTCATGCCATTCAGTTTGGACTTCGAGACGTCAGCCTAAGTAACTGCATTATTACTGTATCAAAGTGCATGACGTATAGTCTCACGCATCTATGCACAGAGAACTTTCTGAGAATAATCCCACTTTGCTTGTGGAAATGGACAATGCAATCGTTGACGCTTGTTTTTATTGTTTCTAGCCTTTAAATTATCCACAATCAATGAGAGTATCCTCTTAGGTGTCACCTCGCGGTAATATATTGGTGCAGGCTAAACTCAATTCATTTTTAGCGTTCCCTTAAGTTGGTAGTAAAATGCAGTTGTTCTTGGGGCAAAGTGCAGCGCCTAGTCACTTTTCTCTCGCCTTGTCTTTTGTCTGCATTTTTTTACATTACTAACACATATTGGTTGAAATTTGAAATAACATTTAATTATGGCTCACGGCGTTCACTGGACCACAAGCTAAATGCCCTGACCGTGTCCATGGTCGTCAAGGTGTCTGCATATTAACAGTGCCCAGAACACCGAACGGTTGAGCAATGTTGAATGCACATCTGCACAATCCACTCTAAGCAGCCCAGAGTGGTATCATCGATATTTCCGTCTTAACAAGTGCTATGAGTAAATACGATCACGCCGCTGAATTCTGCATCGTCTTATCACAGATGTTTTTTTTTTCGAAAGCACGGAAGACTCGCACAGGATATGGTTTTTGGTAAACTAAAACTGGGATTGAAGTTCATGAGCAACTGGCATCAAATAGGTTATTTTCGCCTTTTGAAGCGCTTCTTCGGATGCAATGCAAGGGAAGTGTCCCTATTTTCCTAATGGTATTGTGTTTCGATCTGCACTACTATATCGACATCACGGGGATGAGTAGTTGCGTTTTTCTATTTCTTTAGCTGCCATTTTTCTTTTCGATGGGTCATCTTTGCCCGCAGGTGAAGTAAATAACTGCAAGTAGCAATACCACTCTAAAGAAATGCAGTGGGCAGTATATTTTTTGTAGCTTTCGTACCTCATCTTCCTGTGGCCCGAGTGTGACCAGAGTCACAGAGCCGCTCGCTGCAAGCTTTTTCCAGAAATCATCCACAGTTTCTGGCAGAGGCACCTGGGTCACTAAGTAAGCTTTCCTTCGCTTGAATCCCTGCGAACAGAAGACCCATGTTATATTCACCATACCTTTCATTACATCTAACGCTTATACACCATCTCTGGATTTGTAGTTGTAGTGTCTGCGCCTGACAACAAATCAACAGCTTGTACTGTGCGGACAGCACTACACCTAGACACCAAAAAAAAAAATGAAAAACGAGTTACTGGTTATTGACTCTCTGCCTTTCCTTGTTAAAAAAAGTGCGGCTGCGAGCACCAACCATCTCCGAGAAAGGAACGATAAAGATCAAGTGCACAGTGGTTTTAGCGCCATTTGACCTATGTAGTCAGCGAAAGGGCCACATTCGTTCAGATATTCCACGTGCTTTGTAGAACAACCAGTACCTATCCTTCGTACATGTTTCACCTTACCGATTCACGTCCTTTTGCGAGCTGATTTTTCATGAACTCTGTAATAACCAATTCATTCCATCACAAGTGTTACTGCAACACATCCGTTAGAAACAGCTGCATATACGTTTAAATTATAACTAAATTTATCAAGGTTTATAGGTAGCGGCACTTCAATTACTCATTTTTAGCTATTACCGGACTGTTATAACTGTAGTTTTGCCATGCCTGGCTGCCTGAAACACCAACTGACCAGTTCTCAACTTGTTCTATATGCATGCCCGGCTGTGGTATTTTGAAACGGCAGCACTCAAATAATGCTCTTCCTCGTTTGTTCCAGCTTACCGTAACCGAATCATCGAAGCCATGTTCCCAGCAAAGTGGTAGGTCTCATTTTCTGGTGCAATTTTAGACAATGTTATCAAGGTGAAAGTAAATGAATGAAATGGCTTGCCTTATTGCCACTCTTTCCAATATCTTAGCCTATTTAAGTGTCATGGAAAGATACTAAACACTGATTGCAGTCTTGCACGCGTCTTCGATGGTACCATGTCCAGGTGCATTTACACAGGAAAGTAGAAACGATCAGAGGAGTTTGTTCCCTATTGCGCGTTTCGTGATTGTCTCATCGCGAGTAAAATCTGTTCTAGGCTCCGCCAAAAACAGCCACCCGCATTGAAATAACCATCAGAATGTGGAGCCTGTAAGCAATATATTTTGAAAGAAAACGAAACCTGGTAGGGTGCGAAAGCCTGGTAGGTTGCGAAATCAGGTGTTTTATATTGCATATGCAGCGCCTCTAGTGAGAAGAGCGCGGCTGCCGTTACCCGACAAGCCTGGTTGGTAGCCCGTCTCCCGCTCCTGGTATGACGTCACGTCATAACGCCACTAGCGCCTCTAGCGGGAGGAGCGCGGCGCCCCGTGCTTAACGGCCGCCGTTACCTGCCTGCGCTCCGTCATAATTCCAAGGGTTCTTTTTGAAAAGAGCCCATTAGCCCGTAAAAAATATCATCTTACATCAACGTAGACGGCGTTGATGTAGTCTGACTTGGACCCATCAGCTGTCACACTCAAGAACGGTCTTCGACTGTCACCTGAAAATTAAGAGAGGGTAGTGAAGTGGGTGAAATTTGGTGATAGTGCGTACGTAATATGCAGTGATACAAGTTTCAAGCCCACCTTCAAGAATTTTTGCTGAACGATTTTTATCAGCGTTCTTATCTTCACGAGCGCTGTTGTTGTCGTCCAGTACCAGGAGGGGGCTAGCCCGCGCAAGCTCCTGCCCACAAAAGAAGTTTGAAAATTAACAATGCTAATGGCAACACAATGATATTTTGGGCATGACAAAACAAAGCCTGAATGATACGCAATCTTCTAAGTACTTTCGTGGCTGCTTTCCCCTCCTCAGTGGGACACTGAGATCAAAATGAAGTTCGCTTCTATGAATACAGTGCATCAGGCTAGTGACAAGGAGACCAGTCTCGTTGAGAATGACGCTTTTATCAACAATAACTGCCAAAACTGAAAAGCAACTGCGGCCATCACCAGCCAATTTCGCTAGTAAACTGCCTTCTTCGGGATGAGAATTCGCACGCACACGCCAGTTCAAATGCTATACCACCATTCACTTGAAAACAGTGAAACCCAATGTGATGGAGGTTAAATTCAAGAGGCCCGTGTACTGTGCGATGTCAGTGCGCGTGAAAGAACCCCAGGTGGTTGAAATTTCCGGAGCCCTTCACTACGGCGTCTCTCATGCATAGCCTGAGTCACTTTGGGACGTTAAAGCCCATAAACCAGCCAACCAACCAACCAGTCTATTCTAATGTGGACGAGTTTAAATGAGCTGGCGAGAACTTTCCACATTGAATTTCTTGAGACCCAAATTTATTTGCCTGCCGCACAGACGTTTAAATGAACTGAGTTTAAATGAACTGGCGAGAACTTTCCACATTGAATTTCTTGAGACCCAAACCGACGTTTAAATGAACTGGCGAGAACTTTCCACATTGAATTTCTTGAGACCCAAATTTATTTGGGTCTCAACTTGAGACCCTGCACAGACGTTAAGATAGCGAAAAATAGGCCATGAAATGTTCCTTACTTGGAGCAAATAACACGATGTAGTCATGAATGTCTCTTTAATAACAAAGGAAGCTCAGTGGGAACTTCTCTTTCACATGCTGCTGTTCGACTGCAATTATTTTAATTTAGGTCAATGTTTCAGGACCAACCCATACGATGAAAAATATAGTTCTACTTCAAAGAGACTCATAAGTCTCTCGAGATGACTTAACAATAGCTTAGGACATATACATAAGCCTGCACAAGAACAGTCGATACGCAGCAAAGATGGGATATAAAGATGCCCTCAGAAAAATTGAAAGCGATTGCTTAAAACCATAAATAAAGCTTCAGTTCACACTGTACACTGCAATCCAGAAATCTGCATATCTGCGAGACGAAAATAGGAATCCATGTACGATGTAGACAAACTATAACAATAACTTAACACAGGCCTACATTAAAGAATATTGAAGAAGTTCTCGTGGGTTTCATAGCACCAGTGCACGTTTCTGACAAATTCAAAGCGGGCAACTTAAGGATCTCTAAATCGATTTTGAAGAACACAAGACAACACGCTTGCACTTTAAAGTCACCTGATGGGTGGTGCTTGCTATAATTATTATTTATGTGTTTGTTCGCGGTTAACGTGCGGAAAGCAGTTTATGGTTCGGTTAGTTGGGGATGCCCTGAGATATACTTTGGCTTTATCAACGCAAAATGCATTTCCCCAGGTTTTCAGGAAATTTGTACTGTTCTTCACTAGAAAATGTTTATCTGTGTACTATTCGAATTTCGCAAAACTTGCACATTTATTTCTAAGGGAAAGTCAGAAGCGAAATGAATGAAAGGAGCCCACCTCATATTCAAGCTCGATGGCGCTCTTGCCTGTAGCCTGACCCTTCACCTTCAGCTTCGGGTATAAGGCTACGAAATCCTTGACCAAGAGCTTGTGGTTCTTGCAGCACAGCATCTCCACTAGCGCCATGTAGGCGAATATATACTGCTCCTGAAATGAACCCGAAATAAGTGCCGACATCAATGCAAAAGACAAGCATATGAAACTGATTATTTCTGAGGCCACTTCCACCACATGCCACAGCATTGTTTTTATTCCTGTTTCGACGTTCACGAGGAAAAAAATAGAAACTACACAAAGAACACACGACTAGCATTCATGTAGCACTGATTGCATTGTGCTCAAATGAGAATATGTCGCCTTTAGTCTTTGGTGTGAACGTAGTCAAAGCTGCATCGACATTACCGATTATACAAAATGCATCATACTTTATTAGCATTTTAAGGTAAAGTACTTACCGTATAAAAACAGTTTTTGTGCATGTCAGTGCATCGTTGGTGGGCGTCTAAAGATAACTGAGCCGTTGACTGTTTGGTTAGCTATTCTACCAAGAAGTGTTCAGCTACTGTATTCACTACAGTAATTACAATCAGATGTTTTTGGGTGGCAGTTAGTGGCTCAGTGGTTATGGTGCTCGGCTGCTGGCCCGAAAGACGCGGGTTCGATCCCGGCCGCGGCGGCTGAATTTATTTGCAAGAGAAATTCGTGGCCCGTGTACTGTGCGATGTCAGTGCACGTTAAAGAACCCCAGGTGGTCGAAATTTCCGGAGCCCTCCACTGCGGCGTCTCTCATAGGCTTAGTCGCTTTGGGACGTTAAACCCCATAAACCAAACCAAACCAATCAGATGTTTTTGGGTGGCAGTTAGTAACAAGAGTTCTTGTTTTAGAATTCTAAAAATGCAGTTTTGCTTGGCTCTCACGCGCAACGACTTCCGGCCCTCCACACGCGCCGTACCGAAGCCACAGACCAGAGGACAGAGCTCAGTGACACCCATATTTAGATGTCAGCTACCGGGGCGCATATCCCATGGACTTCTATTTAACCATCGCTAGAGTTCTGCAGCAGCTAGCAGCCGCTTCGGTAGGACAGAGAACGCCATATCAGTGCGCAGTTTTGCTGTGCACACTCCTCCGCTACATGGTTTCAGTGTGGCACATATGGAGGACAAGAATCCGCTATGCTAAGCATCCAGCAGAATAGCGTTTCCCAAGCTCTGTGTCTTAATTTGGCCATTACCAGGTGCTAGATAAAATGATCTAATTCATCATCATCAACCTGACTTTGCTCACTGATGATGATGATTTCTATTGTCTTGACTTAGCTCACTCTCTGAAATTTAAGAGTCAACCAGTAAATGATCTAATCCCCCAAGACCAATAAAGCTAAAACTATTAACCTCTTTTTGGACCTCGACTAAGAATCGTCTCATTATGTCACCGCTGGTACATCGGAAAGGCGCTATGTAAATATTACTGAATACTTCAAAAGCTCAACTATGCCGCTCTCTGCCAAATACATTTGTGATCAAATACCATTTTGAAATCTATCAACGTGGAGCGCTCGTTACATTATCGACGAGCATGCCGATTAGAAAGCAGGTTTCTGACACCACTGTTGGATACCATGATACAAAATAAAAAGTAAAAATTCGAAGTTGAAGTCATTGAAGCTGCTGATTGCTAGAAGAAGGACGTATATCGATAGCTGCCTATAGTGGCCGACCTATGGTACAATCTTCGAAGAAGGTGCTCCTATGTAAAGCTCCACGCTATTGTGTCATCACAACGCTTCTCGCTTATATTCTAAGGTCCCACGTAAACATTTTGCTTCAAAGCCAGTTTTTTTTAACAGTTTCTCTCATTCGTTGCAGTAAAATTTACATTATTCTATACTGTTAATTACAGAGATCTGACAGGAGAACAATGCGTCATCTACAGCCCGTTGTAAGCAGTGACAAAAATATGCCGTGTTTGTGCAATGGATTCACCTACAATGGGCATCTTAGCACTTCCTACCTAGCGGCGTTGAGCAGCTCACAAGCATACCGCAAGCGCACTGAAAGTGAGCTGGCCTTTGAGTTTTGCGTGATCCGAGCAATAGAGCGGCTCAGAAGAGGAGCTTTACAAAATGGCCACCTACCAGAGACTCCACAAGGTTAACCCTGCTCTGCCGCATTGCATGAAGCTGAGATACAAGGTTAACTTCACTTTCAGCTTGTGCCTGGGCCAACATGCTGTCCACCAAGATCAGCGTGCCTGTTTGGCCAATGCCTCCACTTTGCAAGAGAAAAGAAAGAGAAGAAACAAACAAAAACAGGGAATCAGTCTAGACACACAGACATATGTGCATATGAAAATACGAAAATCACGTAGAAGCACACGGTACTTGGGTGAAATGCAGCTAAGAACCCAGAAATTAAGAGAGAATACGTATGTACGAACATAGGATCAAAATTCACAAAATGTGAAAACTCCAGTCACGAGTATTCCTAGAAGTGAAATCTGGAGTAACTTTTTAGAAGAAGAAAATAATCTGGAAGTATACCGCGTGTAATCACTGATTTCGCTTGGCGTTGGTAACTATAGCAAGCACTGGCGTGCGTATAACAACTGATATAATGAATATCTTCATCAGCGCTTAAGTGCTCACAAAAAAGAGCGCCTCAAACAGACGCACATAGCGCATCAATAAGAAGCAAGCCATGCAAAGTTGTACGTGCCATCGTACACTTCTAGCCTCTAAGACCAGCAACTGCAATTCGTGCAGAAGCATAGGAAACTTTTAGCTACCACAGTCTGCCATGGAAATTTGCAGTGAGCAGAAACCATTGGATCGTCGCGAGCCTGTAGTAGCGTTGGTGGCAGAAAACAAATTACGGGACGCTGACTAGGCATTGCGGCAGTCGTTCTCGCCTTATTACTTTGGTAAATTCACATTTACAACGGCACGATTCCATTCCTGTCACCATAACAATGTGTGTCAACTCTCCGGTATGTTGCGCCTTCTGTGAAGGTGTAGGGACAACTGCGGTAGCTAGGAATATGTTTCGCAATCCTTCTCTGTAATTTCGTTCGGTCGTTTCTTCAACAGCGGTGACAGCAAAAGGAGAGTTGTAATCCGACGACTGATAACACGCACGGCTGGTCTGGTCACAGCGCCACCATTAGCTGCCCTACAGCCGCTGCATCTAGTACGGCCGAGTCATGGAGCCTTGTTAAGCCAATCCCTCTAGCAGGTACCGTACATTTGCATAGAAGTGATGGTATTAGCGTTCAGAAGGCAGTAAATCATGTTAAATGCGTTGTAATTCTCCGGGAGGGAATATGTTTGGACGTGTTGGTCTGTGGCTCTAAGAGAGAACTGGATTTCTTGACGTAGGTAGCACATGGCAATCTTATTATTTGCTTTTTTTTTTCACCTTGCCAATCCCAGGTGTATATATATGCGCCAGAACTGATAAACCTTTGTTGAAAGTAGAGCTGCGTAGTTCTCCGTCACCTGTTGGTTTCAGCTCCGGCCTCCCAGCATGCTTTAGCGAGTTGGTTTAGGCTTGTGTCATCATGGTCGTGTTTTGCAAAGATCGGCGTGACGTAAAGCCACACAGCCTACATCACCTGGAGCTGTGCTTAGCGGAAGATGACGGAATGAAAATTCAACGAAATAAATTGTTACAAAATTCAGCCTATCTGTAAGCCCTATCTGTATGCAAAATTCCGAGTGCCACATAGTCAGCTCAAATGGGACATAATGCTCTTTCATTGACAAGCAAGATATATCGGGGTTTCAGGGACATATATGTGGAGAAAAGTCTCGATAAAATGCTTTCATGCGACCACGAAAATATCGATGTTATCACTGATCCAAGCACTGACTTTTCTTGTTTGGTCTCAATTACAGCGCAGTTGATCAGCTGTTTGGGATGACGCAGAGTGCTTATGCTTCTTTATATAGTTCTTGGAAAACCGGCGACACGCAAAAAAGAAGCTTGGTTTGACCAAAACGAAATCACCTACCAATTAAGAAGCCGTAACCTCAGGGCCACAAGCATTCTCGCTTATCACAAGGTGGATGCGGACAGATGCGATCGTCCCTGTGAAAGCTGACTCGTCATGCTCGCGCTTCAGAACGCTGGAAACTGGTCTTGACTACGACAAGCGGACAGGGAGCTTATGCGGGTGGATGACATTTATGGCGGCTTTAGAGAATCTAAAATGGGCTGGCCATATGTTCCTAAGAACAAAAATATTAAACGGGACTGTCACCGCAGCTTCAGGTTTTTTTCCATGCTTATCGAGATGCTTCGTATCTCATGTTATTGAGGGATCAAGGTAGCCTCTGAGCAGCCTATGAACGGACTAGGCATAAGATGCATTGATTAAGGGTAACCATATTCACGCAGGGCATGAAGTGCGTGGAAGGAAGCAGCGGAGTATACAAGGACCGTGATAAACGTGGTTGATTTCAGGAGCTCAAGTTACAGTTTTGTATAGCAAAATCTTCTGAACTGCCTGTGGGTCTTTCTTTCCGAACAGAGGAAAGAATGCTTTAAATATGCAGGCCTATGGCATACCCAGCTCTATAGCAAAGCATGGCTATGAATCTTGCAATATTTTCTTGTCCTCTTAAGGAACAAGAAAATATGAGGTATTCTGTTGCATGGTACTAAAAAGTTATGTGCTAACTGCATTCCTTGCGCTTCAGTTCTCCTTGGCCACAAAAGCGAAGCTTCTACTGTCAAGACTGTAATCCTTAATCCCAGGGGAAACTGTGAACAAGGTAATGAAATTGTTATGTTAAAGCACTGAGGGTTAAGTTCAAGGCTATGAACTTTCAGTGCTCACTCTGCGTACACTGATAGTTAAAGCCTAGAGACATGTGCAAGACTGATCTCCTTTCCTTTCTCTCTGTTCGTTCTCCTTCTTACGTGTAGGGTGTCATAATGGGCACTTTCTAGCTCATCTCCCTGCCTTTACAATCTTCAGTTTCTTTCTCTCTTTTCTTGATCCCCTGAAGACCCATTTTTAGGTTGAGAGAATATTTTAAAAGAGGCCACATACGCAGAAATTGAAACCGCTTACATACGACATTGTAAACAAAAAAAAGTTGAGGCATTTCACGAGGACGCGAGGGACTCTCTTTAAGCTGTTGTTTACCAGAAATGAGTGAACCTCGTTCGTTGTGAAAAGTAACTGGATTGAGGCACTACTACTGTGGCTTTTTTTCCTATCTATAAAACAAGCATATATCACACTCTCCGCTATACAATCAAATTATGCAGAGCTCTGCTTCTGAAAAAGGTACTGATGTCCACCCCCTTATACCTGCAGTGGACGATGACTGGATGGTCATCGTGTGGCTGGAAATCCCATATTCTTGTAAGGAATGGCTGCAGGGCGTCAGGGTATAGCGGGACGCCGTGGTCAGGCCATGCGGTGAAATGGAACTGGACGACGGTTTGAGTCTTGGTTTCCTATAACAGTTCAATGATACACAATCAGACTGAAGCTGCCTAGCTAAAACGATTGAACTCAAGCTTGCACAATGTTCCCAAGTTCGTATTTCCACTAGTGTCCCTCGTATTTCCACTAGTGTCGTGACAATATGACTGAAGCAGTCATATTGTCACGAATATTACACGGCACACCGTAAGATACACCAGAACTGGTCCAGTCTGCCGAGCGGTCACCAGCAAGCAGGCGAAAACACTTCTTTTTCCTCGTCACAAAACGAGATGGCGGAGCACTTCTTCTTCGTCCACTTCTAAGCTGTATCAATATCATATCAGGCAAAAATCTGTTCGCGGACCTTTTTTCCCTCCACACTAATGTGCCGGATTCATCTCGGATCGGCAGCCACTATTTAAGGTAACCATTGAATTCATAGGAATAAATATGCGGTTTTTACTAGCATATATCTTGATACATCACACAGGTGAACCATTTAACTTTTGAATTGCAAAAGGAAAAAACTCTGCCTCTCCCGTAACCGAGAGTAGAGTAAGCATGAAATGTGTACGGGCATAATGCGAAGCGCACGCGGACACGACGAGACGCAGGCCTGACAAGAATGTATATGCAGCACGTTCGAAACTGTCCGAAGTGCGTAGAGGCGAAAGCGTTTTCAGCACCACTTTGCGTATGTGACACTGGTGATGTTACCACTGGATCACGTCACACATAATTCATGACGAAGTAATGACAACTTACTGATTAGTGTGTAATGACTGATTAATGACTAAATACTATAAAACTGCTAATTAATGATGCTTAAGCTTCGCCTTTATGAGTGGAACGCGACAGCGTGTTGTAGCGCTGCCAGGCAGTCCCCGGAGCGCCACCACCCGTTCGGCGTGATGCCTTGTCCTTTGAACGCGACGCTTTTTGAGGAAAGGAAATTACGCAGTATTTCTCTGCCATATCAGGGTCTAACTACTGCGTGTGCGCTGAAGCCCAGTTGAGGCACTTTTTCTCGCAAAGTCTTATTGCTGGTACTCAGTATGGACTTCGACACGCTCACGGTGAATGCTGTTAAGGTTGTTTCGAAGCACTGCTTGCACTCATAGCTGAAACTACTTTTGTTGAAACACGCTGCCTAGAGTGTAAAGAACTGAACTTGTATTGGGAATGACCGTGTCATTAGGCTACCCGCTATGTCTCCCGTTCTTATGAAACCCCGGCGCTGTCGTTCGTCGTCTGTGTTTTGAGCAAGAAATCTCCGGAGAAGGTGGGCAACCTAGGTTCTCTAACCTTGTAACGTCATCCTAACCTGCCCACCGGATAATGAGCAAACTAACCGCCGAGGCTACTGGCAGTTAAATAATTATTGGTTGCGGGATGTTGCTTGGGAATAGCAACCAAGGTTTCACAATACCCACCGGCTCTTCCGGAATGACCAATTCAGCATATAAGGGTATTATACAAAATAAGGCTATCGGTTTATACCTACCCTTGAGGCGGAGGTTTAGTGCTTTCAAGTGTTTTTCTGGCTGAGGCGATTGAAACAGACTTTGCCTCCGATAAGGCAAAGCAGGCTTGGGGACAATAAACAGCACACAGGAAGAAAGGACATCAGCCTCGTGTACATCCTTTCTTCCTGTGTGGTGTGTATTTGTCGGCATTATTTCTGGCCAGGCTTGGGGAGTCGCCAGCAGCCTGAGCAGGAACGGTTGTGCCCATTTTTATCGATCCATCCCTAGCCCTCTCGCACAACTGATGCGCAAACCATTACGGAACTAAATCTTAAAGCAACAATCAGCAGAAAGACACAGACAGTATGCTTCTTCCGCTGTATTTTCTTTGAGGACACAGAGAATCTGCATCTTTCCGCTGGTGTTTTCTTTGAGAACGATGTATCAACCGGCCCAGCTCTCTACCCTACTGTACCACTTGGGACTGACTGCAGGCATTGAAATCGCGTGCTGTCACTCAGTTTTTACGCCTCCGCGTGTAATACGATGCCTCGCTTAAATGGTGCCAACATTGGTCGCTCACATTCAAAAGGCATGACTGGCCGCACTGATGAGCGACTGAAACAACGGCGCAGCAGGTGCAGGAATGAGAAAGTCGAGCGCCAATGATTTTTCGGTATCTCCTCTAACAGAGTCCAAGGTTCTGGGCCTTGGACACAACCTTCCTCACAAAGGAAACTGGTGAAAGCATTCCTAAAATTCTTAAAGGACTCGGGGTTGTATTCCTATCCATAATCTTTAAGTTTTTAGTGCACGCCTTTTGTCCTCTTGACATAGTGGTCGATGGACACTTCAAAAACTCATTTCATTGCCATTCTTTTTTTCAGTTTTTCCCCTTTGTTACCGTCCCCAAGTGTAGGGTAGCCTACTGGGCATCACCTGGTTAACCTCCCTGCCTTGCCGTCCATTTCTCTCTCTCTCTCGCCTGTCAAAAAATTATTTGAGCCGCTGGCCTGAAAACAAAGGAACGGGTGAAACCTCTGCGGACTAATGATGGCCTACCGTGGGCAATTATTTTGATGCTCTGAGACTTATGAATACTTTTACTCTTATGTGAGGGCTCACATTTGTGGTAGAATTTTTCATTCACAGTTAAGTTGGGCGGAAATGAAATGTGTGGTATTTCTGGATGCCACCGCGGTGGCTCAATGGCTATGGTGCTCGGCTGCTGGCCCAAAAGACGCGGGTTCGATCCCGGCCGCGGCGGCTAGAATTTCTTTGGAGGAGAAATTCCAGAGGCCCGTGTGCTGTGCGATGTCAGTGCACGTTGAAGAACCCCAGATGGTCGAAATTTCCGGAGCCCTTCGCTGCGGCGTCTCTCATAGCCTTAGTCGCTTTGGGACGTTAAACCCCACAAAACCAAACCAAACCATTTCTGGAGCCGGGGCTGGCACAAGGATGTGAGTCGAGGGTGGCAGTGGTGTGTTTTTTGTGTTTGATGTCGGTTTTCCGCTATTTCTTCTGCGCCGGGAATCATTCGGTATGTCTAGCCAACCATCCCGCCAGTTCGCCCTGAGTGGTGGTAGGTGAGAGCCCCGCTTTGGAGGGTGAGCAGGGGGCTGGCGGGTGATGCCTGTGGGTGCAGCTGGATTTCCCGCCACATCTTTGAATATGATTTCCCTCTCCTCTCGATATTTTGTTCTTCTGCAGACTGGTCTTGTAGGGAGTAGAGACATTGTGAAGGAAGCAGGTAGTTATGCTGTGGGTGGGAGGGCAGTGGATGGTGTTTCTAAAGGGCAAAGGTGTGCTGGGGTGTATTGCAGAGGTGGATCAACAGTGGTGACAGGTGAGTGGGCAGCCGCTTAACTAGGGGATGCGCTTTTGAGGTTGCTGGTGATGATGCTTATGGAAGGTCAAGGATTCACTTTCGACGCTACATCCACACTCTGCCAATTTCACATTGTTACTCATGACTGCTTACGTTTAAAACAAACTAAAGTATATGAGCCACAATTACCACATAATCTTAACATCATTCAGCCCCCCCCCCCCCCCCCCGCCATGTAGAGAACAAAGCCAAAACGCGGTTCCTTTGCTTGATTAGCTTTCTGGTTCTACTAATGTTGGCTTCCCAGGACTTTCAAAAACAAACCTGTTTTCAATGTTTCTGGATTCCTAAGCCATAGCCCGCTGGAGCTGTTTAGGGAACATCAATGCTATGAGAACTTGCCTGGGCCCTTTGAATTTCGTAATGTTTTAATCTAGTCGAGGATACACGAACGATACCACAGTCATTACTCGCTCCCCCTCCTGTTCGGTAATTAGTCGTACATGCTTTTGATCCCTGCCTATCTTCCCTACACTTTTGCCTGCTGTCACCACAGCAATTTTGTGGACGAGATGGCCTGAGCATCCAGAATGTGCACGGTGTTAAGTGTTTTCGCCGATCTGCGTTTCACAATTTGGAGCCATTGCTGCATACTTCGCCCACAATATTTTCCCTTCCCTCGACACTAATCGACACTGATAGGTGAATTAAAAAAACAAAAATGGCTCACATTAACGCAGCAAAATAGAACAAACATTTTCTGCGCTATAATAAACAAAATGCATTTAAGCGCAGAACAAGGAATAAAGGATAAGAGAATTATGTTACCAGCTGAAGCTGAAACTCCCGCACAACGAAGTCGACTTGCGTGTCCGTCTTCATTAAGGTCACCACAAACTTGCCGTACTTCTGTGATGTTTCTGGCCAGTACGGTTTGCACTTCGTCTGCAATGAGCAAGAGTTTGGCCACAGATAAGCGTTCGCTGACACGGCACTTCGATTTGAACTCGAGATTGAAGCTCGTATCGTTGCATAGTTTTGAAGGAAAATTGTCGTAAAGAATAACACAGAATAGAAGGTGCAGTAGTAACCAATCTTTCACTAAAATCCCCTTCCGCACTTTCCATTGATGTAGACTACCCGCAAAAACATTTGCAGTTGCGACTGCTTCGAAATTCCCGTAAGCTTTGCAAGATGAACTCTTGCTGCACCTGTGCAAGCTTGAGATTTATATTTCATTTTTCTTCATTTTTCACTGCTTTCAGAAAGAAGTTAATCACTGCAGAGGCATCAATACAGAAAAGGTCCGTACAGGGACGAAATAAAGGAGCCCTTTTGAGAAAGAATGAACAACACAGACCACCTAAAAGCACCAGATGAGTTGCTACACTCGCCTAATGAAATATATGGATTGAGTGCTACCAATCTCATATGCTCTACCTTATGCGAGCGGGCGACTGAAATGCACGCTGCGTCATCTGATACCACTTTCGCGCTGTCGATTTTGGCCCTCGGTATTACACACGTCATCTGGTCCAAAACATCTAAGCTTGTGTTATGCAGATACAAAGTCGTAGTATTTATGGTTGTTGTGTAAAAAGCAAAACTGGCCCATTGCGACAGAAAAAATTGTGAGTTTTTTGTTTAATCTTTTCATCTTTCATCCCTTCTTCAGTGCAAGGCACAGGTGCGCATCTACACGGAGATGGCTGCCGTATACAGTATCTTCCCTTTATTCATAATAACTTATGACCTACCCGGTGACACGCAATTTCCGTGGATTTTGCAAAGTGAAGACACCCGTGCCTGAAAATATTTCATTTATAATGTGTGGTGCTTAATCATGCACCACCAGTGATGATAGCACGAGTAGCTACCACATTAAAATGTCGGCGATGTTACAGTCGGAAGGCACACTGCCTTTTTCTTACGACGCAATGTCGCACGCGGTGTCGTAACATTCTTTTCTTTCGGCAGAAATGCTGTAACTGTTGTGCGTACTTTTTCCAGATCCTTCAGGTTAGTAAGCATCACCACTTTGCAGGAGCCCTCCTGCCAAACCATCCGCCAGAAGTCGGTGCGCGTTGTCTGCATTGGGTCTGCAAGTGCGAAAGAAGAATGTGCACTTTACAGCTTCGGGAAAGACCAGCTCTGAGCGAAATTGTCAGATTGTAGTTATGCAACCCCATTTCTTGAGCTTTGCGTGCATTGCGTGTTTAGCGCGAATTTCGCATAGACTCAAAGCGCCGTAAAGAAACCACGTACGTAACAGGTGTTGTCCTATATCTGCCATATCCACATGCCGTTTGTGCAATAAGAAATTATCACCAGCAGCCCGCCTGACATGCTGAATAGATTCGTGTTCTTTGCCAAAACCTTAATCTGGTACTTTGCGCTTTTACATTTCGCTGCCAATATCATAAATAAGTTATTTTGGTACAAGCTGGAAGTGGTGTAAAACAAATGACTTAACCACTTTCGGCCATGACCATAAATAACTCAAAAACAATATCCCTCAGCACTTTCAGGTAAAGAGTTCGAATAATGGCTAGAACCACTCTGTAGCCAAACTCACGCGACACAAATTACTTGAAAGGGTTGAAAATTTCGACATCCAGTAAATTAAAGCAGACCAAATTTGATGAGCACACACGCGGTTTGCAACGAAGGGACAAACTTCGCTACCACCAATTTTACCGCATACTTAAGACTTTACATAATTTTTAAAAATAGGCTGTTTGAGTCAAAAAGAGCACTTTTGCAGCATAGCGTTGTCAGTGGTGTAGTGCGTTACAATATGGCTCAGATCTCCTAACTAGTAGGCTGGTTAAATGAAATTGAATAGTTAACTTTTTAACTATTACTTTAGGGATCTCCAAATTATTGAGAGGTGTGTAACCCGCAGTTAGTAATATCTATATCCGTGTAATAGTAATATCTATAATGTTAGTAATATCTATAACATGGAGTCTAACAAAGAGGGTTCAGCTTAAGTTAAGAACAACGCAGCGAGCTATGGAAAGGAAAATGATAGGTATAACGTTAAGAGATCGGAAGAGGGCGGAGTGGGTGAGGGAACAAACGCGGGTTAATGACATCCTAGTTTAAATCGAGAGGAAGAAGTGGGCTTGGGCAGGGCATGTAATGCGAAGGCAAGATAACCGCTGGTCCTCAAGGGTAGCGGAGTGGATTCCAAGAGAAGGGAAACGTAGGAGGGGACGGCAGAAAGTTAGGTGGGCGGATGAGATTAAGAAGTTTGCGGGGATACAGTGGCGGCAACTAGCAAAGGACAGGGTTAATTGGAGAGACATGGTAAAGGCCTTTGCCCTGCAGTGGGCGTAATCAGGCTGATGATGATGATGATGATGGTGATATCCGTGTTTAGAAATTCTAAATCACGATAACCATTGGTCGGCGCTGTAGCAGGACAAATTTCGACTATTTTGACGAGTTACGTGCACTGGATAGGTACCTTTGCCAACAAGCTCCTCGAAAGCGCATGAATTTATGCACAATGTAGCCAAATTTATTGGTACACTGCACCGAGGGTATGTGCGTTTTTGAAATTCTAAACACTAATATGGATATCACTTAACATGGGCTACACTCATTTCAATAATTAAGGAGCCCAGCAGTAACAGTTAAAAAATTAACTATTCAATATTAGTTAACCGGGCTGCTAGTTAGCACATCTTTGCTGAGTTCTGATGTACTGCATTGCAGACTATGATATGCCGAAAAAAGCGCTCTTTTAACTCAACAACGCTAATTTTAAAATTATGTAAAATCTTAGGTAAAACACACTTTATAGCAGCTCATAATTCGACCTACACAACTCGCCACTCTTTATGGTCACAAGAAAGTTAACTTCAAATAGTGTATAGAGTACTGGTTAACTTCCACCATGGAGTATAGGTCCATCCCTATAAATCTTAGGGTGATATTTTTCAAATACGCTCGACCTACACACGTTAACATACGGTGCCAGCTTCTCTGAAAATACACCATTGCCGAGAAGGCCGTTCATTGAACTTTTTGGAAAAGCAGATGCAGGAGTGAATAAAATATATTTTTCACTGTAGCGCAAGCGGCTATCGTCGCATCCACTTTCGCCTGGAAGTAAAGAGTGAACACTATTTTTATTCCAGCTCGGACTTCTCAGGGTCAGTGGAGGGCATTGGAATGTTTTTCGTGAAACAAGCAGAATTACCTTGAGTTGCGATGTACTTGCGCTGGCACCTGTATCCCTGGAATAGAACAAAAAAGAAAGGAAATTGTATCTGTTTGGCACGTTGATGTCAGCAGTGCGCCAGCAACATCTCTTAACACAAGGCAGCAGACTACGTAAAAGTCACCAATTACCTATATTACTTTTATTGCGAAAGCAATACTACTTGCACTTTGCGGGGTGACCACCATCGTGGCGCGGCGGTGACCACCATTGACCTTCATTTGACCTTCATTGCATTACATTGGATTAGATTGGATTACATTAGATTGCATTGGATTGGATAGGAGCGGATTGGATTGGATTTCATTTGAATGGATTGGATTGGAATGGATTGGTTTGGATTGTTTTGAATTGGATTAGATTGGAATAGACTGGATTACATTTTACTGGATTGGATTAGATTGGAATAGACTGGATTACATTTTACTGGATTGGATTAGATTGGACTGGACTGGATTGGAGTGGATTGAATTGGATTGGATTAGATTACATTAGATTACAGTAGATTACATTGAATTGGATTGGATAGGAGTCGATTGGATTGCTTTGGATTGTATAACCGGTGCATCACCACAAGTCTAACCACAAGCACCACCACCAGCTACACTACCAGCTGTACCATGGCGTAGGTAGGGATATTGCTTTCGCAATTACCGGGCTTAACCAAGCTAAGCTACAGCGAATTTTTTTTGAGCTACTGAGCTAGGGTGCAACATTAAAAAATAATGCCTCCCCCCCCCTCTCTGCAATTCAATGAAATCGCCCCCTGATGACATCACCTTGAATGCGTACCCTTTTCTCTTGAGACAAGAGGAAATACTCCGAAAATACTCCTTGGGTGACAACCGCTATCTAAACACACAATGAACATGAATACACCGACTATATTAAAATGGAAGTAAGCTGCCCTCTAGCCCACATTCTTTTATAAAAGGGTGCGCACTAGAAGACAGATTGCTCTTTCTTTAACACCTTTCTGTTTAGAGTGTATGTACAGTATTGAGAACGATGGCAGACAGGCACGCTTAGCTGCCCCGCCGCAGAGACTGTGCACACTAGCTGATACACTGAGTATCGCTGCTTCGATAAGCTTCCACGTCCTTGGCTAACATGCCCTTTACCCTCATGAACTTAACGATTTGCTCGCGTCGGTTGCGCGCGCCATTAACATCCTTAATAAAATTTCTCTTTTAAAATCCTGCGATATGCACTCCAGGAAGACAAGAGGTACTTTAACCTTCGGTTTGGTTTGGTTTATGGGGTTTAACGTCCCAAAGCAACTAAGGCTATGAGAGACGCCGTAGTGGAGGGCTCCGGAAATTTCGACCACCTGGGGTTCTCTAACGTGCACTGACATCGCACAGTACACGGGCCTCTAGAATTTCTCCTCCAAAGAAATTCAACCGCCGCGGCCGGGATCGAACCCGCGTCTTACGGGTCAGCAGCCGAGCACCATAACCACTGAGCCACCGCGGCGGGCTTCGTATACTTCGTATACAAACCTTCGTATAACCTTCGTATACTTTGAAAGGCACTTTCGAAAACCCTAAATTTCTGGTCCTTCAAACGTGAGATTGTACAAAAAATTCGATTTCAACTCCTTCGCACTTGGTAATGACTTTAATGGTTTTAGCTATAACGTGATAACTGCAGAAAAAATCTGTACATTCACAGCTGCGAAGGAATCAATGAGTGCACTGTTCACAATAGCTCACACGAATTCTTAAGAAATATGACCACGTCAAAAAGAGCATGTACCTGCACGGAGAGGGTCTTAAAAAAGTGCAAAGCTGGCATGACTAAGATCACATTAAAAGAACACATCAAAGCACTTTTTATGGTTTTGGTTTATGGTTTATAGCAGTTTAGCGCCCAAGGCGACTCAGGCTATGAAGGATGCCTTGGTGGAAGGCTCTGGAAATTTCGGCCACATTAGACTGTTTAACGTGCACTGACATCTCACAGTACACAGGCCGCTGGATTTTTGCCATTTTATGATGATGCATGCTTGAGGGCAGTGTGTTCTAACGATGGCATATAAATTTTATATAAATTTTATAATGATCTGAACATAATAATCTTCAGATCATTGGTTCACTCATTAAGCACTCTTTTTCCTCGTGCTCTTCATGCCCAACGTACTGGCTGGTTTAATCGGGTAGCTTGACTACCATGCACATATCCTAGTTAGGCAAAATGATGCTCACCGGAACATAACTAGCATTTATATAATCCGCAGCATCAAAACCACGCAACGGAGCAAGTATCACCCTTGAATGGTCATCTGTAATAAAAGAACGAAGGAATGACATTAATACCTTGACACGCCGTCTACAGCACCGAGGAAATTCCTTCCAAGCATTATGAATTCTCCTCAATAACTCCCATGGTAGCTATGGAAATTTTTTGCTTCGCTGCATCAGCGTCTTCAGATTAAGTTTATTGAGAACGTAATGAAAAAAACTTCACTGTTATCGAGATTTCTCATAACGCTAGGGCAGTACTTCAAAACACGTGTAATGCTGGCAACTGTGACGCACCCTTTCATTTGGAGGATATACTACTGTAAGTGGAGTTTGAGACCTTTCACACCGGAACCACGCTCGCGGAACATGAAAATGATCAAGTTTTTATTATCCTTTACAAATCCAGCGCGTACAGAAGAGGAATCATTTTTTTTACTGTATTCTTTCGAGGAGAAGGAAATAATGCTATATTATCTATATTTGCAACTCCCCCCATTTACTCAACTAATCCGACAGACGCATTCCTAAGGAAAAAATGTCTGCCCGTAAACCATGGTTCTGTAATAAGGTCATCTGCCGTGTCGGCGGATCAGTGTCCCTAAGAAACTCGTGACCTTCTCGTACTAACTTGTTCCGTCTACATGTGAACCTTTGTGGCCAGTGAAAAAAAATCTATCGAACGATTGTTGTATTTTTTGATATTCTATCTTTCTGTCAGCTTTTGACATACAGGAAACAGCTGAATGGGAATAAGCATCATTTCACAATGGCATTACTAATGTCCTCTTCATTAAAATCAGTACCGCAGGTGTGAGTGACACTTTGAAAGAGTATTTTGTCAAACCAACCCACTTATCTGCAGAAACAAGCACCACTTACATGGCAGGATCTTTGCGTAGCGGTTCTTGTACTTGTTTTTTGGTTTCATCGCGATATCCCATGGGTAAAGTTGGCCCTTTGGTGCTGTCTGGAATTGCGAGCATTTTTTTGAAGTAGCAGCTTTCACATTGTAATCATTTAAAAGCTAACTGTGAAGTGGCATGAACTTCATTATCATTAGATATTTTGAGTTCACCGTCAGACAAGAGTACCTCCTAAGACATCGTGGGAGGGAACAGCGCGAAACAATTTAAAAACCTTGATGATGATGTGCTTGTGTACAAGGAAGAAAGGATTTTCGCCTAGATATCACTCCCTGTTTAAGAAATATCTAATCAGCGTGTTTCTGGTCTTCCTATGTTTCTTTTATTTGCCTCAGATTTTCTTTATCCCCTCCAACCCTAGACATTGTTACACCCCCCCCCCCTTTTGCTTTCAGAAAGGCGCCTTGAAAAGAGAATGTAATTATTGCTATCCAGGCAGCTGACGTAATTATAGCCCAATAAATTCAGTAAACTGATTTTAACTGATTCCTACTTGTCCCACATGATTTCCTACCTTTAGGATCCACTTTCTTATCCTGACACATGACCATGATCTCTTGCATTACATGTGCCGGTATCGGACCATGACATTGTGGGGAAAAACAAACTGGCATAAGCTAGTAGCTACGGGTAGCAGAGGAAACGGCTACACGAGATGATCCTCTCGAGGAAGTACATTGGCACTGAGATCACCAGTCATGGCCTATTATTGTAATGCAGGAGTATAAGGTATGCAGGAGTATAAGGTATGCAACAGCCGTTCACAAAACCGGCACTTTCTGCGCCCGTGAGAGATGTTTGGACTGGTAACACTGTTTTCAGTCTTGGTTAGTCTTCAGAGCAGGGGTGGCCAGAGAGGCATATATATGCAAACATCCATAATAATTTAATATCTTTAGTGAAGAGCTGCAATATAAACTAGGGAGAGCAATTTCGTTTTATTTTTAGCTCAAAGTTGATGGTAACACTGAATGCCATTCATGCAGTGATCGCAAATTGCCTCCGCTCTTTACAACTCAGCAACGAAGTGGCTTTTCCACGTCAAAGGACCCCCTTCAGCCAATGGCGTTGGATGGTTCTTATGACCCTACTAGCATGACAACTCAGGGAGTGGCAGATGAAAGGAGATAGTCCCCTTCTTCCATGGTGGAGGATAGACCCCTTGTCGTGCCACTCCCTGCATTGTCATGCGAGCGGGGTCATGAGAACTGGCCGACGCCATTGGCTGGATTGAAGTCCTTTTACAGGAAAATCCGTTTAGTTCTTGAGCTGTCTCCGACAATAGAAGATTAGGGAAACGTCTTTGGCGGCAGAAATGGAAGGAGGGTGGGTGGTTACAGATGCCAGAGTCAAAAGCCGCACTTGGACCCAAGAGGAGCCGCATTTGGCTTGTGCGTTGCAGTTTGGCCACCGCTGCTTCAAAATAAGCAGTGTCATGCAGTAACGAAGTAATTAGTCGTTTGCATGCGCCCAAGTGCAGCCATACGGCTACAAAGGGAAGCTATCGCTCGTTTTTCAAGCGATGCCTTCTTTTTCAATCAGAGTTCTATCGTCATTGGCAGTTTATCAGACGCTGAAATGGCGTGCTTGCCATGATAAGAATGCCTGTGGGTTGTTTATACACATTTCGAACTGAACATTGACATCTCTCAAAAAACAATGTGCATATTCAAGCAAGGATGAGGCTATATCTCAAGCTTGACCTGGCAGCTTGTGAAGCGAGCTCTTTCTGAGGGAAGGAATTTTCACAAATTTTAGAGAGAGAGAGAAATGGGCGGAAAAGTAGGTAGGCTACCCTACACTTGGGGAGGGGAACAAAGGGGAAAAAAAGAGCAGCAATGAAATGAGGTTAATTGTTAAGGTTACCTTTTCATTTATGCTGTCCTCTCATTTATGTTTCAGTATTACGTAGGACACACCCAGCCATCCTTGCTTTCAGTGCTTTCAAGGACCCGCAGTGCCTTGTATTTCGGTTGATCAGCGCGGGCTCTCATTCATAACTTGTGTTAATGTTTTCATGCTCAGTGTATGCAACATAAAATATTGATTTGCGATTCGAAAAAAATAACTCGGTTTCTATTCACATCCTGTCGACCAAATGCACGAATGAAGTGCTCCACGCACTGTTGGGGAGTGCATAAACAGCAAGCTGCAGCGGGCATCTGTGACAGCTATCGCGTTGCCCGCCCGGCTCAGTAAACTCTATTGAAGCATCAGCAACAAGGCAGAATCAAAACAGAATGCATAATGAAGTTCTTGTGCGAGCTCCTGGCAACTCGGGAAAATACTGGACGCCTCAGTGCTCCATCCTCGCGCTCAGGCAAGTCTGTGCAGTACTGTATGACAGTAGCGCCGTTATGCGCATTAGTTGAAATAGGCCTTCTACATGGGCCAAGTACGAGTTTAGTGACCGCCAGATACAGTGACAGAACACAAAATAAAAAGTTACAAATATTATCTGCTAAAAACATGGATTTCAAGGCGCCTTTCTGAAAGCAAAAGGGGGGGGGGGGTGTAACAATGTCTAGGGTTGGAGGGGATAAAGAAAATCTGAGGCAAATAAAAGAAACATAGGAAGACCAGAAACACGCTGATTAGATATTTCTTAAACAGGGAGTGATATCTAGGCGAAAATCCTTTCTTCCTTGTACACAAGCACATCATCATCAAGGTTTTTAAATTTTTAGACACTGCTATAGCATTGCAGCTAATAAACGCCTCTCTAATTACGCAATTACAATGTTCTGGGGACCACCTTTGGTCACTGTGCTGATAGCTTCAGTTTCAAGTGTTTTACTTGCATGGTTATGATGGAGATGGGTGTGAGCTGTAATATTCTTCAAATATTTGAGGATTTCTTTGTCATGCAGAGTCTTACCGTGCACAAGCAGATAAATCATTCACAATCTATCAATAATGCCCAATATTTACAGCGCTCAAAAAGCGGGAGATCCAAACAGGTGTTTGCGGAATTAACCAGTCTCTCCTAGGAATATTGTGCAGGAGAGCCTTTCTTCCCGCGTTAAGAGATGGAGGCACAACTTTACAGCCAGACTGTGAAAACAGTCGCTGAGTGTGCAAAATTATACACAAGCAAAGAAGACGGCTCAAAATTCCTTAATGATCCAGCATGCTTGACACGTGCACGATCCTCAAAATTTTACAAATTTGAGTTAAGTGTGAAGTTATCTGTTCACACTTCATCATGCGAAAAAGTAACGGCATCGCTGGATATAGGGCTAAGGAGAGTAAATGAAATATAAGATTGACGACATCTGGTCCCGCCGGGTAGAAAGTTGGAAACAAACGGCGACCAAAGGTTGCGTTTAAAAATGTTAGAGATTCCGGATTCCGCGCGGTAATCTTGCTCGCAATCATTGGTCTGCGTTCCTTTCCCTTTCCACTAGAGAGTAAGGCGAATTATGCATTACGGAAGCCAAGAAACGCCGAAAGCAAGGAGCAGAGAAGATTTTCTTGTTGTTGTGTTCGTCAGTGGGATATTATTCGGGTAATTATTTGAAGATAATTGACTGAAAGCAGAAGAAGAAACAACCACATGCCGCTGGTGGGATACGAAACCACGACTCCCGAATTTCACGTCCGCTGCTCTACCAACCATGCTAGGGTGACAGATGCCAAATCTCCCGATTTCGTGGGTATTTATGAGTACTGTAACCCTAACCTTGACAGTGTTCACAAGCGCCACCATCGAATTATGTTACATATGTCCATTTATGTGGGTTATAACTGCTTGAAGACTCAAGCATTTATTCGGCCGACTGGGGCTGCCGACTGGTACCAGAAGAAAACTTAACAAACCTCAGCTTTACTGTTCAAATTTCAATGCCTTTATTTATAATCTGTTCAAATACTGCAGGCAGTTACACTGCCTAGTCATTCGAGGGTTACAAAAGGCGAATTTTAAAAGAACACCCAAAAGTAATAATATTACCACATTCAACAATAAAAGATAACAATGAGGGTTCGAAGTGCATCCTCACCTTGTACTCCTCTTTGAGCACGCCGTGTGCCTGGCCGTGTATGACGTGGTCCTGGAGATGCCTCACGGGCACGGGCTTCGATGGCAGGCCTCCCTTAGAAGTTGCGGCCATCTCTAGATATTCGCTGCTGTCCACCTTCAGTGTCACTCGTGGCTCGAACATGCGGTTATCTTCCACTGAACAAGAAAAGAAAAGGTGCGCCAACGTCAAGGCAGCGTCCTGAACTTCTCAATGTTGATGTCGCATTCAGTAAATTGGCAACTTCATAACAAGCTGCTTTCAAGTATTACAATTCCCCTATACTACGCTCAATTTCCAGCTTTGCACCACTGTAGTCACCATACTGCTCTTCAATTCTGCACGCTGCACAAAAGGCAGGAGTCCGAGCAAATATTATTACACTTCGGCAGTGTTCTTTTGCCCCTCTCTTGGAGCATTTCCACTCGTAAGATATTAACATACACATAACTTCAGGCCTCCATTAACCACAACATAGACGCAGCCACGGCTATCTGCCAGTAAATATTGCGTCAATTTCGCACTGCCAATTGCGCTAAAGTTCTAGAGAGAAAACAAGTGCTGCACTGAGAGGACAGTGTGTGACCGGCCTGCAAGATTCCAGCCTATAATGCAAACAATACTTTAGACAAAAGTCACAGCTGGGAGGAAGCACAAGTCCATTCCATCATTGCCGTACACTGCGCTCATCATCTTCAGGAAAGGTTTGCACCAGTTTACGCAGACAGCCTCGCATTTCGTTCCGCTGCACCTACTTAAGGGACATTCAGAACAAATAGAAGTTTCCCCATATCAGTTGTGGACCCTGTCATGGATTAAAAAAACAGACCACTTTCACCGTAAAGGGAGCTCTTATAAACTATAAAAGAGCAAAATACAAAATACGGCTGCTGTTATCAATAGCAGATTTGGTATCTAGAGTGCATGCTTCGATGCATATTTTTGGGCCCCGCCGTGGTGGCTCCGTGGTTAGGGCGCTCGGCTGATGACCCGAAAGACGCGGGTTTGATCATGGCCGCGGCGGCTGAATTTCGACGAGGGCGAAATTCTAGAGGCCAATGTACTGTGCGATGTCAGTGCACGTTAAAGAACCCCAGGCGGTCAAAATTTCCGGAGCCGTTCAGTACGTCCCTCGTAGACTGAGTCGCATTGGGACGTTAAACCCCAATAAACTAAACCAATTATATTTTTGACGTGGATCTCAGACGCTACGATGCACTGCCGTTCACAACAATAAAACAACCCGCCCTCGATCAGCGCCACTGAATCAACAGGTGGAAAGATCTTTATGCACAGTTTTCCCACCCGTAAATCCGTCGGTTGCTAACACACAAAGTAAATGTCCCACGAAAGTCATAGAAGAACTCATAATCAAATTTATAAAGCCTTCAGAAAATCATATGAATAATGAACAAAGAAAAACCCGAGAACGGGGTAGTAAATTAAGAGAAACAACCTTCTTTAAAGTAAAAGCATCTCAACGACATCCATCAATGAAATTCAACATGTCGAGCCTCCACTCTTACTCCATATAACATGCATTAAATATAAGGGTTCTACAACTAAAGTCTGGCTATATTTCTTGTCTCAGAGTATCTTGGAGCGGCAGAATTATAGAAATAAAGGTGCATATGTGGTTTGAAATGCCAAGGTACTGTGACGCACACTTTGAAAGCCTAGAAAGTTGTTCCTTCGGGCTTCGCTTGGTGGGACCATCGGACCGGTACGCAACGGAAAGTCTGTCCTTCAAGCTTCGCTTCGTGGGACCATTTGAGCGGTACGCAATGGCTTGCCGCTTTCTGAAAAATAGAATAGAAGTCCCATTGTGCAGTTTTTGACAAAAGTGCAATAACAATAAAATTTCATTTCAATGTAACGACTACTCTTGCATGAATATCAAACTGTGTAAGTTCGCGCAACATCGTTCTCAAAAGTTTACGGGACTTGTATTCTCGGAAAAAGCTTGCAGTATGCCTACATTGCTACCCACCCAGTCAAGCACGGATATTTGTGGTACGTACGATTAAGATCCGAATCGCCAGTGCAAGGTGGGGATGTCCATAGGGCATTCTTAAGGACGTCCGTATCCAGATATATGCATAAGAGATTCGGAGTATGTCCGAGGACATTTGTTAACGAATGGTTGGCGAATATCCACGGATGGATGTCTGATGGGTATCCTTGATTATCCCTCTGGGGATTTGAACTTACTAAATCACATACATATTTTGTTTTTCTGCGCATAAAAAAAGTTTAAAAGAAATTATATTTTTCAAATGACAAAACTCAGCTGATCAAATTTAAATACCGGCAATTAGTTTATCATCTGGATTAATCAATTAGGATCACTCAAAAATTCTGCTGATACAAAAGAACCTGAATTAAACTAACTGCGTGACTTTCTGCCACCAGTGCCTATTCTCCTCCAGCAATCCACTGAGGTAACCGAGCCTCGCATGCGGCCTTAAATGATAACTAAACTCCTACCAGAGGCCGCAGCAGAGTGACAGGTCTTAAAGTTGATCCAATGCAATCCGTCAGCCACCAGTTCTGCCACGGTATTTGCATAGTTTTTTGTCAGGTCGTGCTTTTTTCAGCCTGTTTTTGCTACAGTACGCCGTTTGTTTTTTCCGTGGTTACTTTGCTCTGCTATAAATGTGGTTTACCACCTATGCGCTCGACAAGACTTCCTTCTGTACCCGAAGCTCCCGTGAAAAAGCTCCAATGTTGTATTGCACCGTACACCCTGTTGCTTTGAATGAAAGAAGGGGCCTGGCGTTATAACTTGGAAGTAAGTAAATGTGCTTGAAGATTATTTCGAGGAGGTTGTTGTCGGATGAGCAAAACGCTGTAACATATTATACTCTGTTGCACAACCTGTTAGCGCTGGTGCAGAAGTTACAAGTACGATGCGATAGCTACCGCAAAAATGTTTGCCCGAGTTCGCGAGACTAGCACAAAGCTCTTTAAGCCAGTGCATCGCGCCAGCCTTTTACTCTACACTACGGAAAAAGTTGACATGATGTGTGATGCATGGTATGAATCTTCAGGCAGTTGTACGTAGGTTTATAATTGCGATATAACAACGGATCAAAAGAATACTGTCAGAACAGTGTGTGTTGTGCAGTGATTCCATGATGACATGTCACGGAAAGTGCAGTTAAGTTTAGAATAATGTAAAATTCATCTACCTTCATAGCTTACCGACTTGTTTCAATGTTAGGCTTGCCAAATGGATGTTTTTCAACCATCTAGTGCACAGTAATCTATACTCTGCAGTAGCATTGTTTGGAAAGCTGAAGTGTTATTTGTGAACTTCAGTCAAACGTTATTCGCCTATTTCCTTATCGCTGCTTACTGACTGCAATGCGACCATGCAGTGCTTTGGTGCAGCTTTGTCAAACCTGTCCATGCCCATAGGACTCAGTGCTGAGCAAGATAGCAGGTTCATATATGGCACACCTAGAGATACATGTCCCTGGACTATCAGCAGACCTGTTTCTTACTTCTGTGAAGCTGTGGATCATCAGATATGTTCTTAGCGCTGGCTGTGGGCTTCATCACCGAACCTTGTGGGCAGGTTTGTTTCGACATAGGCCGTGTTTTGCTCTATCACGAGGTCAAACGTTATGTTGACAAAGTGCAGTACAGGTTGCTCTCTCATATTTTATTTCCTTAGCCATTCAGTATGGATGTGACTGACTTATGACCTATACAGCAGAGTACAGCTGCAGGATAGAGCACTGCAGCAGCCTACAGGCAAGTTTGAACGACTGTGCAAGTCTCTCCCTCTCATATAGTCGATACTTTCTTTTACTTCGCTCTGCGCAGTGGAGGGTATCTGGTTGTAGTGCAGTGTACTTGTACAGTGATGAATAAAAGTTTGTAGGATGCAAGTTCTTGGGAAAAAATTCTTTTTTAACTGTGCTGTTAGCCAAAGCCGTTTAATCAGAAGACTAGAATCATGAGGGCAGATGGATGCTCGAACTTATTCAACAAGTTTCAGATGACTGCCTAGCGAAGCAATGTAAAAACAAATACTTTTCTGGAAATTTACTTCTCAACAACTTTTCTCAATGACCGAGCCTAGTGCCCAATCTCTGAGAAATCAGGTAGCTTGCAGCTGTTTGGTAAGGATTCTTACTCTCACACTTGAATTTTTCAGACCTTCACTATGGTTGTGATTGACAGTGGGAGTAGCTGTAGTGTCTGGCACTGTAAACACAATGTTCCTGCAACCAAACAAAGCTGTTTGTACAAAGCTGTTTTCAGTAGGATGTATCTTGTTTTTTAATTTCGCAGTGTTGTTAAGCAAAATACATTGCATTTCAAGAAATACTTTCACCTCCGTTGGTTACTGCTTAAGAGTTGTCCAAGACACTAACTTGCTCTCGTAGCTACAGACGCCTAACATTGTACTGTTCGTTGCATAAACCGTAGTAATGAAATATATGTACAGTAACCGGAACACTGCAATCCTTACACACTTGCCCATCACCTCTGGATAGGTGAACAGCTTTTATAGTTTGATACAACTCAAGAATGCAGTGGCGAATGCCCCTCAAATGATTCCTTCCATCCAGTGGCATCGACCAATTTGTCAGATGTCATGGTTTTTTCTTTGACGTAAAATCACAGGTGGCTGTCAAGCACCTGCGTGAAATGTTATTAACTACCACGTCATGAAAACCAGTCGATGTCATTAGCTGGAGGGCCTCTTTTGAGGGGTTTTCACTGTTGCATTCTTGAGTTCAATCCTACTATAGGGCCAAAAGTTCATATTAGATGTAGGGAAAATACCAGCCTCTGTTATGTTCCACTCATTCTTAAGAAGCTTCCAAATGAGATGTTCTTGCTTAATGCGTGCAGAGCTGTTAAACTGTCTATTTTCAAATTCTTCCAGCCCTGATACACCTGATTGCAAATTGTCCCTTGCCGATTTTCTTTGTGCCTTTACAAGAGACTAACTTTCATAGCCTGTTGTCCGAAAATATATCTTCATTATTACTACTTCAGTAATCTAGGGAAACCTAAGTGTGGCGTTTTTCTTTTTTCATGCAACCAGACAGAAAAAATGCCTGCTCTCACATTTTTGTATTTTTTTTCAGACCTTTGCTACCCGAAGGCAACATACCTGTGCAAGCTATGGTAAGCACTGTGACATTGTAGATTACTAGGTTGATATTGTTTTGAGTGCTGTATGCACTGTAAACACATGTCATCTTATCTTGTCTCAGAATGGCATTGGTATGTGGCAGCAAGGCTGGAGAAACTATGTGCTAATACTATGAAATTCTCTTGATATTGTCTTTCGTTAACCTATTTGCTTACAGTATCTTGCACTTTAAAATTTTGCTTATCCTATCAGTAACAGTATTCTATTTATGCTTGCTTTATTTTCCAGAAAATCTCCTTTTGGAATATCAAGTTCAACCATGAGAGCACTTCCTGCACACAGTACCCCTTCCTATTTCATGAAATTTCTGCCGGCATGACCAGCTTCATGAATTTTTCTTAAAGACTGAAAGCTGATTTAATGGATTTAATGTCAAGTTGATACGCCATGCATGGAACTGATTTGGGAAGTGATTTTTTCTTATTAACACGCCCGGCTTGCAAGCATTAATTGCACCATGATACTTCAAAATAAAACTGATCAAAAAATTTCTGCTCAGCAAACAATGGTTGTTTAGAAATTGCTCACACAGAGCCACCAAACATCGCTTCGACACTTCTGGAAGTGTGCATTTTGATTCTATTCCCAAAGCAGGCCTAACTTAAACGGGTAATAAAACTGTTCTGCAAACACTTTCTTATCTTCCTCTTTAATTTGTGCAATGCGTCGCTATCTGCCGGACAATCTTGTGTACTTTTCTTTCCAAGCGTATCAGGCCTTCTCGAGTTCTAGTTTCATGATTCCCACACTAAACACCTCGTTGGGCCAGGACTCGCACCAAATTTAGATGCAGTCCCTTAAGTACAGTTTTTCGGCAACTTTAAGGAAGCGATGAAGGCAAAGCAAACCTAATTGAAAGTACATAATAGTAGCGGTGAAAAACAGGGACGACAGGATAGAAGAAGACCACACAGGCGCTACTACTATGTCCTTTCAATCTAACCAGCAACTAGCCCAGCTTTCCGCTTTAATTAAAAGTATTTGGCGCCGTTCATTTTTCTTGCAAAGTGCCCAAAGTAAAAGTTAATTTCACGTAGAGCAAAAGCCGCCAGACGCTGCAATATTATTCGATGCAAAGCGAATTTCAGGAAAGCTGTTTTGAAGAAATAGCGTTCGCCCCTAGTGCTATAAAAAGAGACAAGGCGTCACTTTGTTTTGGGAATGTCCATTCCAATGTGCCAAACTGCTTGTTTTTTGGGCCGTCTACTTTGAAAGCTTTCAATGCCTTCTTATTTTAGTTTTCAACAGTAGTGAGTAGCACGGTTCTGACAAAAACATCCAAATTTACATCGATCCTGTGTTCTAAACATGAAATGAAGAATTTCTTGGCAATATAATTTTGTACGCAAACATGCATGTTGGACTAATTTACGCTCAGCAACAGAACACTTACCGTATGTAACAATATGTTAGAGCCATCGGTGCCAAAATTAGGGTAAGAACCACCAATACGGCTCCAATAATGACACCAACGTCTGCAGCAATGGGGCTTCTGTTCACTGCGCAAAGGGAGAAAAATATTTCATTGCATATTTATTACCTGGATTGGAAATTTTGGAAAATTGAAATTTGTATTGGAAAATTCAGGGTATGTTTTAAGTTTGCTATTTAAAATAGAGACTGGTGCTTGAAAACTGCGCCATCAGCACTAATATAGAGGATACATAGTGCAGCTGAATGGACTTGTTTCGATTCTTGATGTAACCAAGAACATCGAAGTGTTTCTAATAAACACAGGCTTCCTCGGCTGAGAGACGCACCATTTTTAAAGCAATATGAATGGCAGCCACAATACGAGTATGTATTCGTCCTAATGGATGAGGTGGCACGTTATCTCACGCCCCTCCATCGATAAGGACTGTGCCACCTAAGGAAGAGTGAGCTATCAACAGCATTCAAGCACAGCCCAATACTTTTTGCATATGAGAAAAATGCTCTTCTACTCAGTGATCCTTGCAGCCAGCTCAAAAGCCAACAGCACAAATTTTGAACCGGAGGAGAGATGCTCTGGAAGTTAGTTACTCTTTACGTGCGGACTCTCTAATAAAATTCGTATGTCGCATACTCTGATTGATACAAACTAGACAACGATAAACCTAAGCTCTTTGACTGCATTTCTACCGCACTTGAAGAACAGGATTTTCCACGGTAATCTGATCAATTATGTAGAGAACAAAACGTATAAATGTTAGTAAAACACAAATAAAAAATTCGAACACAGATTGGAGCACATTCATGCCCGAAATTTCGCCCGAATCTTTCGCCAGTATTTACCATAAACTGAGACATGACATGACTAATGCTAAGCCTCGAACTGATGCTTAGCCCTAGCCAGGCGTAGTGCCGTCCTCCAGTTTTCATTGTTTAGAAAAGACCGCGCAGCTTCACGCGGTGGCGGGGTGTTAATCGCCGTAAGAAAATGCTTGCAAGCGCACGTTGTAGACACGAAATCATGTCTCGAAATTCTGTGGGTTGCTTTGTGTTTATCGCCTTCTGTAACTTGTGCTATTGGCGTCTGCTATCGCCCCCCCCCCCCCCTCCCCGATTCGCATGAAGAATTTCCGGAACACCTGAATGAGTCTTTAACCTGCGTACAGAGCAAATTTCCACGCTCACCAATATTCCTGGCCGGTGATTTCAATTACCCGAATATTGACTGGCAGACATGCAGTCCCCTCCACGGCACAAGAAAGCGCGAATGCCAGAATTTTCTAGATGTCCTATTACTCTTTGATCTGCACCAAATGGTTCCTATTCAAACGCGTGGCGATTCACGTTTGGACCTTGCACTGACAACACAACCAGACAGGACATCCGTGAATGTCCAAGACGGTGTCAGTGATTACAAAATTTTGCAATGCGATTTCATGGTAACTATGAATAAGCCAGAAAAAGAAAGAAAAAAAGTTATATTTGTTTACACCAGAGCAAATGTTGACATGCTCCTGAATGAACTGTCATTTTTCTCTGTCGACTTTTTTCCTTTCTTCAATTCGCGGAATATAAATGACAGCTAGTCTCTTGTTAGGGATCAACTAATTTTGCTTAAAGATAAGTATGTGCCTAAAATCAACGTCACCACGTCCACAGAAAGCACATGGTTCACGTGGAGCGTTAAACGATGTATAAATAAAAAAAGCGATTGTACGCAAAAGCTAAACTATCAGCATCTGAACAAGACTGGAGTAACTACCGCACGCATGCGCAGCTTTGTAAAACTGAAATTAAAACCGCGAAGGGCAAGTTTTATAATAGCAATCTTTCAAACATGTTAAAAAACAATCCCCAAAAATTTTGGCGGGTTGTTAATCCAAATTATAGTTCAAAGGCCTTAGCACCAATGACTAGAGAAAGAAAGCCCCTTACAACAGCTGAGATGGCAGCAGAATTCAACAAGTTTTTCTGCTCAGTGTTTACTGATGAGAGCCCCTTGCCATTAGATCTGCATTTCCAAAGGCTACATTCCACAATGCCTGACATAACTGTCACGTCAGAAGGCGTATCCTGCGCCATCGACCGTCTCCCCGCTAACTCGGCTCCCGGTCCCGATGGAATATGCCCTAAACTACTGAAATTAACAAAGCCTGAGTTAAGCCACATCCTAGTCGCTATTTTTCAGCAGTCAATTGATACGGGCTGTGCCCCAAACGACTGGAAAATTGCTCGCGTCATTCCCGTTTTAAATCCGGCGATGCTTCTAATCTATAAAATTACAGACCCACCTCGTTAACTAGCACCATCTGCAAATTGTTAGAACATACAATTTCATCTGCTATCATAGGCTATCTGACGAAGCAAGATTTCTTTTTTCGTAATCAGCACGGTTTCTTAAACGGTAGGTCGTGTGAGACTCAACTGTTTGAGTTAGTTACTGAACTTCATTATGCTGTTTATGCTCAGTCAAAAATAGATGCTGTCTTTGTAGATTTTGCGAAAGCTTTCGATAAAGTCCCTCACATACGTTTAATAAAAAATCTTGATAATCTTAACATAAATTAGAAGCTTATCCTATGGATCACAAGTTTCTTGACCAATCGCCTCCAATCAGTCTCTGTAAATGGTCATTCATCATCGCTATCTCACGTTAAATCTGGAGTACCACAAGGGTCTGTACTCGGACCTATTTTATTTTTAGTTTGTATTAACGAATTAGGTAACAACCTGGATTCTAGAGTGAGATTATTTGCAGACGACTGCGTAATATACAGGCAGATAGATGATTCTTCTGACACCAATTATCTACAGTCAGATATTAACAAGATTAATGACTGGTGCATGCAATGGCAAATGAAAATTAACACATCAAAAACAAAAGCAATCACATTTACCACAACCTCTAGCCCTTTACCATGCCATTACACCCTGAACAATGTGCCCATAGAATCAGTACCCACCATCAAGTACTTAGGGGTTCACTTAGCATCCGACCTGTCGTGGAACCGTCACATAGATGCAATTATTAACAAGGCATCAAAAACTCTTGGCTTCCTCAGACGAAACCTTCGTTTAGCAAACTCTAACACAAAGCTCTTGGCGTACAATTCGTTAGTGCGCTCGAAAGTGGAATACGCCTCCTTGATACGGAATCCAAATCAAACATACTTGGTAGCGAAACTAGAGTCCTTACAAAATAAAGCCGGCCGGTTTATATCCCAGAACTATTGGCGAACATCGAGTGTAACAGAAATAAAAAAGGACCTGCACTTGCCTTTGCTCGAAATCCGGAGAATGTTTTCACTTCTATCCTTTTTTCACAAGATAAATGATAGTCATTCTTCCTTTGCTATGTGCCATATCACACCGGCCCGTCACATTTTTCCACGCTTTGATCACGAAATGAAAGTAGAACCTATCTTTGCCCGAACCAATCTCTTTTTTCACTCGCCTCTCCTCCTCGCCATCCGTCAGTGGAATCAGCTCCCTCGCACCGTTGCATCTCTCAAAGATCCCGACAAATTTGAAGTCTTTCTGACACGCTACCTCGAGTTGTAATGTTGGCCCTTCCATATTGTGTATGTATTGTGAAAAACCGCAGTCAGATGAACAAGTATGTTTACAGTGGTTTATGTGTAGTTCGTGATGGTGTACGCAGCTGCTACCTTTGTAGTCATTGCAGTTTTTATACTGTTTCATTTTTTTCACTGTTATTTCCCCCCCCCCCCTATGTAATGCCCACACGGGCCCTGAGGGTATTTGAATAAAAAAAATAAAGGACGGGCACGTACTGTGCTATCGTAGATTAGCAGACAGACGAGAACTAGGCGTGGGATTCCTCATCAATCGGGATTTAGCTGTCAACATACAGGAGTTTTATAGTATTAACAAGACGATGGCAGCTATCGTAATTAGGCTTAATAAGAGGCATAAGTGGAAGACGGTGCAGGCCTACGCGCCTACATCAAGCCATGATGACCAGACCGTTGAAACCTTCTATGAAGACGTAGAATTGGCGATGACCAAAGTAAAATCACAGTACACTGTACTGATGGGCGACTTCAATGCGAAGGTACGCAAGAAGCAAGCTGGAGACCATGCGGTAGGTGACTACGGCATAGGTTCTAGGAATAGCAGGGGAGGGAGAGTTATTAGTAGAGTTTGCAGATCGAAATAGTTTACGAATCAAAAATGCCTTCTACCGCAAACGAGCCAACAGGCAGTGGACGTGAAACAACCCCAATGGTGAGACTAAAAATGAAATAGACTTCATACTGTGCGCTCACCGTGTCATCGTAGAGGATGTGGAGATCCTCGGAAAGTCCCGTTGTAGCGACCACAGAATGGTAATGTCTCGTATTAGCTTAGATTTGAAAAGGGAACGGAGGAAATTAGTGAAGTGGAAATGTATTAAAGAGTTAGCATTAGGAGGGAAAGTAGAGGAATTCAGGATTTCGCTGCAGAACAGATTTTCCGTTTTAACTGAAGACGACGACCGTAATGTTGAAACGATGAACGATCGTCTCACAGGTATCATTGCGCAGTGCGCCGTAGAAGTAGGTGGTAGGATGGCTCGACAGGACACTGGGAAGCTATCTTAGGAGTCTAAAGATCTGATTAAAAAACGGCAAAGCATGAGGACGTCTAACTCTATGACAGAAGAGAACTAGTAGAGCTGTCGAAGTCAATAAATAAACACAAAGTAGCCAATATCAGGAAGTTTAACATGGAGAATATCGAGCATGCTCTAAAGAGCGGAGGTAGCCTAAAAGCAGTGAAGAGTGAACTAGGCATAGGTAACAACCAGATGTATGCGATAAGAGACAAAGAGGGCATTGTCATTAGCAATATGGATAAGATAAAGTAGCCGAAGAGTTTCACGCCCGTTGCAGGGCAAAAGCCTTTTCCATGTCTCTCCAATTAACCCGGTCCCTTACCACTTGTGCCCATCGTATACCCACGAACATCTTAATCTCATCTGCCCATCTAACTTTCTGCGGCCCCGTGCTAAGCTTGCTTTCTCTTGGAATTCACTCCGTTACTCTTAATGAACAGCTGTTATACTGCCTTCTCATTACATGCCCTGCTCAAGCCATTTCTTCCTCTTGATTTCGACTAGGATATCATTAACCCGCGTTTGTTCCCTCACCCACTCTGTGCGCGTCCGGTCTCTTAACGTTTCACCTGTCATTTTGCTTTCCATAGCTCGCTGCGTTGTCCTTAACTTTAGAAAAACCCTCATTGTTAGCCTCCACGTTTCTTCCACATAGGTGAGTACCGGTAAGATACAAGTGTTCTATCCTTTTCTCTTGAGAGGTGTTGCTAAATTGCCATTCATGATCTTAGAGACCTTGCCATATGCGTTCCATCCCATTCTTATTCTTCTAGTTTTTTCCCTCTCATTATCCGGATGAGCAGTCACTACCTACCGTAAATTTAAAGTTGTCCAAAATTATGCTCATGACAAAGGGTGCCGTGCACCCGCTTTTAACGCTCTCTGTGCCGGTTTCGTGATCAGCTTGGCCATGTGAAACCAGCGCGACGTCACACGCTAAAGAACCCCAGATGCACCGCTAAACATTCACACATCGCTACATTGTGTGCGGCAATGAGCTTTTTGCAGCACCAAAGCCGACGACTCCTCGGAGAAAACCTCCATGCGGGTACCGTTCAGGGGGCCAAGTTTTCGGCATTTATAATGCGGTGCCTACTAGCATATACATGGTCTGTTCTGAAAGTTGTAGGACTCATTTTTTTTAAACAAAATTCATTCAAGGGAACAGTACAAACGATTACAATTTTTCAAGGTAGCACTCTTCCGCACCTACACGCTGCTGCCAATGAGTTTTACAGTTTTCCTACGCCTGCAGGAACGCCTGGAGCGGAATGCTGTTTAGCTCCCTCGTCACGGCCAGTTGAACCGACTGTACCGATCCGTGATTTTTCCCCTCGAGCGTCGATTTTATTCTCGGAAATAGAAAAAAGTCCGGCGGGGCCAAGTCGAGGTTGTAGGGGGGCTGAGGCAGCGTTGCCGCCTTGTGCCGGGCAAAAAATCGGGGTCCTCATTCACATGATGAAGAAGATCCTACCGGCTGGCCTTTTCCTCCTCTGACAACACTACCGGCACCAACTTCGCGCACGCTTTCGTCATGGATAAGTTTTCTGTCACGATCTCAAAAACCTCGGTTTCAGGAATGCTCAAGTCATCAGCAATCAATCTGATACTCATTTTATGATCACTGTTAAGTAAATGTTTCACTCGCTACACATTTTCGTTTGTCTTGCTGATCGAAGTGCGTCTGGAGCGGTCGTCTTCCTCCACTCTTTGCTTACCTTCTGGGAAAAGCTTGTGCCACTCAAAAAACACCTGAGCTACCAATGAAAGCGTCACCGTAGGCCTCTTTATTTATGTCTTGAGTCTGTTTGCCCGTTTCACCAAGATTTACTCAAAATTTGATCGCGTATCGCTGATCCAGTAAACGCTCGACGATTCCGCGTGACGAGACGTTTCTACAGGGGTTCACAGTACAAGCGACCTCCTCTCTTCAACAGCCGAGAGCCGACTGCCAATTTTCCCCGGCATTCCCAATATCCCCCTTCAACGATCCAGCACCCGCAGACCACCTCTCGTCCGCCCGTTCGCCCAGGAAAAAACCAGTCCTACTACTTTCAGAACAGACTCTGTATTTTCGAACATTTTCGTCTAGTAATGCATATGGCCTCGTATTCGTAAGATTCACTGATCACTCATTTATTGTATTCATCGAGGTAAGCAGATGGTGGGCTGCTGTGTATCTACGAGGTCTGTTAGAAAAGTATCCGACCTTATTTTTTTTACGAACACCTGACGGATTTGAAACAAGCACGCTTGCACCAGGCTACCCTGAGCCTTCGTGCGCATGCACAAATTTTCGCTCACCTGCCGATAGCGTCAGTCACTGGCACGCAGCGTTTCAGTGAGGCAGTGCGCAGTGCTCTCGTTGGTTTTTTATTGCAAGGAAAATGGCGGAACGACAGGAGCAGCGCTACTGCATCAAATTTTGCCAGAAACTAGGCGACAGCTAAGTGGAAACCTTTCGGAATATTTAGACGGCTTTCGGTGACAATGCTATGAGCAGGACACAGATTAAGCAGTGATACAATTGGTTTAAAGACGGCCGCACATCGGTGCACAGAGAGCCACGCTCCGGTCGGCCATCAACATGCCGAAATGACCTGGTCATTGCCGAAGTGAACGCTGTGGTGACGCGGGACCATCGTGTGACTATCCGAGAAATTGTGGAAGAGGTGGACATCCCCTATATTTCTGAACATTCCATTACACCGAAAATTTGGCCATGGAGAAAGATGCGGCGAAATTCGCGCCGAAGCTGCTCACGGTGGAGCAAAAGCAGCTTCGTGTTGAAGTCTCACAGGATATGCTGGATTCCACAAACAGTGACCCCGACTTCATCAACACCATAATCGCTGGTGACGAGTCTTGGGTGTACAGGTACGACCCGGAAACCAAATCCCAGTCGTCACAATGGCAGCATTCCACGTCACCAAGACCAAAGAAGGCCCGCCAAGTGCGCAGCAATGTCATAGTGATGCTTACTGCTTTCTTTGACTCCCTCTGTGTGGCAGCACCACTGTGGCAGCACCACTGGAAGAATTATGTGGAGTCCCAAGGAGCCTACTTTGAAGATGATTAGGTTTCCAAAGATCCAGTTATGCCAGTTTTTTTTCTTCGGCAAAAGGTCGGATAATTTTCTAACAGACCTCGTATACACGAAAAAGCCAACAGTCATTGAAAGGACGAAAAGAAAAAGGGAGTGCATTTATATTTAATGGAGTGTATATCAGGCTAATCAATTTGTTTTGTGATCACTAAATAGATGCCGAAATTATTTGGATTGGCATATTCCCGGGCAAGAATTCTGTGAATCTGTAGACGTGGTTATTGTGGGTATTCGAGTCAAATTTGAAAGCTCTGTGGGGACCCTATAGTTTCAAAATACTTTTTAAAAATCGCCGCTTGCAGCAGCTCGCAACCGATTCGGGCGGCGCACATCATGGCGCGTCCACTACACCGACGACATCATTGGGAAGAAGAGCCAGCTTTCAAGCTCACCCTGTCTACCCAATGACGTCATCGGGGCAAGGGACGCGCGGTGAGGTGTGTCGCCCTAATCGGTTATGATCTACTGCGACCAGCGATTAAGAAATATTTTTAAATTATACGTTCTACGCAGAGCTTTCCGCTTTGACTCCGATACCCACAAAGATCACCTCTACAGATCTGTTGCACTAGGATATGTCTGTCGAAACCATTTCAGGCTCACTTTAAAGAGAAGAGAGGGAAATTATCTTTGGTGTAATCCACCACATCACTCTATTACTTTGGCTGTTATTTCTAATTTAGGACGTGTAATTAATTGTAATCGATCACATTACTAATTGCCCACCTTAACACACCACGCAGGAAACAAAAATTTCATTATTCTGTGCTACTCTTACTGTCGAGGAGAATTGGAGTTCGTAAGATTTGTATTTCTGTTGTATACATTTTTGGTTTCATCATTACTTTTGGCTTGCAATTGCGATTGCAATTGCTACGTCCCCCTTTCCCCCTTGTAATGTCGTCTTACAGTGTGGATGCAGTGTAATAATCCGAACAATAGAAATGATTGAGCTAGCCAGACAAGTATTTAAGCCCAATTCGAGAACTTGAAAAGCTACTCAGGTTTTTTACAAGCAGACAAAAACAGACTCCCACCGTCCTCAGCTGATACCACAGTCATGCTCCTGGTCCACACGCTGTACTTGTTGTTAGGTGTCCTCATTCGCAACCGTATATTCACGTCGGTGTACGGCTTCACCGGAATGCTGTACATGTCATCGGCCGTTGGTCCGGACTCAGTCAGGTTGAATTCCTTTGGCACGCCATTCACTTCCAACACTACATTCACGCTCCAGCAGTTCCAGAATTCCCTCCCTGGGTTCTGAAAGAAACGGATTTTAGGCATACCATGCTTACAAAGGGTGTTTCACCAAAGACTTTACACAATTTTTAAAAATTGGCTTTTTACTCAGACGAGCGCATTTGTGGGAATAGCATTGTCAGTGGTGTTGTTTTTACTACAGCACTGCACAGGCCTCAATGTGAGGCCTAAGCCCGGCCCGGGCCCGAGACCTGGAGCCCGAGCCCGGCCCAGGCCCGCTAAATTATCGCTCTAGGGAGCCCGGCCCGGCCCGGCCCGTGAGCCTCGGAGTGAAGCCAAGCCCGTGCCCGGCCCGGCCCATTTCACAGTAGCGCTTGAGGTGTACTTCTCACTCTGAGCACGTAGACCGCTACTAGACAGGTAAGAAACTGGCCGACAAACGTTCTGAAACCACAGTTTGGCTTGCAGAAAGTTGGTTCTTTATAACCCAGAAGGAAGTAATTAAGAGTAGTGCTCGCCAGGCCCGTCTTTTGGACAGTGATATCGTGTAGGTGCGTGAAGATAAACTCGGAAGTTCCAAGAGCCAACTAAAAAGGGCTGCATACGCGCGTGATAGACTACTTTGCATTCCCCCATGATTTTAATCAGTTATATTTTGCCGCCGGGAAGTATAAACATTAAAGCTGCCTGGCAAGCAGTGGTATGACATTTGTTTAGTGAACGGGGACTTACAGGTGGAACTCGTAGCCGAACTGGTCGCCTTTCAGCGGAAACGAAAAGCTAAAAGGCTTGAGTATTTCAAGGTGTGTGTTTTGTAGACTATAAGCGTCCTAAACTAATATGTTCTTTGCGAATGCATTTCTAGTAGTGCAAGGTTATGTTTTGGGCAGACGAACAATCCATGGCCAATTAAGACCGGTTGAATTTTACTCTTACTGGCGGAGCAGAAGATAACCCGCGAACCATGTGATAACTTACAGGGCAAAACACTTGTCATGACAATCAGGCTGAAGAAGCGAGGAGGGATAGATGTGGTTATGAGATGAGATTTACAAACTCTCGCGAGCTTTTGTGGCTATTTCATTTACGATACGATCCGGACAGCTGATCAAAAAGAAAACCGAACGCGCTTTAGTTTGTGAACTGTCTCACATGAGAAAAATGTAGCTATAAAATAAAAGCTATGTTTTTGGGGCTGTAGGGCCCAAGTGGAGTACATGGCTGTCATGCTTGCCGCCGAAATGGAAATGCGGCCGCTGAGGCTAGGAACAAACCCTGGTTCCCCGGCTCCGCAATCAAGTGCCTTGGCCACTAAGCCACCGAGGCGTGGAAATAAGGAAATAAATGAGTCTATGAATAACGCAGTTTTTTTTGTCATCGCGTACTACAACCCATAGCTCATCCGTGTCGGTGCTCCAACGCCACAGTTGTGTATTTAACTCTGCAATAGTGAATGAATAGTCGGGCACCAGCAGTTTCTGTACGAACCCAAACCCGTCTAGTGTCCGCAGCTTTAAGCCCGGGCCCTGCCCGGGCCTGCAACTTCAGGCCCGGGCCCGGCCCAGGCCTGGCGAAACAGATCATGGCCCGGGCTTTCGGGCCGGCCCATGCCCATGCAATGCACTAGTCGGTACATTAGAATACAGCTAAGAAGTACTAACTATCAGGTTGGTTAACGAATAATGACTTTTTGACTATTGAAGTGAGGCTCAATAATTATTGAGAAAAATTTATCGCACCGTAAGTAATATCCATACCAGTTTTAGAATTTCGAAAACGCAGGTTACCCCCAGCGCTGTAGCCCAACAAAAATTGGTTATTGCGGTGCTTTGCCTGCAAGCTTGTCGAAAGCGCATGTATTTTGGCGCTATGTAGCCAGAATTTGTTGTACCACAACGCCGAGGGTAAATATTGTTACGAAGTAGATGACGAAGAAGCGGGCTGTGGCGCGGGACGGAGCGCTCGCCCTAGGCCCGCAGCCATTAAAATCATATTTCATCGGTCATCATGTCGCTCGGTTCCTTGGCTTGCTGCCACGTATCATTTAGTGTAATGTGCGGGGTACATCGTCATCCTGTCCCTGGAGCATCACCGCCTTATGCTTGCCTTGGTCGTCGGCCTAGGGAACATGGACTCCGCCGCCCGGCTCTCCCCAGCTCTACTTGACCAGAACTGACCTGGCGCTTTTCGCCCCCGCCCCGTCCCCAGCCCCGAACATAAGACACGGTGACCAGGACCAGAACCGATATGACCCGTCGGCGACCAGGACCAGACCCGTTATGAACCGACAACGACAAGAACCAAGACAGCACCCCCGCCCAAGCTGCACGGCGAGTCTATAAGCCTTGACCTTCGGCTCTGGGCGACCAACCACTGGCCCTGAAGCTCCGGGGGCAACTTTTCATCAGACCATCTCATCCATCGTGGTGGCAAGCCTTTGATCTTCTTCTGTCCTTTCTGACCACCCTCACTGTCAGCTCATGCTTCAGAATTCACCCAATCGATCGGCACGATCGCTCGGTGGTCCCGGGTAATGTTACGAAGTAGATAACGAAGGGGCGGGCTGTGGCGCGGGACGGAGCGCTCGCGCTAGGTCCGCAGCCATTAAAATCATATTTCATCGGTCATCATGTCGTTCGGTTCCTTGGCTTGCCGCCACGTATCAATATATTTTCGAAATTCCAAAAAAGGCATGGATGGTACTGACAGTGGGCAACATGCCTCCCAATAATTAAGGAGTGTAACAATAGTAGTTAAATACAATGCTATGTGGAAAAAAGCGCGCTTCTAATTCAAAAAGCCTAACTTTAAAAATTGTGTAAAGTCTTACGTCAAACACACTGTATATCTTTTGAGTAGCGCTGGGACAGGGCCACAAAGCCTAATAGACGAAGCCGAGAGAAAACGACTAGCCATTGAGGCCACCTCTGACCGGGAAGAGAAAAACCGATCATGTATGGACAAAATGCGCATAAAAGATGTACTCCTATAGCATGGTAATCAAAAGATCTCTATCGAGTGTCGGTCATAACAAATTGGAAACAAATGGTTCGGTTTATGGTGTTTACCCTCCTAAAGCGACACAGGCTATGAGGAACGCTGGAGTGAAGGCCTCCGTAAATTTCGGCTACCTGGGGTTCTTTAACGTGCACTGACCGCGCACAATACAATGACCTCTAAAATATCGCCGCCATCGAAACTTTACCGCCGTGGCCGGGATCGAACCTGCGTCTTTCGGGCCAGCAGTGGATCGCCATAACCACTAACCCACCGCGGTGGCCGGAAATGAATGGTTAGTTAGTTAGTTAGTTAGTTAGTTAGTTAGTTAGTTAGTTAGTTAGTTAGTTAGTTAGTTAGTTAGTTATATTGATTTTAATGGCGCAAAAGCAACTGAGGCTATGATGCGCCAAACACAAGGTTAGAGCTTTTGTTAAAGGTGAAGCTTTTTTAAAAATACTTAGAGTTTGTTTAAAACGTTGGCTTCCTTGAGAAACCTGAAAATAAATGAAATGTCAACGAATGCTCGATCACCTAAAAGTAACATGGGGTGTATTGGGATGCTTTGCCTGTAAAATATTGTAAAATATTTATTTCTTAGTTCTTCTAGTTTGAGACATAAAATTAAAATGTGGTTCACTGTGAGTTCAGCACCACACATTTCACAGAGAGGTTTGTTTTGTTTGGTTAGCAGAAAGTTGTGCGTGAGGTGGGTGCGTCCAATGCGGAGCCGACATAAAATAACTTCGGTAAAACGTTCTTGATGCCTACATGATTGCCATTCCCCTAAAATGGGCTTCACAGAATGTAGTTTGTTGTTTACGTGCTCTTTCCATGCTGCCTGCCATTTATTTCTGAGTTTACTGTATATAAACTTTAAACAATCCCTGTACGGTATGTTCACTTGCTTTATTTGGCCGTTCCGGGGTTGTGCAGCGCATACATCTGCTTTCTCATTGCCCACAATTCCAACATGGCTAGGAACCCAGCAGAATTTAATGTTATGCTTTTGATTTGTGATTTTAACTATGTTATGTATGATGTTTCCTATTATGGGTTCAGCAGCATTTCTGGAGTGCAGTGCTTTAAGCACACTCAGGGAATCGGTGTAAATGAGAAATGAATGGTTAAGTCAGCTGTTAAGCTGTCATGAAATTCATGTGCTTAAAGCATAGCTCTGGGAAGGGTGTAGACCATTATTATGAATTAATATGGGTAAGAGGAATGTTTGACCAGTAATGTCCACTGCATCTACTATTAAAAAGTACATAAAAATTCAGGACAGTCACGTCGTATAAACACAGCAAAAATATCACAAATGTTAACTCATAGGCGCCGAAATGTGCAAAGCCTTGCCTTAATCAAGCGATAACTTTTACAAACAGATGATGCAAGCTAGCCCTCGCATGGCATAATAGCTCCATCCTAAGTTCATGCCAACAAGATCCGGTTTTGACGTTTACTTTTGTATGCTTCAGGCCGTATTGGAAGATTCCTAAAAGTCCACCCAGGCAGCCTACTCGAACGAAAGACCTTAAAGGCAGAAGTGTGCTTACAGCTGCATATGTGAAGTGATCCTGGAAGAGTTGTTCCGGAGATTGCAAACGACAAATACGGCCGAAAATCACGTGTGAACTTGCTTCGCATTCTTTCGTTTCTAATATGGGTTTGATTTTCATATCTAAATACCTGGTTTTGTCGTTTGTAAACAAACATGGGTGCTGACAATGATACTGACACCAAAGCACTTCCGATAGCAATGGCGCGGCGTTTGAAAAGGTTTGCGCCGGGTGCAGATGGTTCGTGTAGCGCAGAGATTGAAAAGCGCTGACGCAGACGACGCACGTCGCACCCGTTCTGATAAGGCAGTGCGGCAAGCGAAACATTCAGGGCAGTGTTTGATAAGGCGCTGGTGCAGCTGATGTGCAAGCTCTTCATGCTTGTATTTTTCCCAGTAGTTATTCCTTGCTAGAAAAACATCCCCGTGCAACTTCTTCAAAGACGAACTTTTTTCATGGTTCATGCGGGTTGAACGTCCTAACGTGACTGAGGCTGCCAGTGGCGCCGTAGTGAAGGACTTCGTAAATTTCGACCACCTGGGGTTCTTTAACGGGCACTGGCATCGCACAGTATCCGGGCCTCTAGAATTTCGCCTCCATAGAAATTCAACCGCAGCGGCCGGGATCGAACCCAAGTCTCTCGGGTCAGCAGCCGAGTGCCATAGCCACAGAGCCACTGAGCTCCAATAGTGAGGCAAAGCTGGGCCTGGGAGCATGTACAGTAAAACCTTGATAATCCAACTTTATTAATTCAAAATCCTGGATAATTAGAAGAATTTTGGCAGTCCCATAATCAATAATGTAATTTTGATTGGATAATTTGAAGTTCTGGACTGCATCTACCAAATTAATTTAGCAAGGTCAGTAGATGGGAGAGTTGGTGACGGTATTCCATAACTACTACGCGACGAAAGGGAAAAAACGCTGTGTTGTTGCTGTGTCCCTACGATTTCCTTTCTTCTGTGTCCCATTCGTCGTGCTGTAGTTATGAAACAGCAGTTAATTATCTCGGGCGCTAACTTAATCGACTGAAGCCAGCGGCATGTACAGTTCCAAAACAGCGCGTGATGACAAGCGTACCGTGCAACTAGCAGAAAAAACCAGGAATGGTCAAAACTCCCCAAGCCATCAAAGCAGCCAGGGAGACCATGAGGGTTGCCTAGCTTGAAGAAGGGAACCGCGTGAAGATAGTAGCATGTCATCGAGCCAAAGAACCCTGTCAGTATCCATGTTTGGCTGCTACGGCATATTAGCCATCCCTGAATGTGCTGCTGTCTTCCTGAAATGCGTCTAATACTTACACCTAATTTAGACGATGAAACAGACTAAATTTGTTTTTAAAAACACTGCACGGGAATAAGAGGATGAAGAGAAAAAAAACATTTATTGAGAATACAAATACTGGGCGGGTTGTTCAGGGCAGCCGATAGATCGCCAGCAAAAACATTCACCTCTGAACCAAACTTTTTGTGTGTGCGTTGCACTGCCTCTCAGCGCTAGTAATAAAGGGGAATGTTTCAACTACAGTACTTCTCCTCCCCTTTTGGGGGCACATTATTTGAGCACAGTACCATTGTTAATTAGTACCAGCAGCTCGTTCACACGCCGACATCGTTTTTCAACCACCTTTTCCTAAATTTTAACTTCATATTTAACCAATGCTATTACACCTAACTGACCATTCCACCTCTGTCTGTATTTGATTCTGTTTGGGTGTGCACGAAGCCTAAGCCAATTCACTGAGGTGGGCATGCGCCATTTCAGCAGAGAAAAACAACTTTTACGATTTTATTGACCAGCGATAGGGGATATTTGGTGTAGCATTTTCGCAGTGGAAGCGCTTTGACAGAACGACCCACAACAGAGAGCCAACGGACAACGAAAAAAACTAGCACTCGTTCTGTTCGCCATCTCTCTGCTCCAGGTCGTTCTGTCGAAGTTAGCAGTTCTATTGCAAAAATTCTATGAAATGCGGGCTCAGTGTTAATCACACACCTGTCGTGCAGAAGGGGCCCCAGGTCGCATTGATACTCCCGTAGCGACATTAAAGGAAATACATATCTGAGCAGGTATGCTTGCGCGATGTGGTCTGTAAGATCGCGCCTCGTACGCGACCTCGCTGGCTCTCCCCTTTGTACTTCCCGCGTGGCTCGCGCAGTGCAGCAAGAAATGCGGAAGCAATTACCGGCATGGGGAGGACGCCACTTTGGAACGCAGCCGTGACGCCTCGGGCAGAGGGCGCGCATGCGGCGTGGCCTTGCCGTCCCGAAAGGGGTGGTCTCCCTCCCACCGCGACTGATCAAAGGACTGATCCGCTGACTGATAGCGTTGTAGCCATGCGGGGAGGTAAACAAAGGTCTTCCGGTTGGACGCAGCACGAGAGGGTGGCCGCCTTGAGGCAGTTACGCACGTGCATGCACTTAAGATGAAAAGTGCGTTCTTGGAGGAAGGCGAGGGAGTTGCGTGGAGAGCGTTTTACGAATGTTTTCTTGATTTGTTTGTTTTATTTATTCGAGCCCTGGTTTCGAGGCTGTGCCCAGCCCACAGGGCCGTGGCTACTGCGAAATTAAGTAGCGATTGGTTGATCCAAGACTGGGGCGGGTCAAGAGAAATGACCGCCCCAGCGCCTTTGTTTACGTAAGAAATAAAAACGGAAGGAAAAGCCAGGAATGGCAGTCGCAACGAGGCTCCGTGCTTAGCACGTACGGAAAACTTCTAGGCTCTAACCGAGACCGCCGGTCGATGAGTAAGATTTTCCGAAGTCGTATCTCTGTGTGAGATAAGTCCTAAACAGGCTCCGTGCTTCGCACGTACGGAAAACTTCTAGGCTCTAACCGAGACCGCCGGTCGATGAGTAAGATTTTCCGAAGTTGTATCTCTGTGTGAGATAAGTCCCAACCAGGCTCCGTGCTTAGCACGTAAGGAAAACTTCTAGGCTCTAACCGAGACCGCCGGTCGATGAGTAAGATTTTCCCGAAGTTGTATCTCTGTGTGAGATAGTATCTCTGTGTGAGATAAGTACCCTCTAAGTTACAGTACTTGAACGTCTGTGTGACTTCACGCTTCTGCAACTGAGTTTGCCTTGTATATACTCTGTAAATATAACTTCCCTTTCGTACTTTCTGCTTCTGGACTCCTGTGCTTCAAAACACCACCGAACAACTCACGTTTGGAGGAGGCTGAACTCCCCCGAAGAAAACCAAACGAACCTGAAGAAAGAAAAAGAATTTACTGGCGCAGTCACGACAGAATTCGGCAATCGTCGACCGTGAGCCGACACCACCGTCAAGCCAGCAGCGTCAGGCAACGACCGTCCGGGAACCCGGGAAGGAGCCGATCTTCAGGCCCAGCCAAGGGAACAAGGTAGTCCAGTACGCCGATCCTGAGGCGTCCTTCATCCTGCATCTCGGGACGAGGCAGCGGCAACAGAGAGGCAACGGATCCTACTAGCGACACCAGCACGGGTGAGCGGGATTCCTTGCGTACCTCTGAGGTGGTTATGGCTCATGTGTAAACGGGCGTATGGTGTTGACAAGGAGCATGATGGCGAGCTCAGACCGCAGACAGGAAAATGCGAGTGCATTAAAGGGGATGGCTACAGAGGGCTATGATCAGCCAGGCAAAACGTCAGAAGGCGATGATCAGTTAGGCGAAACGTCGCAGCAGGACGCAGCGACATCAGAGCCGATAGCGGGAGAGCTACGAAAGGTAGGTGCAACGCCGGGTTCCGATGCATTGGCAATCCGCCGCATGGAACTGGATTTCGAGCTTGCGCTCGCAAAGCATAAGCTTGAAGTCGAATCTCGAGAGCGCATCGAATTGCAGAAGCTTGGGATAGCGATGACAGGTGGCCGGCAGACACCCTTGATATCGGAATCAGGGGAACAACGGCGAACGGGCCTCGACCCAGTCTCCCAATGCGCCAAAGTCCTAAAGGGACTCAAGTTGCCGGGCGACGCGGACGTACCGCTTTGGTTTGACGAGGTGGAAAGAGTTTTCACGACGTACGATGTGCCGGAAAACAGCCGCGTACACTTGATCATGCCGACGCTGACCGAGCGTGTGCGGTATTTGCTTCGCGGTCTTAAGGACGACGAGTGCAGCGACTACGAGTCAGTGAAGGCGGCCGTATTAAGCGAGCTAAAGCTGACCCCCGTCGAGTACTTGGATCGGTTCGAACGCGCCGCAAAGCGTAAGGAGGAAACTTGGGCCCAATTCGCCTCTCGCGTGAAGACATACTTTCACTATTACCTTCGTTCGAGGGAGGCAGACACTAAGGAAGATGTGGTGGCTCTCGTCGTAGCCGATCGCATGAAAGCTAGCCTAAGCACCGAGGGTCTGGAGTATGTGCGCCTCCGCGAGGGGGAAAAGTGGGCGAAACCGGATGAGTTATCGCAGATGCTTCAGACTTTCGAGCAAGCGAAAGGAAAGGGGCGCGCGGTGCGACCAGCGACCGTACACGCGGAGAAAGAAAGGTCCCCATGCCCACCTTCAAGCAGTGACATCAAACGGCAGGCACAGTGTTATGTGTGCCGCGCAGGGGGTCACCGCGCTAAAGACTGCCCCCGCGCTGCGCAGAACGCGCAGAGAAATGATAAGCGCGCCCGGGCTCAGAAAGTAGCCGTCGCCAGCGCGGACGCTCCCGAAACCGCTGGGTCGGCCTACTCCCACAGGACTCTGGTTGCAGAAATTAAATCCCCGAGATCGCCAGAAGAAGTGTGCAAATCGAAGCTGCAGCAGGTAGAGATCGAATGCGGCGGAGTACCGACAACGGCGATTATAGACACCGGTAGTGAAATAACGGTAGTCAGAGAAAGCCTTGTGCCAGACGCGTCTCATGAGCCTTTCGGGAAGATAAAGCTTGTCTCAGCTTTCAGGGAAACAATAGAAGCGAAGCTAGTTACGCTTGCGGTCAGTATGAGGCGGCGCCCCACGCGTGTAGCTCGACCAGAGGCAGTACGTGTAGTGTGCGCAATTACGGGCAAGCTCGCGGAGGGGGTGGACTGCTTGCTCTCGCGAGAAGACTGGGAGCTGCTAGAACAGTGCGAACACGGCAACGGAGCGGTCGCCAGGAGCGAGGCACACATTAAATCTGGCCCTACTACGGCATCTTTCACCGTTGGCGGGGAAACTTTGGAGCCGGCCTCAACGACAGGCGCGGTTCACGCGAACGATTCGCAGGCAGGCGAACCGGAGAACAAAGAGTTGGCCGTGACATCAGGCGAGGAACATGAAGAAGGTAGTGACGGGTGCCCCGCCGAAGTACGGCGCTCAACGCGTGACGATGAAGACGAGGCCCCAGAGCAGCGCGAGAGCTTCTGTTCGGCCCAGCTGTCAGATGAAAGCTTTAAGAAAACTCGGGCTGATGCAAAAATAGTAGAAAGTGAGCATGCTCATCCCGTGGCGTGCGTTGGTAAAAAGGACGGCTCAGTGCGTATGTGTATAGACTACCGTGCGCTGAACCCGGCTACACGTACTGACGCCTTCCCGATTACACCCCCGCAGGAGTTAATTATGAGGGTCGGCAGCGCGAAGTTCATTACTCTCGTAGATTTGAGACGCGGTTACTGGCAGGTACCAGTGACCCTCGAGAGTCAGCATTTGACTGCCTTCGTAACCCACGAAGGGCAGTACGCTTGGCGCGTCATGCCATTTCGGTTAAAAAATGCCGCTTCAACATTCCAGCGAATGATGAATACGCTGCTGTCGAGACACCAGAGCTACGCGGCGGCATATCTCGATGATATCGCCATTTTCTCCGCTTCGTGGCAGCAGCACCTGAAGCATTTAGGCATCGTGCTCGGCTTACTACGCGAAGCTAAACTGAAGGTAAGCCCCGAGAAGTTTCAGATCGCACAAGCTCAGATCAAGTACTTGGGTCACGTCGTGGGTGGCGGTACACACGGACCGGACCCCGATAAGCTAGCCGCTGTTCGCGACCTTCCGCCGCCTACTACGAAAAAGCAGCTACGAAGCCTACTTGGGCTATGCGGGCACTACCGCGAATACGTAGAGAACTACGGTGAGGTCGCTGCACCGCTCACATCCTTGACGAAGCGAGGCGTGCCAAACGCGATCCCGTGGACTCGGGAAGCGCAGGAAGCTTTTACTAAACTCAAAACGTCGCCTTGCGAAGCTGCAGCGCTAAATACCCCCAATATGCTCAAATCATACTGGCTGTTCACGGATGCGTCCGCAATCGCGGCCGGAGCTTGCCTGGCCCAGATGGGAGACTCGGGGAGAGAGGAGCCGGTCGCCTTCGCCAGCCACCGGTTCACTACAACCCAAACCCGCTGGTCAACAATCGAGCGCGAGGCATTTGCCATCATTTGGGCGCTCAAGAAATTCGACCATTGGTTGTTCGGAGCACAGGTTAACGTGGTCTCCGACCACAATCCCTTATCCTATCTAACGACGAGCACGCCTCATGGGGCAAAACTGGCAAGGTGGGCGCTGGCCTTGCAGCGCTACAATGCCGTTGTGACACACAGGAAAGGCACCTGTAACGGCAACGCCGACGCGTTGTCTCGCGTCCCTAGCACGAGCTGGGGTAAGGAGCAATGAGCCATGGCCCCTCGGGCTACGTGAATGTTCCCGTTCACCCGCTGGAATTTGTGATGTGATCGGTGATCTGTGGCCAGAACTCTGTGCAAGGATGCTTGCATGCCCCTGACTCTCGTACTGTGACGGATATCGTGTATGCTCTGTGTATAGTCCATGAGTGTTTTTGTGCGGTATCGGCGAGTTGTATCTTTGTGACCCGAGAGCCGTTTTTCAGCATGTCAATTTCTTTCTATGCATATTTAGTTTGTAGACAGCCGCGATCTTTTGTTGATCTTGTCTAAACGAGCGGACTCCCAAGCTCGTTTATCCTCTCAGGGGGGACGTGTAAGATCGCGCCTCGTACGCGACCTCGCTGGCTCTCCCCTTTGTACTTCCCGCGTGGCTCGCGCAGTGCAGCAACAAATGCGGAAGCAATTACCGGCATGGGGAGGACGCCACTTTGGAACGCAGCCGTGACGCCTCGGGCAGAGGGCGCGCATGCGGCGTGGCCTTGCCGTCCCGAAAGGGGTGGTCTCCCTCCCACCGCGACTGATCAAAGGACTGATCCGCTGACTGATAGCGTTGTAGCCATGCGGGGAGGTAAACAAAGGTCTTCCGGTTGGACGCAGCACGAGAGGGTGGCCGCCTTGAGGCAGTTACGCACGTGCATGCACTTAAGATGAAAAGTGCGTTCTTGGAGGAAGGCGAGGGAGTTGCGTGGAGAGCGTTTTACGAATGTTTTCTTGATTTGTTTGTTTTATTTATTCGAGCCCTGGTTTCGAGGCTGTGCCCAGCCCACAGGGCCGTGGCTACTGCGAAATTAAGTAGCGATTGGTTGATCCAAGACTGGGGCGGGTCAAGAGAAATGACCGCCCCAGCGCCTTTGTTTATGTAAGAAATAAAAACGGAAGGAAAAGCCAGGAATGGCAGTCGCAACGAGGCTCCGTGCTTAGCACGTACGGAAAACTTCTAGGCTCTAACCGAGACCGCCGGTCGATGAGTAAGATTTTCCGAAGTCGTATCTCTGTGTGAGATAAGTCCTAAACAGGCTCCGTGCTTCGCACGTACGGAAAACTTCTAGGCTCTAACCGAGACCGCCGGTCGATGAGTAAGATTTTCCGAAGTTGTATCTCTGTGTGAGATAAGTCCCAACCAGGCTCCGTGCTTAGCACGTAAGGAAAACTTCTAGGCTCTAACCGAGACCGCCGGTCGATGAGTAAGATTTTCCCGAAGTTGTATCTCTGTGTGAGATAGTATCTCTGTGTGAGATAAGTACCCTCTAAGTTACAGTACTTGAACGTCTGTGTGACTTCACGCTTCTGCAACTGAGTTTGCCTTGTATATACTCTGTAAATATAACTTCCCTTTCGTACTTTCTGCTTCTGGACTCCTGTGCTTCAAAACACCACCGAACAACTCACGTTTGGAGGAGGCTGAACTCCCCCGAAGAAAACCAAACGAACCTGAAGAAAGAAAAAGAATTTACTTGGTCACTTACCGTCCACCTGACCACGATTGCAGTTGTGGAGCTGTTGTCGATCTTCACATTTTGAGGAGGCAAGGCCGGTGCTGAAAACAAAAGCCTCATTAATAAATGATGGCAGTTCAGCAATTCACATTTTAGCTTACCCCCGCAGGCAGTTTGGAAGTGAGTAGCGTTGGCATCGTGTTCTCTATGGCGTCCATCGCTGTCAATGACCAAGACGCGAACCTCGTATTTTGTACCGCTTCGTAGGGGCTTGAGGACAACGCGGATGGGTGCCTTGGAAGTTGTTGCACGAACCGTTCTGCTATTCCACGTTTCATTTCCAACCTATTTTGTCAAGAATTCATTTTAAGCAATAAAGAGCAAGTTTTATGGGGAATATGTGAAATAGACCTTTTTTCCGGGAATCAACTTCGTTCACGAAGGCACACACATGCAGTTTTGTTCCTCTACCTTCCGTTAAGAAACGTCCCATGCAGACGTTGCCTCTACATAGAGAACCCGCGGAACTAAAAAACTGGCAAACGAGACGGCAGATCAATGGCCTCCGAAATAAAGTTCTGTCCTGCTTGTTCACTGTAGTCGCCCGGCAAAGGCAGCTAACTAGTATGGAATCCCAACTCATTCCTTTCGCACTGATCTCAAGAACGCTACAGACTAGTACAGTTTCGTCACTACTGTTGCAAATAGACGAGACCCTTCAATGGTAGCCCTTGCACCTTCTCGGACAGGAAGTGCTAGCGAAGCTGAGAACTGTGCAGTGTGAGAGCCTGCACTGACCAATATCTACGCTACAATTAAAGACACTTTTTTTCCCCAAGGCTTTCCCTTCTGCGTGGGCTTTTGTCATACAGCTTGTTTCTCAGGATACACAACTTTTCGGAGGCGGTGAGGTTGATTTTTTTTATTTTCCATCAGCAGCTACTAGCGAATCACTGCAGGGACGAGTGTCGTCTGTTGTTGAGGTAACGGTAACTCCTACCATGTGGCCTACGGTGCGACCCTCACCAAGAGCATGTCACCGTCTGAGTACTCTGCGCATAGCTGGCACACATTATCCATCTCCCTGAGTAGCCCACGGTGGATATATACCAAAGTTCTGGCGTCTCCACTAGTTGGCCCCAAGAAGCACACCCCAACGAACAAAGCAAACGCCCCAAGAAGCACAGTTAATCTGCCCATTATTGCAAATGGCTGGTTTTACTCTGGTCCTTTTTAGGACTGCCTTCTGTGAATACACTTCCATTACTGGGCTGATTAGCTGTGGTGCTGGGTCCGCGGCGAGCCGGTACCACCTCGCAGTACGAGCCGCTGAGGCAGTGGCCAAACGGCGACGGCGCACGGAAAATCAGTCGTTGAGTGCCGTGAAGATTATAGCTTTGCTGCTTAAAGTTGACATCGGTAAACCATAATCGCAGAGACATTCTTTCTATGCTCATCTGAGACGTGTCTCCAGAGGGACGAAAAAGTTCTCCCGCTCTTTCTTGTAAACCTATGGTTTCGATTAGCAGGGCGTACCGTGAACCAAAGCTGAGTTTTCCAGCCAACTTGATAGCGGTGATCGACACTGCCACTGCATAGCACACAGAGCGCTATTTGTGTTTTACATAACGTTCTCGCTGCTTTACTTTTATTGCTGAATGAGTATACACTTTCCGAGTAGAAAATTGAATGCCTTACCTTAAAGCAGCAAAGTGTTTATAGTGCCATAAAAATGTTTTATGATAAAAAAAAACGCCGAGATCATTTTGTGGTTTTCCTGGGTGCCGCTTATCCATTTCATTTAAAAGACGTGAACACTAGATATTCATAACAGGGTAAAAATTTCGTGGAGTTATATATCAACTGTGGTAAATGCATCCTTACTATGTGAGCAATCAGAAGGGAGAGCATACAAATCCCTTCTTAAATGGATGTCAATCGGTTTGGTGAATGTGCAACTTCGGCATTTTATTCGTCTGCGGAAAAACGCAGAGCACTCAAGAGCTTACCTTGTACTCGACGCGGTATTCTTTGGGGCTCCCACTGCCTATATCGACAGCAGAGTTCCAGTGGTTGAACACTATCGAGGCATCTTTGTCAGTTACGTTCTCCACCAAAGGCCCATTCTTGAACAAAGGGCAACCTGTAAAGTCGTTCGCAAAATGTTTTGGATTTGTCGGGACCTGGGAGTCGGTAGAGAACATTAGGGACATAGTTCTAAGTTATATTCTGCACTGTGTAATTTATTTCTTCCTAATTTACACGGGAGTACTTATGACACCTGTGTGTTGCACAACCTTTACGTCCAGTTATACGACTACGCGTCGGCTACCAAGATTTTAGCTATAACACAGTCTGTTACCGCTGTCTTAAGTAATCCAACTCAAATCTTACTGCTTTCAAGAGAGTTCTCTAAAGAATATACTGACTGTGAGCTTACAATGTAAAAAAAAACACATTTACACTTCTCTTCAAATCTGTTGTCACGACAGGCTATCAATATTCCATGTGGTTATATAAATATGCACCCAGCGTGATCATGAATTTGTCTCTGATTATAGTAAAAGTTCAATACTTTTACAGAGAACAGAGGTACACGCCTTTTAAAACTTTTATTCTTATTGACACACAATCTCTTCTGCTCGCAGAGTAATATCTGCTTCATGCAGTTCATGCGGACAGATGTCGGCTTTTTAAGTATTTGTCGTGAGAATACGTGAAATGAAAACGCTGAATTTCGATATCTTAATGCCGAGATACTAGGCTCTTCAACGTTTTCTAGGAATCGGACAGACGGTTTCCTATATTCAATTACCCACGCTGTAGTTTCACTATCAGCACTTGGAAGCTCTAAGGTACAAAGAGCTGTCGCCACAAACAAAAAATACAACTTTTCCATGCATTCAATTCCAACCTGTTTGATACCTTCTTTATGTTGTTAAGGGTGAACTAGTGTTCAACGTGTTCTCGTGCAGAAACATATTTCTTAAATATGTCATTTTCATGCCGAAGCGATGTGCGATGTGCGAAGGTGTTTGGTCAAGAGTTCCTATTCATCGTACAGAAGGTGGGAAGGGGTTGCTTTTAAGCGCGAATCAAATTGAGAAAAAAGAAGGTCTACTTTTGGACATGCATTTCTTGCGGCGCGTGGGTAGGACGTAGCCTCAGAAAGAGGGAACCAGCCGTCTTTTTCTTATTCCAGACGTTTCAAGACCAGCGGGTACACTTTTTCGGGGCCACGTTCAAGTCTGACACGCACACAGACATCGATATGCACTTTAAGCAATGCATTCAATTCAGGAAGGAAAGATTTAAGCGGAAAGCTGCAATTTGCTAGATTTTCAACATAAGCGTTGCTCGTCGAACTCTGTAAAGTTGCTGACTTATTCACAGTGTCGTTCACTCATGTTTGGTTTTAAAATCTTTAAACAACTGTTCATCTTGCCAGATTTTTTTTTCACGAGATTGTTTCTTGACCAACAGTAAACTTATGTGCAAACGTGAGTCCTGGAGAAATTTCCGGCCGTTCGGAAACTGAAAGGCGATGAGAAATGCTGCAATATTTCAACCTCCAGAAACTGGACGTCTCGTGCATGCTGCATGAACGGGGCTGCCCATGTCCGAAGCAAACCTGATTTTCTGGGAACATTAGAAAACGAATGGCGAGTGTAAACAGTAAGCCTTACTTGTGTCGCAGAACGGAGATTTTTTCCACCCCTGGCGACATTCTCCCTCATCCTTGGCACAGGTTCCCGTGTGAATGTTGCAGAACTCCTCAGTTTTGCAGAAGCACACACGGCTCTGCTTGCAGTCCGCACCGTAGTGGTGAGGAGGGCATGCTGCGACAGGAATGATTACGGAAAGGAACTTTATGTGAAGGTGCACGATGTGCATTTAGACGTAAAAGAAACAGCAATCAGCGCATGAAGCCGTGTTTTCCTAGCGGTAGCATAGATAAGATATTGCTAGAAATGACGGCGCAAGGTTAACAGAATAAAACAAATATCTGGAAGTTTAGAAAGGCCACCAGTCTCCGATAATAAGACAACCGCAAGGCGACCACTATGGAGCTAGAAACTTCAAGCAAGTATTTTCCTAGTTGCAACTTCAACTTCATGCAAACATTGTACCAGTGACTATTTTGGTTTGGTGTTGGTTTTATTGCGTGTAACGTCCCAAAGCAATTCAGGGCATCAGGGAGGCCATAAAGGGCTCCAGGTAATTTTGAACACCTGAAATTCTTTAAGATGCTCTGACATCGCACAGTACAGGTGCCTCTAGCAATTCGCTACCGTTGAATGGGACCGCCGCAGCCGGCATCGAACCCATGTCTTTCGGGTCACCCGCCGAGCACAAACATAACCACTCAGACATCGCGGCGGCAGCACAGAAAACTGAGTGCCTAGTTAACGCCCTATGCTAACAATAAATTATACCTTTATAACAGTAGTTACATGTAAAACTTGAGCTACCATGACCCTCCTCCTCCCCCCCCCTCGCACCACTTAACGGGCCCGAATTTACTCTAGACAAAGAAAGATGAAACAAGAAAACATGAGACATCATGCGAAATTGCTACTTTCGATATATTTATTACAAACACTCACGCAGGCATAGTTACATTTTAAATATTCAGCGCCTGAAATTTATTGTGCACTTTAGCTTCTATTCACTGCCACATATACTGTTGTTGGACCTAGGACTTTAAACAATTTTTAAAAATAGGCTTTTTGATTTAGAAGAGCGCTTTTTTTCTGCATAGCGTTCTGAGCTGTGCAGTACTACATCAGAATACAGCTAAGAATTGCTAAATACCAGGCCGGTCTTAACTTCTTAACTATTGCTGTTAGGCTCCTTAACTATTAAGAGGCTGTACGCCACCGTAATTAATATTCATATCACTTTTTAGAATGTCTAGTGACTTCAATTTTCTGTTACTCTCTTTTCTCTTTCATTTTTTTTATCCCCTCACCCCCTTCCCCCGTGTAGGGTAGCAAACCGATTATTCTTTCGGTTAACCTCCCTGCCTTTCCTCTTCTATATCCTCCTCCTCCTCCTCTAAACGCACTTACCCCCGACACTGTGGTCTGACAAATTTTGGCTGTTTCGAGGAGTTGCGCGCACTAGAGAGGTTGAATCACCTGCAAGCTTTTCGGAAGCCCACGAAAAATGGCGCGAAGTAGCCGAAATTTCTTCAGCCACAGCACCGAGGGTAACGCAAACCACGTTTTCGAAATTCTAAAGATTGATATGGACATATGATATGGACGTGGCACTCGCGACAATAGAGGTCATAGTACGGTCGGTGGTATGGCAGCGTGACGCGTCGGTGAACACGCTGAAGGTCTGGTTGCACGCTCTAAAAATACACCCAAAAGTGGAAGACCGGACAGCCGTCTCCGTAGCTGAGCTCCTGGTGCACCGCGCGCGAAAATCGGTGGTCGTGGGCTCTACCTCATGGGCGGTATGTGTTTTTGCTGCCGCTTTCTACTCAATTGTCTTTTAGGCATAAAATAATCCAACTGTTATTTTCCATTGATCAAATCCACGGTGCTTACCTTGGATTCGATTACTGTTGTCTTTATTATTGAGTGTTTCGACGGTTTTGATGACTGTTGTCTGTCAGTATTTCATGGGGGAAAGAACGCTGCCGGCACCAGCGCTACACTGAGCGTAGTGGCAGTCTTAAGTTTGCGGTTTACCCGTCTCAAAATATTTGAAACACGACTAAAAAGGAAGTTTACAGTACAATGCATAGTTACAATCTCAGAGAAAAAGAAATATAACACCGTTAGTTTATCATCAGAAACAACGCCGCCGATGCCGACACAAACAATATGATACCCTCGCTTCCGCAGCGCTAAGAACCAGGTCTAGCCGTGGGAAGGTGGTCACGTATTCGTCGACGTGCCGGGGCCTACGTGAAATAACCGGCGCGTCGGCAACTGAAGAGCACCCTATCCGCCACACAAGAACAGGGGGGGGACCCTTTCCTCCTCTTTCTGCATGGCGGCGACGGTGTTCTATGCAGTCACGTTATCTTGACTCTCTAGCGGCGTCAGCGGCATCCTGCGGTATCAGTCGGTCGCTGCTAGCGCTGGGGGGATGAAAGGGGGGCGGAGCTGGTTACGAGGCCGACGACAACGCTGACGACGACGCGAAACCCAGGAACGGACGCCAAAGAGCTGCGCTCTAAAACAACTAGTGTAGGGCACTGTGTGCTGGTCGGAAATATGTCATTACCCCAGGTAACCTAAAGCACCTGCTAGTACAGAAGAGTTTGAATTGAGCAAGTCGCCACATTTGATACTCTCCTTGCTTTCGCTGACAACTGGAACGGGAAAATCTACTGAAACCACCAATTTTCTACTCACTTTGAAAATATAGGGCAGAATAAGACCAAGATAATAATTTTCTAATCGTCTGTAACAGTTGACTGCACTTTCAATGGCTCTCATTTTAGTCGTGCTCTTCAGTTCTGCGCGGCGTCTGCGCTTTCGCTCAAAAACTTCATGACAGTAATCACATCCCAATCACAGTAATCACAGGCTAATGACAGTACCATATCGCTAATTGCAACTCGACTTCTTCTCAGAAATACTGAAGGCTACAGTTAGCTTGCAAGAAAACTGTAGCAGACTGCTGTCTCCATTTAAGAAACGCGAACGGGTTTCAGTTTGAACGCCCGTAACTTTTTTTGGAAGTCATCGTTATCTAACACCAGTACACACCCCCAACACACTTTGCCGTCGTACACACCACAACGCGTTTGCTTCGCGCCCCTCTAACATGCCCCCCACCGCGGAGCCTCACTGGATATGGTACTCGGCTGCTGGCCCGAAATACTCGGGCTCGATCCCGGCCGCGGCGGCGGAATTTCGATGGAGGCGAAATTCTAGAGGCCCGTGTACTGTGCGATGTCAGTGCACGTTAAAGGGACCATGAAAAGAATTAAAAGCCGCTTGCAAATGTTAGAAGTGATGCTCAGAAGCATTGACACCAAGTATGAGTCTTCGGAACTCAGCCGGCAATTTCTTATGAATTTTTAAAAACCGTGTTTTTCAAAATTCGCGGGCCGCTTGGTGTCTTCGTAGGGAGCAATTCTGAAACCAAAACCGGGAAGATAGACGTCACTAGTCCCATGACGTCGGCAGGCCACCACACGCTGTCATTCGCTAGAGCCGCCGCAGCTTCGACGTCACGGGCACACTTCCGGTAGCGGTGAAAATCGTCTGCTCGAGCTGCCGCGCGACCCCCTGGGGCAAGCGCGAGCGAGGGCATTGCCTTCGCGCATATGGTTTTAATTTACCTCTGCCGCCTCTTTCTGTCGCGAGTTCGGGAGCCACTAGCAGTGCCTTTTTCGACCGCCCAAGATGAATACGCCTTGCTGTGTCGTCGGCTGCAAACCCAGTGACTGGCGAGGTGTTGAACTCAGGCATGTTACTCCTAGAGACGTGCGTGAGCGAGCAGCCTGGATGGAGCGCATAGGACTGCCAGCGTCGCACGCACGCCGAAGACTCCGCGTTTGCGGTCGACACTTCGCACCTGACGCTTAATTTACTACTATAACCCAGCGCTCGTTCGATAGTCAGGCATGAATGTCAAGCAGCTGAAGCTTCGACCGAAGTCGCTGCCGACACTGTTTCTTCCCGCCGGGAAGGTGAGTTGCCAGCTTACAGCGATCGGTATGGACGTTTACACGATATGATCTGCGATGGAAGACAATTTTATCTACGAGAACTTAAAAAAAGGTGCCGCATTTACTTAGGGCACAGGACGAATTCGAAGCGTTAGCTGTCGCGGAGGGCCTTGGCCTGACGGCTACGTACTGCTGCTGTTCACATTCGGCTGCTGCTTCGACATGCAGACTCGGTCCCGACCTTCTTTGACTCTCCCGTCCGTTTTACGACCGTAATACCGTATGTTCCTTGTGTTCTAAGTCGGGCGGCGCGATTTTGCGATCCCGCAGCCAGGTGTCCAACATCATTCGAGATCTAGGCTCAGTATATGCACGGTGTTTCACACCAAGACTTGGCAGCATCGGTGTGACGGCCGAACCAGCGCACAAAAAAATAAAACATTGTGTGAGCCGGGAACAGGTCCGGGTCCATTCTGCCAACTAGCAAAGAAACCCGACGCGCGCCGCAATCCAAGAAAGCGCCGAGACCGGAGAGACGCTGCCGACGCACGCTGCTCCTCGCGAGTGCGACAACCGGAAGTTGTAAACCGAACGTCAGCGAATGACGTTTTCATGGGCGGAGCCCAGTCCCGGAGCTGTTTTCTTTATTTTTTTATGGTGCCCCGCGCGTACGAGTTGAGGGGGGAGAGGAGGAGGGTGATTTTTAATCGCCTATAACTTCGTTGTTATTGATGCTAGCTCAAAAATTCTTGCGCTGGAGTGACGAGTGATGGATTGCCTATCTTTCCATAATCTCAATAAATTTGTTTCATAGTCCCTTTAAAGAGCACCAGGTGGTCGAAATTTCCGGAGCCCTCCACTACGGCGTCCCTCATAGCCTGAGTCGCTTCGGGACGTTAAAACCCAATAAACCAAACCACACCTCTAACATGCTTGATCCAAAAATCCCTCGTGACATAGGCGTTGCGGGCCCGCCCGGCACACAGAGCGCCTGGTTTCGGACCGCAATTCCGGATAATTTTTTCTTTCGAATTCCGGAGAATTTATTTTTTCGAGCGTTTATTTTTTTCGATTGTCTGTCGACACGCTCTGCTGGCAGGTACTGTACACGCCACTCATGAGGCAAGAAACGCTTTTACAATAAAAATACGTTAGTAAATCCACCGAACGCGCTCAATGACTTACGTTCGTTACAATAAGGCCCGTGAAAGCCGGTTCCACAGGAGCACCCGTAAGGATCCGGCAGGCACATAAGTATTCCCCGGCACGACTTCACGTTTCGGTCAGGATTGGTCTCTGAGCATTTGCGCTGGCAGAATCGGCCGAAGTAGTCGTCCCCGCATGCTAGTGTGCAAAATAAAACAAGGCAATGTCTCTATATCGACATTCAGCAAAACTATCACAGAAATAATTCACAGAGAGGGAGAAGACAAGAAACGTCAGCTGTGGTGGACAATCTTCACTCAGTAGGGAGTTGTTCAAAGAATAACCGAAATAATCAATCGCGTGCAGGAGACTGCGGTAAAGTTCTTTTAGAGCATAACTGAGCATGTTTACACCGTCATGTGTCATGCAGATTTTAGACCGTAGCCTCGCTGTTCACGAGCGACGTCGACTACAACGCCACATCGCTGCAGGCGTTTGTATGTGGCCGTGTTCGCAGTAACCAGCAAACCATAGAAAAAGACTGATTTTCACTGGAGCCTGGCAAAAGAGCTTTTATGACAAGCATTTCTTATTGTGGCACACAACACCTCATGAGCAGTAACAAAAAAATGAACTTATTACTAATCGAAATTTTTAAGATCGCTATTAAGCTCCCGCTCCTGGGTTCCGCGCCTTTAGTAGTAGTAGTAGCAGTAGTAACAGTAGTAGTAGTAGTAGCAGTAGTAACAGTAGCAGTAGTAGCAGTAGTAGCAGTAGTAGCAGTAGTAGCAGTAGTAGCAGTAGTAGCAGTAGTAGCAGTAGTAGCAGTAGTAGCAGTAGTAGCAGTAGTGGCAGTTGTAGCAGTAGTGGCAGTTGAAGATCCACAAAAGCAAGACTTTTGCTTGAAGCTTTCCTTATCGACAAGAAGGCGGACCACTGCGTTAGCGATCCGTCTATAAGCCTGTACTCAGCGGAGCGCGGTTTTTTGGAAGTATTTTTTTAACAATCTTTGTAGCAGTTTTCTTACTTGCCTGAACTTATGTCATGCGCAGTTGTTTCATTTTCTTTGCCCTTTTTGCAATCTGTATCTGACTATAGCTACTTTTACAGCTGAAGAGATGATAACACCTTTCATATCTGTTAGTGCAAGATAGCTGGCACCGCAAAATGTGACATGTGCTGTGACTGTCTGGTTATATAAATGTGGCTTGATGACAAATAAATCAGTTGAAAGTAGCGTTCTTTTGTGTCTTGTCCTCCCCTTTCTTTTGCGCTGTTTTCCTACCAAGCATGAATTACCAACTAGCCCAGCACCATGTTTTATAGGAGATGCCTCCCAACTACAGCGGCGGACTGAAGTTTTGTGATAGACGAATAACGAGTATGTGTAGAGTATAAAAACAGTCCTTTAACTATACAGATATAAAGTTGTTCTCATGCTCTCTACCCCAACAAATCATGAAAAACAATACCTTAACAGCTCTCGCTGAATCTCCCATTACGTAGTGCTAACCGTCCTGCCAGTTTTTGCAATTTCCTTTTTAATATATGCGAGCAGAGAACTGCGTGAACGAGATATAGATGTCGCACAGGCAGAAATGCACACTATAACCATCTGTGTCTCTTTCTCACAGTTCGTTCATCGCATCTGTCATGAACAAACTACCTCGACAGGTTCTACTAAGCACCTTTTATATCTGCTTGGTATGTGTTATTGCCACTTCTTCTTATAGTTCTGATATTAATGATAATAACAGATATAATGAGAAAATGCATAAAGTGATTGCATTCTGCAGGATTTTTTTTCGTAAGCCTTGTACTCACGTCTCTCGCAAAACTCTCCCATAAATCCTGGCGGACAGATGCACTGGCCTGTGATGTCGTGACATACACCTCCATTTTGGCAGAAAGGACAGTAGTAGTCGCACGGGGAGCCGTATCTTCCGTGAGGACAGGCTGCAAGTGAGAGAGTTTTGTTGATTGTGACCCCTTTCTGTGCCTACCTTCAGCTGCTATCTGCACGTTCTTCACATAGGTACGAATGTTAACACCCTGGTTAAGAATAACAGTGGCGCATGCAGCTACAACACCGTACACCGACGAGACTGGTGCCAGGCATCTTCACTGGAAATAGTCAGCGCTGCTACCTATACGGTTTTAGACCCCGTGACGGAATCACCAGCGTAATGGGTCGTGCAGTGCATGAAACATCTTCAGATCTCTGCTTTGCCAACCTATAACACTTTATAGTACTTCAAGATGTGAGGCTTCATAGCTGTCTTGAACTCCGAGATAATTTCTGTTTACTTCTTGCCTGTGTGACTTGAAAGAAATGTTCATTCTATACTTTTAATGCCCATACCCTTCCCAGAGCTCTCTCGGGTCATTAGTTTGTTCCGTTTCCCATAAACCTTCATAATAACATTCGTAGGCCCTAACAGTCACTATGCATTAGGTTAGAAAGAGTTTTCAAATCGCATATAGCTGCCTTGAGCGGCAGAGGCTTGAATAAAACTAAGTATGATATCGTGAGTGAAAACCCACTCAGTCTGTAGCACTGCCCACTATACTTTTTATTCATTCCGCAAAGCCTGAATCAAAGCAGCATGATAAACTCAATTTCAAATAGCGGAGATCAGTACAGGAGAAAAAAAAGTGACACGGAACCGATTATAGTGCAGAAGTACGGGCCCGTCATCAACTTTAATTTTTCTTATTTCAAGTTTCCTCATGGCCCATGAGGAGGGAATTAGAGAGGGGAGTGAGCGGCCAATGTCAACACCTAACGTTCCTCGGCGGCCTATGCGTCCGTGCCGCGTTTGTGCAGCTACTTTGCGAACGCCAACGCGTTTTGTTCAAGCGCCGCGTTTCTCTCACAACGTCGTCCGTTCCAACGCAGGCATTGCACACCTCTCTGTCGCTACTACCGCATAGATCAAAGCGCGAATATTAGTTTCATAGCAGTATAAGTGGGGTGTAATGCACAGCGCATGAGTGCCCTGCCGTTTAACGCGATGCATGTACCGCTACAGCGAAAGTCTAGTAGAGATCATCCCGTGGAAATTTTGTGGTAGATTCGTTTTTTGAATCAATGAAGCGTGATAATATATTCCAGCCCATAAGCACTGGCGGCCTTTGTTTGCTTCACCTGTCTTCAGCTGTGTGTCCGACAGATAGTTTCACGTGTCCTGGTTTTCTTGAACACGACACACACGCTAATATTCGCGCTTTGATCTATGCGGTAGTAGTGACAGAGAGGCGTGCACGCGCACATGTGCACGTGTGAAGACGGGCCCGGGCGTGCATTCTTGCAAGCCAATTTAGTGGTTTTACCGAGCCTAATTGTGTCTCCTGATGTCCGTATTCGTGGGTGCTTGTAGGGATTGAAGCATGAGGAGTAGTTTTCTGTTCTTTTCCAACTTGTTCGGTTTTCCTTCTCTTATCTTTTTCTCTTCTCTTTTCTTTTTCAGTTCACTTTTTCAGTTTCGAGGCAACAATTGTACAAGGATGTGTTCTGCGTGGTGATCTTCCCTCCGCCTCTGTACCGCTCAGTGTACTGTATATCCTCGCCAGACCCATATTAGTTTACCTGGACATGACGTACTCAAATGCCCTCTCGCCATGCACAAAAAAAAATTCTATAAGCTACACACTGAGACCTGACCGGTGAAAATATCGCCAGAGAAAAGAGGTAATTTTGTGTCTAAGGTATATGGACGCATTTGTGGTGCTCCTCAAAACGATTGAGCATTGCATCGTCAATTGTGAAGACACAATGCTCATCTGGGATATCAAGTAATGAACCGAGAAAAAAAAGAGTTAATTCGACGCAGCATTTTCTATGATATCTCACTGCACTGCGATTAGTTGATAAACCCTTAGATATGTTATATTTAATTGATTTACGTAGCCACTGGAAAACACGCATGCTGGACACTGTGAATCGGTTGTTTCTGGAAAATACCACAATACCATTTCAGTAGAATGATTGCAATTCTAAAAAAATGTAGCCCAGACCGAGTTCGAACCGGAGTGGCACTTACTCCTCATTGCCTTTCTTCTAGTTCTTTGTTGTTTAAATGCGTTGTATGATGATGTATTTCTTGTGTGTCCCGCATTTACCGTTTTCTCCTGCTTGGTTGCCTAGGCTTGTTGGTTGTCAACTGTTTTCACTATGTTTGTACATAGCTTATGGACATAAAACATGACATCTTTTTAATAACTACCAGGTTGAAAAAAGCAAACTCGATGAGCCGAGTGTTCCTGCGCAGTGGCCTGCGAAGCTGACCTGTGCTCCCGCCGCGGGTGCGAGTACAAGTAGTGGATATTAATTTAATTTCCCTTTTTATCGCTGTTGCTGGGCAGTGGCACAAGATAAGAAGATGACAAGAGTCGTCGTCGTTGTTGCTGAAAGCATGAGTTCTTTCACGCCAAAACTCTGTTTCATTCAATCAGTTATGAAGGACGCATAAAATTATAATTCGGCTTATGCATTCAAGCATAGAAAACGATGGGATACAAGGACCCTACAACCACTGCGATGACTTTTTGGTCATTATGCTTGGCTGCTCACCTGAAGTATTCGGGCCAAATCCCGGTCGCGGCCGTCACAATTGGATTGAGTTGAAATGCTTGAAGGCCCTGTACTGTGTGATATCAGTGCACGTTAAAGAGCCCCAGGTCGTAGAAATTATCCTAAGCCCTCCTCTATGGCGTTCCTTAAAATCTGACTTCCTTCGAGACAGTAAACCCCAAAGAACCTACTAAAAAGGATTCTACATTCTCTTTCTGTTTAATACCAGACTTCTACTAACACTTGTCGCAATGTTTCTTTATCTACTTTAGTGTATCCCGCCGAGGAGCTTCTATTTATCGTCATGTTCTGGCGTAACTCGATGTCGCTCAGGGCTTTCGTCAATTAAACCTTACACATCAATGGCCACCGAGACTCCGATGGACGTCACCAAGACGTTCAAGGTTGCTTCAGACGTTGAAGGTTACTTCATTCATTACAAGCGTACCCTGTCACTATCACTCTCACCTTCACTCTAAACGAAAACGTTGTCAGCAACGTCTGCCAAATTGAAGACGCCTTCCAACCACGTGTTCCACCCGATGACGACGATGGATGGCTAGGACAGGGCGGCTTTCACGCGGTGGTCGGACGAATCCGAGTGGGCGCTAGCCCCATGGTAAGAAGAGCTACGATGATGAAGCGTGGTCCTTTCCTTGGTCGTGTACTCCCTACCCCGTAGCTTTGGCTGCGGTTCCTCCTCTCTATGCATCGCCTTACCTTCTTTGCTTCCCTTCCCTCTCCTCATATCCCGTCCCTCTCAAGGTCACTCGGCTGCTCAGCCTTAGACACGGGTTGTATCCCGGTTGCGGAGGCTGCATTTGCATTCAGGCGAATAGGAGACGTGCATGTGCTATGCAATGTCACTGCATGTTAAAGAGCCCCGGTGGTCGAAGTTTATCTGGAGCCTTCGAGTACACCTTTTCTCCTCCTCCTTTCATTACATCCTTCCTGCCTTCCTTCACGACGCCATTGAGCTGTCCACTGAGAAGTGATACGCTCACTGCACCTTTGATTTTTTCAAAGCTACATATCCGGTCTTCATTCGTAGTGCTGGCTGTGGAAACTTCAACCGTGGTGCCACACGTTTCTTAGGTGCGCGCGAGATGTGCCCTCTGACTGTATTATCATGTCAGCTCGCGACCTCCAAAGGCAGCAGCATCATACCAGTATGACCTCATATTATTCTTGCTGTTCAGTAGCACCAACTCCTACGCAGAGCGTACTCAATGTTTCAGCGAAATAGTGCGAGCACTGAACAACCGGCTGCGCCCTCCAGGAACGTTCGAATGGTGAAGGCTATTGGAAGTGGCCTTGACGAAGTATGCATAGTTTTTTAAACACGCCTGATTTTCAGCTCAGCAAACAGAAAATGCTTACATTTTTTGGCTAAAGTTACCTCAAAATTTGTAGCATCAAATCAGGATAGAATGGTTAAAGATGCGCATTTCAATTATAGACATTCAGGAAACCTTACTGACGTCATTATTCGAGAGCTCACAGGAGCCTGCAAAATTTTCTTAAAACAAATATTCACGTGGGCACGACCTCATGCTTCACGATGTGAGCACCCTCATTCGCGTTAGGAGTAAGGAAACTACGTTACACAAAGTAAGAAATAAATGAGACAGTAGTGACAGCGTCGATTAGCGACAAGCACTGCAAATTCGCTCCGTCAGATTCCTGACGCTGCACCGGGAGGAGTCCAACAGCTGCATCTCCAGTATCCCCATAGCACAAATAATTTATTGCTGCCCACTGTGTTCTCGCCTGTGCTACAATGCTGTTGTTTCTGGAAATGGAGGCGCCCGGCTCTTATCGAAGAACCATATATATGACTGCTGGTTGGTTGCTTCACAGCGTCATAGCGCCACCGACTTTCTTTACTCCTCAAAAGTTTGAGGGCACCAGCCCCACGGCTCGAGATCACTGAAGCACATGACAGTTTTTGAAAACTCGCACACTTTTCTTTTTGCTAAAAAGGATCCCAAAGAAAACTACTTTGAAGAAAACAACCAACAATTTCTGAGCACGTTCTGCAATTTTTATGGTAAACGTTTTGCATGGTAATTGCCTATCAAAGTTTTGGCAATATATACATACTTGCAGACGAAGAACCTATATGAAATATACTGACCTAGTCAAGGCAATCGCCTACAATTCTGCACTAGTCGTATATTCCTACCTCTTCCTGTCATTTTTTTCTTTTTCTCAGAACTTCAAAATAAAAACCGGAATAGCCTGTATATGTGACGGGGAAATGAAGTCTTCGCGAGGCACTTCTCTACCTCGACGACGTTAATATTTTTTATGGTAAGTAAAAGTCAATTGCAGCCAAAGAATCAAGCAAATTGGCATTGAGCACAAAGAATTAAACACTGACATGCCATTGGACTGGATTTGTTCTGAACAGTTCGTTCTTTTGCGGCCACTAAGAATCTACGTTACACCCTTCTCCTCGCAGCCAAAGATCTCAGCACTGCTCTGTATACAGTAAACGCAGGAGTGTTCGGTGATAGGAGATAGCGACGTTGAGCCAAGCAAAAGCAGCGAAGGATCGCCTTACTGTGATTCGTTTCTCAGTAAATCTCACGTTTGTCGGGAATATGATGGGAGGGGGGGGGCGGGGGGGCTGAGGTATGTGTTTGCTGTGCTCCTCTCGTCCACAAAGCAAAAGCAGTGATGAGAGCTCACACATATACACCACTCATTTTGATGCAAGGAAAAGCACGAATTCTCTTGGGAGAAGTTGAACATTCGCTAGCGAATTGTCAACTTTCAGTTGAATCCAAAGACTGCTAACTGGTAGCGCAGAATACAAAATGCAGATAACATCGTGCGAATAACATATAGTGTTTCATTCTTTGATGACTGATAAAGAACTAATTATTAAAATAAACAAGGTTACCTCTCTTCCGAAGCTTCAAGGCCATCAGATGTAAGAAAATTTTAACTTCGCTATTAGAAGCTATCCTCTTACAAACCACTGAGTAAAAAAAGGCGGGGGATTCCTTGTTGGCAGACTTCAAAGTTTGCAGTTTCCGAAAAGTGAAGAAAAAAAGTTTAAACCAGCGCGGAGCTCTCTCTTTATTGAGAATGATATAAATTCCTGCATAGAACTCAAGAACACAAACCTCCACAGTGAAATATTTTTCTTCCTTAGGAGTTGAAACAAATGGCCCCACCTACCACTGACTCAGAACAATCTCACAGTTAAGTCTGACTTACTGCGTACAATCAGCCGGATGATAGCCCTGTTCTTCCCTGGTGTCCTAGTGTTCGGGCCATTTGCCACGTACACTCCGTTGTGTTGGATGTCCACCGCGGATGTCCGCCAGTTGAAGCCGGGTCCAGTTTTTGGGACCTGGTCAGCAGCATGTCCCGTTGCGTCCACCCTGGTCCATGATGTCACTCGAAGCGGTGCAGCGACACCAGGTACCTCCTGCACTTGTAGGGCTGCCTCGTCTAAAAGGCTGGCTGTGACTGTGTAGTTTACCGGCAGGAAAGTCGGCCCTCCTGCAAACCAAAAAAAGTCGAAGGTCGGCGAGAGTTTTGTCAGCCACAGCCAAGGTGTGCAAGGAGTGAAGACCTAATTTCGACAACTACCAACTGAACTTGCTTCTCCCAAAACCTTTGATGTAGAGATTTGCGGCTTCATTCCACAGTGAGAGAGCCGCACCCCGGTCGTTTTTTTCCTTGAGGCCTCAATTCGATCCTCGAGAGTGGTCCCTATGATTCATGAAGGTTACCTGGAAGTCATTGCCTTTCGCAGGTTTAAAATTTCTCTGGCTTGACAGAATCCGTTATTATTAACGAAAACCAAAAACAGGACCGTGGTACCATCGCTCTCGTATTTACATTTTGTGGCCTGCTATAGTCATAATCTGCAGTTTCGGTTTTTACGTATTCTGTTTTCTTTTATAGCCACAGTCATACGAAAAAATCGGATGTTCTTTCGATTACGCAATTATAAAAAAGTAATATGTTTTCCAAGCAATTTTTTGAAACTTGTATACAACACGTCGAGACCGGAAAGGAGAGTGCAGTGTGTAGTGCTATTCTTTGGGGAGTCAGAAATACATGACACCACAACGCGTGTAGCATTGAAAATAAAGTACTCCTAGACTATTAGTTCTAAGCCAGACAGTGGACAACTCATTTACGTGGCTTTGTCCAAGTAACATGGCGCGTAAAACTACGGGACACCAATGACATAACCATTTTTCAGGTATAGCATGTCTAAAAAGTTTCGAGCACATTGTTTTGTCGATTTTGTCGCTAAAAAAACACCACCCATCAAAACATGTGCTTTTAAGTTGTTTTCGCTGCGAACAGAAGTCTCACTTGTGGAACTCGGCAAAGTATATGGTCTTCCCGCATCCTAGTTCACATACACTTATTTTTCGCAAGATGCCGCCGGCAGTCTCCACTGACGGCCTCTTAGCAAGATCAAGAAATCCAGTTGTTACTCAAGCCAATAACAAAAATTTTCCAATCCAATCCAAAACCCAATGAGGACTAGCAAAGTTTTATGCTACACCGCTGTTTCTTACCTTCAAGCGCAAAAAACATGGCTGGAGAACCGACGTTGGATAGTGTGCTTAGCTCCACCTGGCACCAGAACATGTTTGTTCGCAAGTGAGGGTAGACTTCTGGTTTTGTTGGCCACTTCAATACATAGGCACCTGAAGCTAGAGAGAGGAAAAAAAAGTAGAACTTAAAACACAGTTAATGCCCCTAACGGAGGAACAATGAAAAACTAATAAACAATTAATCGACATGTTTATCATACTAATATACTTTATACTCCAAAAATGGCGTAAAAATCAACACTTGAAATGCCAAAATTCAAAGCAAACAAATTCTTGTCCGATGATTGAATGGGTTGTATCGGTTGAGTAAAAGAAAATTTGCAGTCTGATCCAACCTACCCCTTATTCTTCTCTTTTCATCAACGTGGCCAACTTCATATTTTCGAGGTTCATCGGTGATTTTTGTCTTATGGCTGCGTTCTAGACCCTTACCACTGCCTCTCTAACATGGAACCATCCCTTCGAAATACTCAACGCAAAACGCTAATTTCACCATGTCTAAACTGCTCATATAAATATGTGTTCTAGACATAAAAGGAAAAGCCGTGTGCCTATCAAGAACGAAGCGCTCACAAGAAACGCAACACTGACATTAGAAAGGGGGTACTCGAAATCGTTCACGTTCAGACGGACGATACCACTGTAAAAAAAAAAAAATCAGGTTATAGAAACACTTAAACACGCTAACCCTACACCAGTAGCTCCTTGGGGGCCAGGAAACACCTGTGCAAATGCGTACTAGAGCACATGCAGCTAATTTCAAATGGCGGCAAGTGTTGAATTCCAAATAAAAAAGATGGAAAATAACAAGCACTTGTATACTGTAGTCATGATATGTTAATGCTTGAATGGCTTCTAAAATGCAATAAAACAGTCAGTACTAGTCCTGAGCCACATGGGCCATAATTACTTCTTCCTTCCTTGACTATGTCTATGCCTGAGGTGTCCACCAAGAAATGGTAGTTATTGCTCTACTTCATTCCCTCAAAAACACTCATTTTAAATCATTCTTAGACAACAACGATGAAATTCGCTGTGTTTTAGCAGTCTAACTTGATTTCAAGTTATTATTTCAAACAAAATATGTTCTATTTGAAACTGCGTTTGAAAATTTGCTTGTGGCACGAGCATATCCGAAAGTAGACATTGTACCCTGCTGCAGTCTACGAGCTTTTCTTGCACCCTCGTGGTGCTTGCGAAATCAGCACAGTTCTGTACAATGTGATTAAATGGTTATGTGCGCTCCCATAGTGCGCCCGCAGCAAACCTTGCGGTTCTGTGCATTTTCGCTTTGCTGCAAATACCTTCATGTTTCTCTGGGCGAAGGTTGACATGACCCTGCAATGGGACTTCCTTGATTGTGTAGTCAAAGGTAATTCGGCGATCCTCAGGGCCATGGCATTCGAGTTCCGACGCCATGTTTTCATCGTAGATAAAATTCCTGTGCAAAGCGCTGACGTCCAGAACATCCTCTGTAAGTAATTAAGTTGTGAACCACATTAATATGTGCAACGTTGAGCCCCACAGTCTTAAATCGCATGCAGTGCTTGAATGCCGTTCCCCGTTATTGCATGCTAGTTGACAGAGCCCCAGTGGCATCTTCAGGTGACTGTGCCATGGGAACATTAATTTAAAAATGATTCATTAAATTCCTCACAGTTTCATGAATCACGTCTGCGCCAGTCAAGGTCGCTCATGCTAAAGTCATATAGAGATCAAACACACATTTCTAAACACATTAAGCTGCAGTGCACAAGTTGGAGTGTGCTAAATTGCAGCTATTATATTAATAATTTAACTGATCTATCACATTGAGGGACTAATGCCGTTACTAGTGCCAATTCACCATCGTCGCCACTACGCATTACAGCCATAGTAAGGGTACTTTTTTATCCTTTGAGTGATTGTGTGCTTTAAGTGAATTCCTCCCGTCTCATCTTACCTACTTATTTCTTGCGATGAAATACCTCAATGTGGCTTCAAATCTCAAACATTTAGGAATGCCCAATGAATTCGGGGCTTTCCTGTGCACATTTCAATTCCGCCTGCGTGATGAACGCGAGCTACGGCTGATGCTACTGCTTTGTTAAACGCACCATCTGGAATTCCTTAGCAACGCACATGCTCCAGCGGCCAACCAGACTGCTCTTCCAAAGCCTGAAGATTATCTTTTACCACGCCGACTAGGAAGCTTGGGAGAGTACTTGGATAAAGAAGCTAAACAATCTGCTGCTTTTTTTGCGCTTTATGCTTTAGTTTCTAACTCTCTTCGAATATCTTGCATGCGACTGGTGCTGCTATTTTTTACGATAGTAGAATGCAAGTTTCAAATGAAGGGCCAAATTGCGTACAAAGAAAAACAAGGCCGTCGACATAGTGCCGTGATGGTGCGGTGATTCCTCTCACACCTGCTAAGCAGCTGCGATGCCACACCGGTAGGTGCAAAGTTGACCAAGCCGTCCTGACAGTAGGTATATGAGATTGGCTGAAGAGTTTCCTCCATGGGATATTTTCCACTTTATTCTTTAGTTGCATCGAGGCATCGGAACTCGCACTTGCACAATTATTTCATACGTGCAACATAGAGCGGCGTTATATGCATGTGCAACCACAAATATAATATGAAGATTAGCATAAAACCACTCTGCAGGAGAAAAGAACTCGAAGGAACACTTCTGTTAGCATACCTTTGATACGGGAAGACATAAATAGAAAATACGGCGAATTTCTGAAGAAGCTGGAAAAGAGGAAACGGAAAATCTGTCAGATTCCATAGCTGGCGCACTAGAAATACCTTGCAATTTGAAGCAAACTTATAGAAGAAGTACGTCTTAAAGAACAGTTTCTCAGTTATGAAGATGTGCTCAAGATGAATAAATACAGGTGTAACTACGCACCCAGATCGTTAGCACTAATTCACACGAGTTTTTGCCTTTCATGACACTAACTAAATATATCCAGTGTTTATAAGTTAAATTACAAATGGTCGTGGGTTGTAAAGAGAAAGAATAAAAAAATATGAGCTTTCACTTAGCCAACACGTCATCCTAAACATTATTACGTGCTACTTTTCATCACACGGTGTCGTCAAAAATATGCTGCCTTCTGGAAAATTAAAGAACGGCCAGGAAACAAGAGGGCCTACATAAACGAACACAAGGGAAGAACGGCGCCTGACAGGCGCTTAGTTCATCTGTCTTTATTCGCTGAGAAGCCAGCAAATATTTAGAAAACCATGGAATGCGCAGGAGGAAGACCACACAATCAATAAAACCGATCAAGATACATCTCGGTCTTCAAAACGGATACAGAGGTATCATTATCACAATCTTTTCTTTCATTGTTATCATACCCAGCAATTCTGGAGAAATAAAAATTGAGTGGGGAATCCTTCATGACCGTAATTTTTCCTTGTAAAGGAAGATTTCAATATAGCAATCAATATATTGATACATGCATTCGAAGAAGAGACAGAAGTAGCGCATGCGCTAGAAGAGGAAGAAGTTTGTTGGCTCTCGCGCGCGCTCGAACCACTAGGGGACCGCCGCAGGTTTTTCGTCTCTGCGCGGGTGTTCTTTTTGGCGTTGCACGCTACAGTTTGGTGGAGGTGCTGGGTACGCTTCCCGACCTGCAAACTCCGTACAGCGTCACTACGGATCTCACACCGGTTCACCAGCGACCCAGCCGCCGTCTCCGCGGAGAGTCGCCTGAATTTGGGCCCCTTCCCCCGCCAACAAGGACGACGCAGCCTCGACCGCCGAGTCCAACTGACATGGCCACTGACACCAGGACCCAGCCGCCGATCCAGCCTCTACCGTCGAGTCCAACTGCCATGGCCGCTGACACCAGGCCCCTGGCGCCGATCCTTTGCCACCCACCGCGAACACCGCCATCTTTTCACGGTGACGTGTTCGAAGACGCTGAGGACTGGCTGGAGACGTTCGAGCGGGTCGCACGCTACAACGGCTGGTGCGACGAGCGGAAGCTGAATAACGTCTACTTTGCCCTGGAAGAGTCTGCTCGGACGTGGTTTGAAAACCACGAGGCTACACTTCCCACCTGGGAGACGTTTTGCCGGAGTCTCCTGGCTACGTTTCCCAACGCTGACCGCCGGGAGAAGGCCGAAGCTGCGCTGCACTCCCGAAATCAGCGCACGAACGAAAGCGTGCGCATGTACACCGAAGACATGACCCGTCTTTTCAAGCGCGCCGACCCCAACATGACAGAGGAGAAGAAGCTGCGCCATCTCATGCGTGGGGTTAAGCAGGAGCTGTTCGCGGGCCTCGTGCGCAGCCCACCCCGCACGGTGGCGGAATTTCTAACCGAGGCGACCACGATGGAGACGACGCTGCAACAACGGGCCCGCCAGTACAACCGGGACATCAACTGCATGGTGCCCGAAGGCTTTTCGTCGTGTCTCGGAGGCAGTGCAGACACCTTGCGTGAACTTATTCGCTCCGTTGTCCGGGAGGAACTGCAACGGATCCATCTGCCTCAGGTTGCACCTGCGCCGCTGGCAGCGCTGTCCGAAGTTGTCAGGGACGAGGTGCGACAGGCTGCGCAGGCACCTCCTGTCCCCGAAGCGCCATCCCGGTTCGATGACCGACCCACGTACGCATCTGTTGTACGTCGCACGACAGGCTACGGTCCCATTACCCCAACGCCTGGCGTGAGCAACATCGGCACATGTCACGCAAGCGTGCCTGGCTACGGTGTGACCCCGTCGACCTCCGTGAGTAACATCGCCACGTATTCTGCAACCGCATCTGCTACAGCTGGGCCACGCCCTCGCAAGTCGGATTTGTGGCGTACACCGGACCGCAGGCCTCTCTGCTACCACTGTGGGGAGCCTGGTCACCTCTACCGCGCCTGTCCGTACCGCCAAGTGGGCCTTCGCGGTTTCCATCCCGACGCACCCTGCCCTCAGAACGGCGAACGACCGCATGAGATTGCACAGCATCTCTGGGCACGCCAGAACCCTGCCTACTCTGGAAGGCGCGAGTCCCGTTCCCCTTCGCCTCTCCGTTATCGCTCTTCCAGCCCTGGCCGCCAGAGTAGCTCTGCTGGCCGTCGCTCGCCGAGTCCGCGTCGGGAAAACTAACACCAGCGACCTCTGGAGGCAAGGCCGCTGACGTCGGGACGTGTCAAGATCCTCCATCGCGGAACCCTCGAGCCAACGAACTTCTTCCTCTTCTAGCGCATGCGCTACTTCTGTCTCTTCTTCGAATGCATGTATCACGCAAACGTTGTACGCAAACGTTACGTACGGCTTGAAATGGCAGTCCTGCCTGGTGTACCTGGACGATGTCGTTATATTTTCGCCCACCTTTGACCAACACTTGGAGCGGTTGCGCATTGTGCTACAAGCGCTCAAATCCGCGCAACTCACCATCAAAGCCGAGAAATGCCATTTTGGCTTTGAGGAACTTCGCTTTCTTGGTCACGTTGTCAGCGCACAAGGTGTTCGCCCGGACCCTGACAAGACTGCTGCCGTCTCAGATTTTCCACGTCCAACTGACAAGAAGGCCGTTCGCCGGTTTTTAGGCCTGTGCTCCTATTATAGGCGCTTTATTCAAGATTTCTCGAAAATCGCGGAACCGCTGAACGCACTGACCCGTGACGACACGCCCTTCCTCTGGGGGACCGACGAAGAGGCTGCATTTGTCGAGCTTCGCAGCCGTCTGCAAGGCACTCCGATACTCGGCCATTTCGACGAGCATGCTGCCACGGACATCCACACTGACGCCAGCAATGTTGGCCTTGGTGCAGTACTGATCCAGTGGCAAGACGGTGCAGAACGGGTCATCAGTTATGCTAGTCGAACACTTACGCGCTCCGAGACCAATTATTCAACGACGGAGAAAGAATGTCTTGCAGTGATATGGGCAATCTGCAAGTTCCGACCGTACCTCTACGGACGACCCTTCCGTGTGGTAAGCGACCACCACTCCTTATGCTGGCTGGCGAGCCTCAAAGACCCCTCAGGACGCTTGGCTAGATGGAGCTTACGCTTGCAAGAATACGACTTAACAGTAGTTTACAAGTCTGGCCGCAAGCATCAGGATGCGGATTGTCTGTCGCGCGCGCCTATCCCAATCAATACCGAAGAAACCACCGATGAATTTCCTTTCCTGGGCTCTGTTAGTACCACCCAAATGGCGCAGCTTCAGAGGGCGGACACGGAGTTGGCGCCGCTCATCGATTACCTCGAAGGCAGTAAAGCTCCCATTCCGCGTGTTTTTCTTCGAGGGCTTCACACCTTCACTTTACGGTCTGGTGTTCTCTACAAGCGCAACTTTGCCAACAGCGAAGAAGTGTTCCTACTCGTCGTACCATCACAGCTGCGGTCTGAGATCTTGAGTGCCTGTCATGATGCACCATCCGCCGGCCACCTTGGAGTCAGCCGTACACTCGCGCGGATTAGACAAAAGTATTATTGGCCCAGGTTACTCCCATCGGTGCGGGCCTACGTCAAAACATGCCGTGAATGCCAACGTCGGAAGACTCCTCCATTGAAACCGGCCGGATTTCTTCACCCCGTCGATCCACCGAAGACCCCTTTCCATCAAGTGGGCATGGACCTCCTTGGCCCATTTCCGAAGTCTTCGTCTGGAAAGCGTTGGATAGTCGTTGCGACTGACTACCTCACACGGTACGCTGAGACCACGTCTCTTGCCAAAGGCACTGCTGCTGAAGTGGCGCAGTTCTTCGTCCACAACATTGTCTTGCGTCATGGAGCACCCGCCGTTGTTATTACTGACCGGGGAACTGCTTTCACGGCCCGCTTAACCCAGTCCGTGATGACTCTGACGCACACGAGCCACCGACGTGCTACGGCGTATCACCCGCAGACAAACGGGTTGGTAGAGCGACTCAACCGCACACTAGCCGACATGCTATCAATGTACGTTGACGTCGAGCATCGAACTTGGGACGCCATTCTGCCGTACGTAACGTTTGCGTACAACACCGCCCTGCAGGAAACAACCCGACTGACCCCCTTTCAGCTTGTCTTCGGTCGCCAGGTGACCACTCCGTTGGATGCTATGTTGCCCGTCGACCCTTACGGCGACTCTGACGCTGACATCGACGTAGATACCTTCGTTCAGCGTGCTGAGGAAGCGCGTCAACTGGCCCGCCTGCGCATCCACCGTCAACAGGAGGCTGACGCCACTAAGTACAACTGTGGACGCCGTTTCGTCAGTTATGCTCCCGGCGACCTTGTGTGGATTTGGATACCTGTTCGTCGCCGCGGGCTCTCTGAAAAGCTGCTGCGCCGATACTTCGGCCCTTACGAAGTAGTGCGCCGCATTAGTGATGTGACTTATGCAGTTGCTCCCGCCCCGACAGCTTGTTCATCGCGCCGGTCGCACCGAACTGAAGTCGTACACGTTGTTCGCATGAAGCCTTACCACGACCGGCTACCTGACTGAACTACCTGACTGAACTGCGGTCCACTGCGCTGTGTTCTACCCTTTCGCTGACTTTTCCCTCCCAGCCGCATCGTGTCGATGCTGCAGAAGAGGGGGGCAGTGATACATGCATTCGAAGAAGAGACAGAAGTAGCGCATGCGCTAGAAGAGGAAGAAGTTCGTTGGCTCTCGCGCGCGCTCGAACCACTAGGGGACCGCCGCAGGTTTTTCGTCTCTGCGCGGGTGTTCTTTTTGGCGTTGCACGCTACAATATCCACAAATCACCCGATGGCAGTCTTACATTTTTTTCCCATTAATGTTTTTTCTATCGTCCTATGTAACTGCTAGGACTTGTTGGTGGTTTTCCGGGTTTGAGAAAAGGTACTATGGCGGCTTTTTTCCGCTCGTCAGGTATATTTCTAGTTATCCAGATTTTATTAAAGAAGTTTAACAGTGCGTCTACAGCAGCCTCGGAGAGATGGGCAAGCAAAGCGTAATGCACGTTGTCTGGTCCTGGTGCTGTCTTTTTTTCCAGAAGATAATACCTTATTTAATTCTTGGAGTGTGAGAGGCTGGTTGTAATCCTCATGTATACCTGCTCCGGATGGAAATTTTTGTTTTACAGCTATTGTTTTGTGTTTCTGAAATGCGTTTGTGTAGTTGGATGAGCTTGAGATCTCAGCAAAATGATCGCCTAACATGTTGGCCTGTTCTTCTAAAGATGTTAGTGTCCCGGGTGCTGTCAAGAGAGGAAGTGTGAAAGGGGTATGGTCACCAGTAAATTTACGAACTTTTTACCACATTTTCTTTGATGTTATTGAGCTGTTTATTGAGGAGACATATTTCTGCCACAAGCTTTTCTCTGCATTTCTTCGCACATACCGCGCTCTGGCTTTTGCCTTCTTAACGGTAAGTTCTCTGCAGTGGCATATCGACGCAGAGCGTTCCAGGCTTTGTTTTGTTGTTTTTTTGCTAATGTGCATTCTTGTGTCCATCACACTTTGTTTCTTTTGTGCAAGTCCTGTTTTTTGTGGTATAGCGAGTGTTGAGGCCGATATTATCCCCTCAGTAAACTTCTCATTAATTTCATCTCTGCTGAGGTGGTCACAAAATTCCTTTTCCAGAGTGGCACTTTTTGTAAAAAGTGACCAGTCGGCGAGCTGAATTTTCTAGCGCCGTGGCCTTGTGGGGATGATTGGAGTGGACGATGAGAGCCTGATGACGGTAGGTAAGTGATCGCTGCCCATGGGGTCATTTAAAACATCCCATTTAAAATCGTTAAAATATAATGGTGATGCGAAAGCTAAATCGAGAGAGCTCCTTTTTGCGGAGCTTGGACAGCAATATGTGGCTTTTCCCGTATTTAAAAGACAGACATTATTCGAAAGTATAAAATCTTCGATTGTTTGGCCTCTAGAGTCACAGCGTTCGCTTCCCCAAAACGGAGAGTGAGCGTTAAAATCGCTTACTACCAGAAATGGCTCCGGCAGTTCATCGATCAGGCCTTCTAGATGTTGGTATGTTAATGTGATGTGTGGGGGACGATATACAGAACATATTGTTATGGTTTTGTAGCTGATGACGCTAACCGCAACCGCCTCAAGTTTTGTTTTCAGTTTGATTTCTTGAGCCGGGACGCCGCTTTGGATGATGATTGCGACGCCTCCCGAGAGTCTATTTGCGTGTTCGCGACCACGCCTAAAAGTTGTATAATGTTTTAAGATATTTGAATGTTGTGGACCATGATTGGTCTCCTGGAGACATAGAGCTAGAGGCATCACTGACCCTAGAATATCTGTTATATCACTGTAGTTCCTCAACATTCCTCTACAGTTCCATTGAACCACAAATGTCATGTTTGTTTTTTTTGGGTGGGAATGGAACGGAAGAAATTTACTGTTCTGGGCCCGTTACCAGGGTTCTATCTTTTCTTCGCTCGAGAGAGCCGGTCCGCCGCTGCAAAGCGGGCGGAGTGGGAGTTGCATCCATCACCTCACCAGAGGTGCTGGAGGACCGCGAAGCCGCGGATGTGTTGGTGTCGGGCCTCCCCCGGCGGGGGGAAGTCCTGCGGGGTGCCGACTCGTGGGCCGGTACTTTCTGCTTTGTGGATGGCAGGGAAGCCTTCGCTGTCCCTGCCAGGGGCGTGAATGCCACTGCCACAGGCTCCGTGACGGTGGCCTGGGCAGATGCCGGAGTGCTGCGTGGTGCACCGCCCCTGCGCACCATGTCAGCAAAGTTTGTTTTTGTGGAGAACGTGAAGGTGTTATTCGCTTGGTAGAGTTGTCTCGCTTCCCTAAAAGTGATGTTTTGTTTTGCTTTCATTGTTCTGATCTCCTTCTCTGCTTTCCAGGAAGGACATGACATATAATATGCTGGATGATCACCTTCGCAGTTTGCGCAGTGAAGTGCTGCTCCTTCACAGTTCTCGGAAGCATGGTCTTTTGAGGCTCATTTAGCGCACGTTTTGTGGCCACGGCAGCTCTGTGACCCATGTCCGTACTTTGGACAGTTAAAGCACCTTCGTGGATTCGGTATGTAATGATGTACATTTATTTTCAAGTAGCCTGCTTCGATGGTCTCTGGAAGTGTGCTGGAGTTGAATGTCAGAACAATATGTTTCGTCGGGATTTCTCTGTCGTCTTTCCTTATTTTAATGCGATGCACATTCGTGACATTCTGGTCACGGAGACCTTCAAGGATTTCCTCCTCAGTGAGGCAGCTAAAGTCGGCTTCCGAAATAACACCACGGACACTGTTCAAGGAACGGTGTGGAGTTATTGAGACTGGGGTTACCCCGACTGGCAATATGGAGGACAGCTAGGAAAGTTGTATGTTGTCTTTAAGTTCTAGAAGTAGGTCGCCACTAGGCATTTTTTTAGCTTGTAACCCGTGCCCAGGGCATCGGTCAAGCTTTTCGCTACCAAGAATGGGGATATCGTTCGGGCAGTTTTATCTGTCTCTTCGCTTTGGAGAACATGGAATATCGTGAAAGTTTCGTTATATTTTTGGATCTATTGAGCTGTTACATCGTTCCGCACTCTTTTCTCAGGGCGATCTGGTTTGGAAAAGGGGGAGCCATGAAATATGTGTATTGTTCGGCCACGGTGCCAGCCGCCCACCATGGAGCCCAACTAGGGGACGGGACAGGAGCTTGCAAGCAAGTCCTGCCCACGCCAGCTGTACACCCCAACTATAACCCAATATTACTCAACTCAGGGTAGTCGGTCACACAAGGTTAACCCTCGCCGCCAGGAAAAAAGGAAAAAACGAAGAAGAGAGGAGGATACAGGAAAAATGTAAGAAAGGAAATAGGAAAGTCAAAGATAGAGGGGAGGACAGGAAAAGGCGACTGCCGATTTACCCCGGTCGGGTCAGGCCGGAGGTGCCGTCTACAGGAAGCTGGGGCCAAAGTGGTGTGTTGCCTCCGCCGAGGGGCCTTAAGGGTCCAAACGCACGGCATTGGCTCAACCACCAGGATCCCCTTTTCCCTGGACACGGCGATGCCACGCACGGCTAAGCGCGGATGCTCGGGTCCGTGGTGACGCATGCTCACCATCATCCCCCTGCGGGGATGTGCCTGCGGATGCTCGGGATACCCCGTGGTGTCGCCACTCACCAACGTCCGCATGCTGCAGACGCACCCTGCGGGGATCAAAAAGTGCTGCTACGCAACTATCGCAAAGCCAGTATTTTTTCGTTCTTACCCTTGCTAGACGCCCTACCCTTGCACCTGTTCCTCCGGAGCCGATGACACGCTGATGTCGCGCATATCAGTTTTCTAAACACAAACACATGCAAAAAACACGTTATGCTATTCGACATTATGCTATTCGACATTATTTGAGAAGTGTACCACATACTATTCGGTGAGAGATGCGGCGCGTATGGACAAGCAGGTAGATTTCAGTTCTGTTTTCACGAAAACAATAAGGTTTTTAGAGGGTAACAGAAGAATTTAAGCTTATAAACCAATTGCCTTCTATGGTCTTGGATACCAGATCCAGCTGCACACGACAACAGTGCGAGTGATAAAGATACAACCGTGAAATGGGTTTCTGTTTCACGTTTTACCCGTTTTACTGCGAGACGGCGGAAAATCATTCGGGCTGCAAACAACCGTGTGCGTGGATGCATCGGTGGCGTCGACGTGCTCTCTCGCGAATAACATTTTCACCCAAATCCAACTTCATCGCCTGCTTACGGCAAGTCTACACAGTTATATTTTATTGATTTGGTCTGCTAAACCACACTAAGGAGAGCTGTGTGTGTAGAACAGATTATGTGCGCAGCGACAAACATCCTATCTTCGTTTCTTAGCAGCGTTATAAGCGGCGGAAGCCATCGGGTTCTCGACTAACGCCGCTTAAGTCTGTGCCACTGTCTTTACTAATCCACGGAAAGGCAATCGCTGCGATACTCTTCTTGGTAAGCCGCATGTCGCGAGCACTTTACTAGATTTTTCGCGTTGCAGATGGACTCATCTGACCACATAAAAAAAAAAACACTTGTGCTAGAGCCAAATAAAGTTATCGTATCCTATCCTATCCTATCCTATCCTATCGCGTTTCAAGGTTGATGCGCGGCCAGAAATGTCGTTTAGCCTGTGAATGACGGTCGAAATGGAACAGTGCGTTAGTTAGCGCCGTGTGAGCTCAATTTACTCGGCACCTCCGAAAACGTACATACACTCGCGTTCTGAGGTGGATTACATTAATTTTTTTTAATTTCTGTGTTATCGCCTTTCCGGGCCTGTCCGTGTATGTTCTTTGTGAGGTGTACATTGCTTGCTACGTATGGACACCCGCTCGGTGCGCGTCGTGGATGCCGACGTTTCTGCAAATGTGTATTGTAACGCTATAGACTGGAGCATGGGACGTTTGTCAAAGTTGTAGTCAAGCGGCGCTGGAGGAATGCTTATAGTGTGATGGGTGAATAAAATTCGTTGCCCGCGCGAATGGCCGGCGTGCACAAACACCGCGAAAAACCTACGAGCTGCATCCTGTCGCCCTTTCGTTGAACACGTATGGATTCGTCCATGTCTGTCATCAGAGCCGTTGGCCGCCACCGCTGGCCTGCGGGCACTTCATTTTGAAAGCTTAGGAGAGGTCGGCTCGACAAGAGGTGGCTTACATTTCGTTCCGAGTGGCTCGTTCATGAACCCCGGTCACGCGTGCACAGATTTCTCGAATAGCATTTGCGTGAGAGGCAAAGTATGCGTTTCTGATTTCAGACTGCTACTTTACGAAAGCACCGATGTAACTCGCCACTTATATGCGCCTCAAATGCAATTCAGCTCTTGCTGTGTTATTATAGCTGCGCCTGTTGGTGAAGACGTTAATTTTTTCATTGAAACACTTCCGACTTTGAGCCCATTCAATGCTTTCGCTGATTTTTCTAGCAGCGTTAGGTTAGGTTACCTCCATACAAAAAACCCCTCCTTACTGCGCTGTTGGGGCTGCACTTGAAGGAAAAATTATGTGAATTTCAGACGCTATTTTATTGTGACAGTAATATGCTGTCTCAAGCTCACGACTGCTTTTGAAACGGTGCAGCTGCAGCCTATGGATGCAGTTTAATTTTTCTGAATAATGAGCACGGCGTGGAAGCACTGCAACCCGCTTGTTTCTAAGAGCGCGCGCTGATGTATGAGTATGTTGTTCCGTCTTTGTGCTTCAAGTTATAGGCGCGAATCTGTGGTGAACTGGTTCGCTTCTGCCTGCTGGTTTTGCATAGCTTGTGCCCGTTTGAGTAGCTTGTGCAGGCTTCACGCAGGGTATTTTGAAGAGCTTCTTCTATAGCGGTTAAAAGAATAAATGCTGCAATATTCTCCTTTTTGGATCCCTGTGTAAGGCGAATTGAATCTGCATTTTAAGGGGAAAGCCTTTAATGTCTCATCGTTGTAAGCAGCAGTTGTCGACAGAAATGTCACGCTTTTCAATTGGTCGAAACGGACGTGACGTCACAGTGCGCGAATATCAAACGGGGCCAATTGTACTTAGGCTAGTAACCATGCAACCAATTGAAGGGATCGTATAGTGATGCTCCAAGTGTGACTGAGCTTAGTTAATTGCTTAATTACCGAACTAGCCTAATTAACTTTTCTAGTCAGGTCATAAAAATAAATAAATCCGAGTAGGAAATTGGTCCAGCTCTGGAATCGAACCCGGTCTTCGGCGTGCGAGACGAGCATGCTATCCACTCCGCCAAGCTAGCTCGATGGTTCGGAACGAACAAAAGCGCGTCTAGTGAATACGGTGTCTTCGCTCACTCCCATCCTCCTCCCTTCCTTTCCGGCGAGGTTTAGTTGTCCACCGAGATATGAGAGACAGATACATTTCCTTTCTCAAAAACCAATTTACCGACGAGCGAGGCGTAGAACCGAATGGGTAATTGCGTTCTATGGACTCCCTGGCAGCGTTGCAAGATGCTGTCGCGTTCCAATCTTACAGGCGAAGCTTAACATCTTAACCACACATCAGTGACGGCACTTTAGGTCAAAAAAGTGCCCCCTGAATTTTGACGGGTTTCACCGAGATATGTGAGACACTTACTGCGTAATTTCCTTTCCTCAAATACAATTTTCATTTTCTTCATTAAGGGCCCTCTTTGTCTTCTTTCATCCCACTTCCTCCCTTCCTCTACGGTGCGGTTCAGGTGTCCAGCGAGATGACAGAGAATTACTGCGCCATTTCTTTTCCTGAAAAAAGCATTGCGTTCAAAGGGCAAGGCATCGCGCCGAACGGGTGGTGGCGTTCCGTGGACTCCCTGGCAGCGCTACAACGCGCTGTCGCGTTCCACTCCTAAAGGCGAAGCTTAAGCGTAATGAATTAGCAGTTAATTAGTATTCAGGCATTAATCAGTAATTAACAATTAACTAGTGATCTGTCATCACTTAGTAATTAGTACTCAATTGTATGTGACGCCACCAGTGCCACCGAAGCAGCGAAAGTGGTTCGGAAAGCGCTTTCGCCTCTACGCACATTAGACAGTCAAAGTGCCCCCTGAATTTTTGTGGAGGTGGCATTCTCAACAGCTCGTAGCGAGTCAATGCGTGTATGTGGCACAGTTCTTCGAAGTCTTCTGTTGCAAATAATGTAAAAGGAATGCCATATAGAGATCAGTATTGGTTGTAAGAGTATTGCCATACAGAAATCAGTATCAGAACTGGATTCAGAGTAGAATGCTCCACGGACGGACGGACGGACGGACGGACGGACGGACGGACGGACGGACGGACGGACGGACGGACGGACGGACGGACGGACGGACGGACGGACGGACGGACGGACGGACGGACGGACGGACGGACGGACGGACGGACGGACGGACGGACGGACGGACGGACGGACGGACGGACGGACGGACGGACGGACGGACGGACGGACGGACGGACGGATGGATGGATGGATGGATGGATGGATGGATGGATGGATGGATGGATGGATGGATGGATGGATGGATGGATGGATGGATGGATGGATGGATGGATGGATGGATGGATGGATGGATGGATGGATGGATGGATGGATGGATGGATGGATGGATGGATGGAAACAACATTATTACACCAAAAAAATCTTCCAGGGTGGTCCCCTACTGGTCCAGGAGTCCACGGGATTGCGCTTCACGTAAAGCCCGATCCACCAGCCATTTCTGGCCGGCGGGCTGAGCGGTCCATAAAGCAGCCTCCCAGGAAGAATGAGTGGGATTGGGGATGGGGGGTACTGCCTTTGGGGAAGGACATTCCCAAAGGTAGTGGAAAAGTGTGGATCTGGGCTCGCCACAGGTGGTACAATCAGGAGGAAAGGTGGGGTGAAAGCATGACAGACGGTAGGGGGAATAAAACAGCCTGTCTGTAATTGTCGCCATGTGGCGCTGGATGAGATCGACAAGGTACTGTGGGGTGGTGGCTGTGTCATGCGGCTGAGTTTGTAGAATGTTGTAATTTGATGATATGTATACAGGACCGATGTAGCCTCTTTCGCAGGGTTGGGTGCCTGATCATCCGGGGTCCGGGAGGAGAGTTCTCGGGCCAGCGCATGAACGCGCTCATTATTCCAGGGATGATGGTTCTTTGTTACAATGTTTCAAGAAACAACTTAGAATCTGTCATGTGTATTAGACGAAATGATGAAGACGGCGTGACAGCTCGGTGGTTGTTATGTTCGTCTGGCGACCTGAAAGATGCAGGTTCGATCCCTGCCTACGCGGTCGCATTTTAATGGAAGGCAAAATGCTAAATCCTGTGTACTCGGCACAGGTGGCCGAAATTATTCTGCACCGTCTCATAGCGTGTGTCGCCTTGCGTCTTTGAACCCCATAAAACCAAACCAAAAGATCAAGATTGCTCTTCTAGAATGGCATAGCCAGGATTTGCCTTGCATTGTAAAGCACTTATGTAGAGATGGAATGGGAATTTTTTTTCAGTTCCCTTTATATTATTTTTTCTTGTCCCGTACAGGTGAACATGCCCGGATGATTGACTGTAGAAAACAGGCCGCAGGAGTGCTTCTCAGGAAACTAGCCGGCATGTTACTTTCATCTTTTAGTTTACTGTGGTGCATTCATATGGCTGCATGTATTGCATCTTCCCAGAAAGGATAGCTTGGAAATCAACTAAATTTGTAAGTATATTGATTGTGTCATTTGTGAACTCTGTCTGGTTGCCTTTTCAACGGTTGCAGACTGTCTGTCTAAAGGCAGTCTACTAATGTTCTGCTAATAGTTTAGTAGACAGAAGTCTATAGACTGTCTATAGACAAATATCTATAGCAATGCCAGGCCACACACCTATAGAATGTCTATAGACAATCTATAAACATACGTCTACTGGACAGTAGACTTGTCTGTAGACTATCTATAGACAGTAATCTACAATCGATAAACATGTCTACTGGGCCAGTACACTTTTGTCTGTAGACTGTCTATAGACAGTAATCTACAATCGATAAACATGTCTACTGGGCCAGTACACTTTTGTCTGTAGACTGTCTATAGACAGTAATCTACAATCGATAAACATGTCTACTGGGCCAGTACACTTTTGTCTGTAGACTGTCTATAGACAGTAATCTGCAGGAAGTCTATGGCCACAAGTCTATAGGTAGTCTATAGTCCTTCTATAGACAACTCTATAGAAAATGTATGGCCATAAGTCTATAGATCATCTATAGACTATCTATAGACCTGTATCTGTATACACAGAATGTGCAAACTACAAACCAGGGAGGAGACTATATAAGTGCAACGCAAAAGCGTGCTGCGACACGTCCTGCCAGTTCCTCTACCGGGACAAGTGAGGTAGACTTGGCTGGTAAACGCGCAGCGTGAAGAGCTGCACTCAAAATCGCATTGTATCAGTGGTAAACTTGTGGGGATACAATCAGCAAAATGCATGACAAGAAAGCAGGAAGAAGGGATTTCTTTACCTTTCAGATATGACGCCATATCGCATTGAGCCAGTGTAGTCGCTACGATTTTCCTTAAAGAATTGAAAATACGCTGTCATTTCTGATGTGTTCCAGGCCGATATCCGGAGGTCGTGAAGCGCGCTCTTGCAAATTGATGATTCCTTTTGGTAAAAGAAAAGCACCATGAAAATATTTTTGTAGCCAGAAAATTGAATTCTCCAGATGATCATGCAGCGGTTAGGACACGTTTCCAGTCGCGCTAAAAAAGGAGAGTACCATAACTAAGTTCGAGCAGTTAGCACCGAAATTTGTGAAACGCATTTGAGAAATTATCTCCGATCACTGTTTGCCATTGCGTTGACAAAAGTGTGCCCACTTTCATGACGTCTCACTGAACGAGGAGGCTTAAAGATCATTGTATTTCAATTGTGAAACGCGCGGCTCTGATTTCAGTGATAAATTAAAGCAAGCACTGTCTTGGTCAAAAGTCTTAAGCCCAAACGCTTTTCGCTTCAGCCCCAAAAATAGATCCATTACGGCACTATTGAAGACCGAATTACCTTGAAATGCTAGCAGAAGCTTTCTTGCGGTAGAGAAGCTTCCTGCTTGACTTGTGTTTTGAATGGTCCGCTACACGGAGCATTCTGGGAACATTAATTACGCTGCAGCTGACCGCTGTGGCCTGAAGACTTCTCACCAAAACTACATTCAGTGCCGAGACCCTGCAGCCGCGATACCACGAGCGACGCTAGATTATAAACTGTCCTTCCACGGCACTAGGCAGTGGGCCACATTTTGTAACCTATGGTGGTTACTGCAAAAGCGGAGTGACATTAACGTGTGTTCAAAGTGATATCGATCTTTCCAAAGAAATCATTCCACAGAGGCCTGTCTGCTTGGGAAGAGAATTTACGCCAGAAAAGAACGCGAATTAAAAATAAAAAAAAAACACTGGGTTTCACCACCTATTCACTTAAGTCATCAGGTGTGACCGTGGACGAGTTGCAGCTTGCCCTTTTAAGCCCTCGTTTAGTCAGCCGCCCTGTCACTGAGTCTAGACCGTGGATGTAAGAAGGGGAAGGACTTCTAGCGAGCGGTTTACAGCTAGTCCCCGCGTCTGCTGAATGTGTCATGACTTAAGTATGAGCCTCTTGTGCGGGCGCGGCTCAGTGTCGAGCAAAATGATCACCTCGAAGACAATCTTATGGCCACGTGCCTTGCAGTTCTCGGTCTCCGCTCTGCGATCTCTGTTCATTTCTTTGACATCCGCTTTGTGCTGCTTCATTCTTTCTGCGAAGTTCGTTGGTTTCGCTAGTGTACGACACGGAACTTCGAGAAGTAGGATCAATCTTGTGTTGAGAGATGGCCTTTGAGAAAGGTCAGAGGCAACGTGGCATTACGGAAGCCGCACTGAGCTCATTATGTTACCTTGCTGTTTTGCGGCATGCCAACAACGTGCTTCAAATTTTCATTAAAACATGTCAGAGAGTAACATCTCCTAAATCGAGGCCCACAAAGTGTGTTCAGTTGCCTGGAGTGCGACTCTTTTTCAGGCGTTGTAATAGCGGTCAGCGCGGTGCACAGCAGTCGGGCGAATGAGCTGCAGTTGATTACAAACCCGGAAGTCAGAGTTACACTGTCAGACTTTGTTGAAGGCTCCATCAATGCACCTTTAACGCCTAGAGAGATCTCCCCCTTTCTGTGTAATATGAAGTCAAGCAAGCCCAAAGACTGACATTGTTGAAATTATTGAAGAGGCGCAATGAGTTCTGGCTTCCTATCATTAGGTATTGAAGCCTTGTTGAGATCGAAACTCTGAATACAGACCGTGAGGGTAGGGACTTCGGCGAAGTATCACGTGTAAGTGCAGATTTTTTCATCACATGGAAATCGGGGTTCCTTGAAAGCTCTTACCCCGCTGAATTTCCTAAGACACGTAGTAACGCCTACTTCTTCAATAGACAGGAAGGCGACTGGATGGCTGAAGTTCTTAAGCGTAAAGCACAGGAGGACGGTGAGCTCATTTTTGCTCAAGACATCCAAAGTACAGCGACACCATCTTATACGGGATGTGTTTACCAGCACCTCCTGCTTTCCGAATCATTGCCATTACTTGTAGCGGTGCTCGGACCGCTTAAAACAATATGGGCGTTGAAGTTTCAGACGGGTGATATTGTCCTTACTGCGTGACGGCTGAGAGCTTTGAACGGTGCATATGGATTCGCAATTTAGCACAGAGTCGCGAATCCGCGTACCTCACAAGGAGCTCCACATTAATTCAGTTCCATTCTAGTACCAAGGGTGGCCATCGCTTTGTGTAGCAACAAGGTAGCGTAGGAGTGGCAGTGTTCCCGAGTAAAATTTCTTCCGCGTTAACGATACCAGCCGTTAGTTGGCATCCGTAGTTAATATCAACCCATAAAATGGTTTGGTTTGGTTTATGGGGTTTAACGTCCCAAGGCGACTGAGGCTATGAGAGACGCCGTAGTGGAGGGCTCCGGAAATTTCGACCACCTGGGGTTCTTTAACGTGCACTGACATCGCACATTACACGAGCCTCTAGAATTTCTCCTCCAAAGAAATTCCAGCCGCCGCGGCCGGGATCGAACCCGCGTCTTTCGGGTCAGCAGCCGAGCACCATAACCGCTGAGCCACCGCGGCGGCAAACCATAAAATGGTCTAGCTCGTGTTATCGTGTCTAGCTCAGGCTTATGTGGGCACTAAACCACAGCGAAGTCATTGCCCTGTCCTTTGCCAGCTGTAGACACCGTATTCCCGCAAACTTCTAAATCTCCTCCGCCCAGCCAACTTCCTGGGGCTCCATGCTACGCTTACCTTCTCCTGAAATCCACTCCATTATCCTTAAGGACCAGCGGTTGTCCTCCCTTCGCACTGCTTGCCCTGCCCAAGCCCATTTCATCCTCTTGTTTTTTACCAGGATGTCATTAACCCGCGTTTGTTCCCTCACCCTACTCTGCCTGCTTGCGCTCTCTTAACACAACACCGATCATGTTTCTTTTCATAGCTTGCGTCGTTGTCGTTAACTTAAGCAAAATCCCCCGTTTTTTTCTTCCACGTTTCTTCCCCGTTGGTGAGTACCAGTAAGATACAGCTGTTACATACTTTTCTCTTAAGAGATTTGAGAGATATTCGAGCCGAAAGTTTCCAAATCTTTTTTCGCCGATTAATATCCTTAAGAAAAAAACAATATAATTCCTGTGACCTGAGCGGGACTCTAGTCAATGCACTCGTAAACTGAGGAGACAAGGGACAGAGAGTGAAGGGTTCAATATGACAGACATTTGAATTAAGGAAGGCAACTGTCATCGAAACCGAGGAGCATAAGGGACTGTTTGGACTCTTCTATTTAATTGGTAGGGTTAATAAACAGGTAAACATTAGAATGATTATATTATAGCTGAAAGATAATTGATTAGAAAATAGAAGAAAAAACAACCACATGCCACCTGTAGGGTCCACCTGACGACCTTCGAATCCACAACCTTCGGTGGTCGTGGATTTTGATCGCAGTGGTGGCTTGCGGCTGTGTTTTTTTATTCAACTTTGTAATCAATTATCCTTCAGCGATAAAATATTTTCTATATTATCTCCAGTGAGTGACAAAAGAAATTTAGAAAATCGAAACTTTTCCTTGTGCGCGTTGGTTTCGGTCACTGTTAGCTAATGTGATAGCAGCCTAATGAAAGGAATGCACTCCCACACCACAAATGGCAGCTTTATGCTCCCGAGTCCTGAAATCTAAATTTTCTCCTCGATTTGTTTTCAAATTCCTTAGTGACAGTATAATTTTCAGTCCATGTCTAGTTTTAAACAATCTTTAGCTTCTGTTCAGCTGTTGGCCTTGGGCTGGTGGTCTGTGATATTGTCTTCAGGCAGTGGAAATACTACAATTACATACGTCTTTTGCGGCGTTCTTAAAAAAGAATGATTCTACAGCCTGAGCAGAATTGGATGTCTGGCGTACTAAGAAAGTAACGCTTGCTTGTGTTGTGTAGCAATAAGAGCGCTCTGAGCAGCCACTAAGTTGGCTTCTACGTAAAAATACGCTTCCTGCCAAAGCGACCTAATAGGAGTCATAGAACTCCCAAGTTTGTTACGCTTCATCATAGGAATATTTGTTACTTTGAGAATAAGATGTATTCGGCTGAGTAATGGTTCAACGAAATAAGCTTCAAACGATATTGCTGCTGGATTTTGAAGGAATGGAGACTCGCAGCAATGAACTTATAGAAAGGTCAGATAGAGAAAACTGATGCTCCAACAGCAGCAAATATTGTTAATGTGCGTTCAAGAGAATACCCGGGAATGCGAAGTATTTTTTGATTAACACTGACAAAGGAAACCTTTTTCGAAGTTTTTCTTCTGCCATTTTGATTCCCGGGTAGTGCACGGTTACTTTCATTTACCCATGGGTTTTAACACAAGCATTTCTATAAGTCATGAGCGGATATCAGAGAGGATAATGACTACTCCTGGTGAACTGGCACTTAAACAGGCGAACAGCTTCGCCACGTTTCACTACTTTTAGTCATTTTTGGCTAAGAGTGCCTTCAGCACGTTTAGCACTCATGCTACGTGGTCTTTGCAGAAGTAGATGACATGGCTATTTTAAGTGATGTTTTTATCCATATCCAATGCCTATGTCTGATAAAACAAGAACACACACTGAGATTCGTTTCAAGAATAGCATGTTGCCCCGCGTGCACGTGCTATTCGCGCTTTCTACGCCAAGAGGAATGAATGCCTTAGCGGAAGTCATAGTGCGAGAAGTCGCTTTTAAAGCTGATCCACATTGTTTTGTTCTATTGTTGCTTTTAATGTCGCGTGCTGAAGAAGACCTAACATAGCGGATTTAGATTACTGTTACGTCAGCGCGCTTCATAATTGTGTCTGTGCCCTTTCCGAGACTGCAGTTGCTAACATCTGCCGTCGCTGAACGCGACTTTAAGCGATCCCAAGTGCAAACACTCGATGCCAGGCGCACCAGCGGCCTCACCGGCTTCGTGGCTGTCATGCCTATTCTGTGCGGAAATCTAAAAAAAAAACGCCCATTATTTTAGTTTTTATTGTTCTGGATGGCACAGCAGCATTTTCAAGAGAAGCTCCATCTCTTCAAGACGCCAGTGGTGAAAAGTCTACAGCTGAGAGAGAAATAGGAGAAAGAGAGGAAGAGGGAAGGCAGAGATGTTAACCAGAAAGGTGTTCCCGTTGGCTACCCTGCACTCAGGAGGGGTGATGGGATTGAGAAAGGAAAGAGCGAAAGAGTTAGGGGCGCAGTCAAAATTGGTCCCTCAGCCCAGTCGTTTCAGGAAGCAGAAAAGCTCACGTAGGACTTGAAGGCAGCAGATTGTTGTGGCCACCACCCCGGATCTTATCCGCTGTTGAAGTATCTCAATTCGCCGGGCACCTGAGGCCTTCCTGGCCTGCTACATATGTGTGAGTATTGCCCTTATGTTTTTTCTCGCTTTATTCTCTATCATTCAATCCCATTTTTCCTTTATGAAGGCATTGATCACGGAGAAAAAAAGGGTCGATAACACGGTTGCTTATCGGAATTTCGCCTCGTTTAAGCATTCTTCCTACCTGGCCTCTTTAGCAAATTGCTTGAGCTCGTACTTTCCAACTGCCAGCCTGAAATATTTTTAAAGCAGAGTTTTAAGCTGTTGTGGCCGTATGTTGTAGCTACCTAGCTGCGCTCTTCGTTCTAGATGCCTGGCCCTTTTCCCGATCAGTTGCGTGGACTCTTACTGCTGATATCTCAAGCTGCGGCATTAAATGTGCCATGGCGTGTAAAGGCAAGAACTTTAAGTGGTATATTGAATCTAAAGCGTCAGAAACGTCTACTTGGGCTATATCACCTTAAACGCTGTCGAAAAAATTCACAATCAGGATGGGTATAAACGCACTGTACTTACCAATGCATAAAACACGGTTCCGTAAACATGGGCTCCGGTTTCGGTTAAGCAAGCAGACATGCAGTGAACCCTGAAATGAGGGGCAAAAACCCTAGAAATTTTTTTACTCCACAGAAGGCAAAAGTATTCGCAGGGAAATAAAACAAAATACTATATGACATTAGCTGGAAGACGAAATATGCAAAATTGTAAAACTGCGAATCAAAAAAATTAACGAATTTGAGTAGTAATTTCTTCTCACTTAATAAGACAAACATTTTTTTTCGCTGCATGACTACGCTGCTAATGAGAAGTTTGAATGGTGCAGCTAGCTTCTTCATCACATATTTTTTGTGTTCCTACTCTGCAAGCCAACTCCTTTAATCACACAAGACAACATTGCTTGGAGCTTTTGTTACTGCCATTGCCCTTGTATTTTAATAAATCAACTACCACAAACTTTAAGGGCCCCCATTGGTTATTTTAGCAGTCATGTGGCTTTTCTCAAAACTGCAAAATGCTTTCATGTTTTTGATTGTAATTACAATGCATAGGGAGTTTTTAAAACGTAATAAAGAATAGTCATCAAACATTCCTGTGTTTTTGCATAAACTCAGAAAGACCTTTCAATCAGAATTATTTCGTACTATGCATGGCGCGAAAAAACAGCCTCAAGCTCGAAGCTTGTGGCCTGCACTTCGTAGCAGCATGGAAGTGTCGGCGACTTCCAAAAGCAAGTGAACGCTGCACCTTAAAGGAGTGCAGACACCTAACTTTTGGGTGCAGACACCTAACATCACTCACCATGTGGTATTTTCCTGCAACCGCTAAATAATAATAATCGAATTTTTCTTTCATGCTGTTTCGGTTTCAACAGCTGACCAATGTCTCTGACGTGAAATTGTGGTTAGAGTTCATGTGAAGCTTGAAAAAACTGCAATATTATCGCTGCTTCTACATTCATTGTCCCTCCGGCTCTTGAGGGAGGCTGGCTTCAGCCCTCTAGTGAATAAAAATGATTAAGCCGCGATTATATCGACGCTTTTTCATGCCTCACGTGAAGTATATCCCCACTTTTACGTCGCCTCCAACGCTTGGCTGTTGAAAGCGAAACAGCATGAGAGAAAAATTTGATTCTAAATTATATAGCAGTCATAGGCGAATACGACATGGTGATTCGTGCATGGTAGTGTCTTCCGTATCATTATATAGAAGAAAACATGCTAGCAAAATTAGATGTCTATATTTCCTTAAATGTATGAATCTGATATTAACCCTTTGTGACCAGGGCTACGAAGAGTTAAAAAAACGATTTCTAAAACATTGCGAGAAATTAGCATATTTTCTTTGTTAATGCTCTATAACTACATTACCTCTTCTAAAGCAGCAGCAACGATCGTTTCTCCCATTCCCATCATTTTATTGTGGTGCCCAAGAAAGGGGAGCAGAACCTTTCGCGGAAAGGCGCTCAAACCGTGCTACCCAACTGACTTTACACAGCCGCCATTGACCTAGCTACGATTTTGAAGGCTGGCCACCTTTCATTACCACCCTCACTCGTGCCTGGCCGTGGATCAGAAATCGTGCTTGAAATGCATTCTTATCAGCATTTCTATAAAAAAGAAACATGCAGCATGGCTCCATCGATGCAACCATATTATCCTTGCCTAAATGGCCATATGACAGAAGCCAACAGCCACAGAAACCAAGGGGCACAAGGGATTTTTTTTTATGCGAAGCATACTACTTTAGCTACCACTTCAGCCCTTCACCGTGGTTATGCGCCTCCAAATCACGTGATACATGACGTCACACCACGTGACACGATTATGACGTCACGACAGTGGAGAAACAGGGGCCCACCTCGCGCCGTCGCTGTGGTTGTGCGCCTCCAAATCACGTGATACATGACGTCAAACCACGTGACACGATGACGTCACGACAGTGGAGAAACGAGGGCCCACCTCGCGCCGTCGCTGTGGTTGTGCGCCTCCAAATTACGCGACACGATGATGCTTCGCATTCTCCAGGCTCAACCAAGTTAAGCCTCAGCCATTTTTTTCAACTTATTGATTTATTTTGTGGTGTCGTTCAATTTAGAATATTACTGAATATGTTATCGCTTAAAGCTAATTGATTAGAAAAGCAGAAGAAAAACAACCACATGCCGCCGGTGGGATCCGAACCCACGACCTCCGAATTACGCGTCCGGTGCTCTACCTCTGAGCTACGGCGACGGCTGTCAAATCATCTGCTTTTCGGGGGTATTTATGTTTACAAGTAACCTAACCTTGAGAGTGTTCATCAGCGCCACCCACGTTCATAAGCGGCGGACGTAGAACGTCCTGCGTTACCGCAGGTGTGACGTAGAACGTCATCGAACGGAGAGGGTGGAAGCTGCGTGAGAACCCTCTTATGCTTCCTAAGGCGTCACGGCTGCCAGAACCGAGGCCCTCGCTAAGCAATTAAGCGAACAAGGGAAGGGGAATAAGGGGCTCGTTATAAATATGACAGAAGCCAACAGCCACAGAAACCAAGGGGCACAAGGGATTTTTTTTTCAACTTATTTATTTATTTTGTGGTGTTGTTCAATTTAGAATATTACTGTGTGAGCACGGATGCATTTATTTTACCCTTGAACAATAGTTACAAAACAAAAGGCTTGAAAGACGCTTGGCGGCATCTCCGCTCGCGGCCGAAGGCTTCCTTCCCGCCTCGGCACTCCGATAGGGAACGCGCGGAGCCAGTCAGGGTTGCCAGGCCACTTATGAGTTTGGCTGTTCCAGGCGGCGAGTGGCTTGCATCTCACATCCCACCCCGCCTGCAAGTCCAAGTCCTCTTGGACAGGAACATTAGTCTACCAAGGCAAAGTCGTAGTCAAGCAGTCGCTTGGGTGGTGCACGGTGACGCTGAGGTCGCTGGCTCGCTGAACCAGTTGGCTGATCCGGCTCATTGGTCATAGGTGGCATTTGCTCGGCCTCGTCTTCATCAGGACTCGGGATCGGTTGCATGGCTTCGCATGTGGGCTCCACTAGCACTGGGTCAAAGTACGGAGGGTGGTACAGTTTCATTTGACTTATGTGCACTGTACGCGCATCTGGTGAGGGTGTGGCGGAGTTCGTTATGCGCCGAACATCGTAGGTGACGGGTGTCCTTTTCCGTGTCACCTGGTAGAGTCCCTTGAACTTTGGCGCGAGCTTTTCAGTTCCGCCAAGTACTGGCTCTTGCCTTCGCACCAAGACGAAGTCTCCGACGTCAAATGAGGTGCTGCGGTGGGTGCGGTCGTAGACTCTCTTGCGGTTCCTTTGAGCTTCCTGGGAGTTACTCGCAGCCTCGCTGCGAAGGTGTGGCAAGTTCATAAACCTGTCACGAATGTCGGCGGCTTGCATTGTGCGGACTTTCTGATATGGGAGTTTCGGCAAAAATCCAAACAGAAGCTCGAATGGCGAAAATCCTGTACTTCTGTGGCGGGTTACATTGACAGCGAAAGCTGCTTCATCGAGTTTGGAGACCCACAGTGCCTGATCATTGTTGCACAGTTTTCGGAGGACAGTCACAAGTGTGGCATTGGCACGTTCCACCAGTCCGTTGTTAGATGGCCTGTAAGCTACTGAGAAGTGTATGTTCACACCATGCATATTCATGAAGTTCTTGAACAGGTGTGATTCAAACGACTTGGCATGGTCACACAAACAATCGTCAGGGGCGCCGAACCTGTAAAACACTGAGTGGAGATGTTTCAAGGCATCTTTTGTAGAGGTTGTAGGCACAGCAGCTGGAACGATATATCTCGTTGAAAAGTCAATGCATATTTGTCCTCTGCTGGGGTCATTGTGATGTGATCTAAGGCTATTGCACTGAATGGAAGTTCTGTTGTCGGCATAAAACACATGGGACCAACTGACCGTGTGGTAGGGCGGTTGTACACTTGACATAGTTGGCAGGCCTGAACATAGTCCCGTGTTGTGGCTGCCATGCGCGGCCACCAATAACGCTCCTGCAGCTTCGCCAACGTACGTGAGGTATCCATGTGACCACTGGCATCATGTACGAGCTCGAGAACCTGCTGCTGCATCTTGACGGGAACGACAATGGTTTGTAGCTCCGGGGACACAACCTTGCACAGAATTTCATCAATAACGACAAAGTCCTGGGTGTCTTCGCCTGATGTAAGCCTGACACGAATGGCCTTGCAAGTTTCATCATCTGCCTGCATGGCAGCAAGAGTAGCTGTGTGGGGGACCTTAGCACAGGAGTACCGCGATAGCATGTCTGCCACGCAGTTCTGGCGTCCTGCTCTGTGTTCGACCGAAAACTCAAACTCGGCCAGGTCGAGCAGCATTCCAGTGAAGCGCCGTGAAGGCTTGAAGTTAGTTGTCAGGCAGGCTACTGACCAATTGTCGGTCAATAAATGAAACCGGCGGCCCAGCAAATAGTGTCGAAACTTGTCGGTTATGGCCCAGTGTACCGCCAAAGCCTCCCAAACGTTGCTGTGAAGTTTCCTTTCAGGCTCAGTGAGTCATCTACTTGCGTATTCAATCACCACATCCTTGTCATCTAGGCGCTGCGTGAGTATCGCTCCGAGGGCTGTTGCTGATGCATCTGTGGTGACTGTTGTAGGTGCCTCATTGTGGAAGTGTCCCAGTATAGGTGCTGTTGTAAGTGCGGAGCGAAGGGCTTCAAACTTGTTGACACTCAACTGTCCACTCGAAGTCAGCCTTTCGGATGGCAGCTTCCGGAGGTGCGGCAACTTTCGAGAAGTTCGGGATGAAGCGCCTGTAAAAGTTAGCTGTCTGAAGCCAAGATAACAGGTGCTTTGACGAGCGTGGCGTGGGCATGCACATGATTGCGGCAATCTTTGATGGGTCTGGCTGTTTCCCTTGTTCCGAGATCATAAATCCCAGAAACTTCACACTGGGGACAGCAAACTTGCATTTGTTCAAAGAAACTTTGAAGCCGGCTTGTAGAAGGAGAGTGAGGGTCTCGTCTAGGAGGTCAAGAAACTCAGGAAAGTTATCACAGAACACGATGATGTCGTCAAGATATGTGCGTACACCACATCCTGAGTGTCGGGCTTTGAGTCGAGAAAATATTTGGTGCATCGCTGTCTGAAAAGTCGCTGGTGCATTTTTCAACCCAAATGGCATTCTCGTCCACTTGAAAGTTCCCTGGTGCGTGATGAAGGTGGTTTTTTCTTGGTCTTCATCTTTTACTTCAATCTTCCAATAAGCGCAGCAGAGGTCAAGGATTGCAAAGAGAGAACTTCCTGCAAGGTCGTCAAAAATGTCATCAGCGCGAGGCAGTGGTTGGAGCACATTCATGGTCATCCTGTTAAGAGGTATGTAGTTAACACATAATCTCTTTTTGTCTTTCTGCGTCACGACAATGGCAGGAAATCCCCAAGGTCCAGATGAAGGACGGATGATGTCATTTTGAAGAAGAGATGCTGTTTGGGCTTCGAGGAACTTCCGGTCACTGGCTGTGTAGCGGTACGGTTGCCGTCCATAAGGCTTTGCGTCCGGCAGTAAGTTGATCTCGTGCTCGATGCCTTCGTACAGGCCAATGTCATCAGGGCTGGTAGCGAAGAGACGTGAGTGGCGGTGCACTATTTTCTTCACTGCTTGCTGCCATTCGGGCTTGAGTTGGGTCCCGATGGTGATGTCAGGGAAACTGTTGTTGGGTGTGGATGAACATGGCTCAGAAGGAAGTACGCTGCACGAGGCTGGCTGGGCTGGGCTCTTGTAGTCTGCTGGCTGAGTTTGAGACTGGGCTGCCTTGTTGAGCTTGCTCCACACGGGCTCGTGTTCGTTTGGTTCAAAATCCACTTGTAGGGGTTCGCTGGTGGTATGCGGTGGGTCAAAGCGAGACAAAGTTGATGTTTTAAGTATCACTGCCTTGGACATACGTGGTAACAGTTCCTCTTTGCACAGCACGACAGTGTTTGTAGAGGGCTGGCAGATAACAGGAAGGTGTGGCGGCCTGAAATGAAGTTCCGCTTGAGCAGCATAAAACCAGACCTCTCCCAGGATAAGGGGAAGGGCATTTCTTTGAAGGACTGCGGCTTCAACAATTGCAGAGAGGGGGCCTACGCTGATTCGCAAGAAGACAGATCCCTGAGGTACGACGGAGCCTCCTCCTACTACGAGAAGGGGTGGCTTTGTCCACGGCTCTATGCTGAGGTTTTCAGCTAGGCTGGCAGCGAGGATAGTGACGTTCGAGCCACTGTCTGGGAAGGAATTGATCTCTCCAAGGCCCTTGACGTGAGCCGTGATAACCGCACACCTGAGCATGGATCCAAGCAAAGGGTCCTCGGTGCGGCCGACACATGCTGTTGGCGCTTTAGGGATTGTTTGCGTCTTGTCTCGGGAGGGCTGTCCTTTCTCAGTGCAATTGCTAGCCAGATGGCCCTTTTTCTTGCAGCTATAACATACCGCCTCGCTTAGGTCTTGGCCTCGTCTGTAGGCAGGTGCACCATACTTGGAAGAGATTGCCTCGTACCGATGTTCTTGGTCAGCAGCTGGTAGGTTGGATATTCTCGGGGGCGGCAGCCTTGCACGGTTTGGTTGCTGGTAGGTGCTATTTATAGGTCGGGAAGGCTGGCGGATGTCTGCAGTGCTCTCGGTCATGGCTGTAGCACTGGAGGTGATAGGACGCGGCTGTCGACTTGAAATTGGCACGGATGGCTTTGTCAGTCTAGTCATGCGAGAGTGGTCCATGGCACGATCAACTTCTGAAGCGATGCTGACGAAATCCAGGACAGTCTTCGGGCGTTGAACGACGATCGCTGTAGCCATTTGCTCATCACGGATGCCCTGAATTAAATACTCGATGCGCTCTGTCAGTCAATGAAAGCGGGCACCTTCCAATTATCTTGAATTTGGCGAGAGCATAGGTAACCAGGCTCTCACCGGGGGTTTGCTCACGCGTACCGACAAGTTCCTGCCACTGTATAAGCGACAGTCGCTCGCCGAACTGCGCTATAAGCGCTTGCTTCCACTCTGACCAAGTCTTTAGCTGGTGGCCAGTGGTTTCCTTCCAGTCAGCGGCTGGACCACGAAGTTTTGAGAGGGCGATGGCTAGCAGGGTAGCGGGTTCCCAAGAGGCAAGCTGTTGGGTGCGCTCGAGATCATCTATCCATCGGGTTACGGATAACCCTCCGTCGCCACTGAACGTCGGAAGCGTTGATGATAAGTCCGGCAAAGTTGTTACGTACACTGCTCTCGCAGAGGCTTGTGACAGTGTCAAAGCTAGTTGGTTTTGAAGGTAGGCGGTCAAAATTTGCATATTCTGTACGGGGTCGGCGCTGAACACTGGCATAGGTTGGAAAAACTGGTCACCTTGAGTTGGAGCGGGCTGTGTCTCGGTGACTGATACAGTTGTTTCCGGTGGCGAGACTCGTTTTGCGGCAGTGTCAGCAAGGATGCGACAAATAATTTCGTCCTTGGAACCAGTATTGTCCAAATTGCGTTGCGATAGTTCAGCTCGCAAGAAGTCCACTGTAAAACCAGCGAGGTCCGAGGCGGTGGCTTCCTCCCAGTTTATGAGCGGCATGGCGGCGACGGCGGCGGCGGCGATGACGGCGGTGAGACGAGCGGCGGGCTTCGGCTGCTGGTGCTCGACACACGTTGACACTGGCTTTCGGTGAAGTGGCTGGCGGCTTCGAATGGGCGGGCTACACCGAGGTTCGGGACGTCGACTGCGCCATATGTGAGCACGGATGCATTTATTTTACCGTTCAACAATAGTTACAAAACAAAAGGCTTGAAAGACGCTTGGCGGCATCTCCGCTCGCGGCCGAAGGCTTCCTTCCCGCCTCGGCACTCCGAGAGGGAACGCGCGGAGCCAGTCAGGGTTGCCAGGCCACTTATGAGTTTGGCTGTTCCAGGCGGCGAGTGGCTTGCATCTCACAACTGAATATGTTATCGCTTAAAGCTAATTGATTAGAAAAGCAGAAGAAAAACAACCACATGCCGCCGGTGGGATCCGAACCCACGACCTCCGAATTACGCGTCCAGTGCTCTACCTCTGAGCTACGGCGACGGCTGTCAAATCATCTGCTTTTCGGGGGTAGAGCACCGGACGCGTAATTCGGAGCTTGTGGGTTCGGATTCCACCGGCGGCATGTGGTTGTTTTTCTTCTGCTTTTCTAATCAATTAGCTTTAAGCGAAAACATATTCAGTAATATTCTAAATTGAACAACACCACAAAATAAATAAATAAGTTGGAAAAAAAATCTCTTGTGCCCCTTGGTTTCTGTGGCTGTTGGCTTCTGTCATATTTATAACGAGCCCCTCATTCCCCTTTCCTTGTTCGCTTAATTGCTTAGCGAGGGCCTCGGTTCTGGCAGCCTTGACGCCTTAGGAAGCATAAGAGGGTTCTCACGCAGCTTCCACCCTCTCCGTTCGATGACGTCCTACGTCACACCTGCGGTAACTCAGGACGTTCTACGTCCGCCGCTTATGAACGTGGGTGGCGCTGATGAACACTCTCAAGGTTAGGTTACTTGTAAACATAAATACCCCCGAAAAGCAGATGATTTGACAGCCGTCGCCGTAGCTCAGAGGTAGAGCACCGGACGCGTAATTCGGAGGTCGTGGGTTCGGATCCCACCGGTGGCATGTGGTTGTTTTTCTTCTGCTTTTCTAATCAATTAGCTTTAAGCGATAACATATTCAGTAATATTCTAAATTGAACAACACCACAAAATAAATAAATAAGTTGAAAAATAAATCCCTTGTGTCCCTTGGTTTCTGTGGCTGTTGGCTTCTGTCATATTTATAACGAGCCCCTCATTCCCGTTCCCTTTTTCGCTAAATGGCCATCGTTAGGACTAGTTGCTTAGGCATTGCAGGAGTGAAAAAGCGTTCATAGCGACCAACGCACAGTAATAGAGAAACTCAATGCGTCTCTGTTTTTCTGTGTCGGAATTTTTCAGCACCTTTTCACCCCTCTAACCTAATTAAAGGAGAAAGCGCGAGAAACTAATTTATTGAAATTAGAGTACCAACATAATCACATCAAACCTGGCACACTACCTGTAACTGAACAATTGATAGTCGATTACTTTCAACTTGTCCTTTCAAATTCGGAAGGAACTAGCGTGGCACCCATTCTACAACTATAGTCGTTTGTGATTATTTTAAGGGTGCAATGAAATCCAAATGGCATTTAAAGCGTGTTGTCTAGAAATTTAGTGATTTAATACGCAACATTTGACACTTACGTGCATGTCTGGTCGTAGCCGCAGTTCTCTCTTAGGAACGACTCCCCAGTCTCTAAACAGTGAATAGTTTTGCAACTTGTGCCTGTAACAAAGGAAAAACAAAGATTGCTGTACACGTAAAAATATTTCCGCTGACTATGGATTAATGCACAGATGGTCTTTACCACGGACTTGTTTTCTAGAACTTGGAGGCCGTTATCCACCACCTGCTGTGGGTTTGCCCGGCGCTGAAGCCGACGAGAATTCGGCACCTAGCGGTGGCGGGTTTTTCACTCAATAATAGGGCTTCGTAGACTGCTTGGACACAAGGACCTCATCACCGTTCACTCCTTGACTTCATTAGATCAGCGAACCTTTTCTCATTTATTTAGGCCCTCTCATCTATCATTACATACTGTTTTACGCCCTGGGGCAATCAACGCCACTTTTTAAAAAAAAAAAAAAAGATTCAGTAACCAAACCCAATGCCAGAGGTAACGCAGTTTCGATCACAAGGGCCAAGCGCAGCTGACATTATCATCGTTTTCAACCCAGCTGTGTCCATTGGAGGAACGGGCCTCTTCCATATTGCTGCAATTATTCGTCAAGCATCAGATGCGCCCAACTTTATCCTCGCAAACTTCCCTATTTCATTCGCGCACCTCATTTACTCGTACGATAATATTAACGAACAACGGTTATCTGGCTTTCGCATTACAGGCCTCTTCTTTATTTTGACTCGATGTAGTTAACTCTCGCTTCTTCTCTTACCCATCCTAGAGTCTTCCTGTTTTTTCAAGAACGATTGTTTTCTTTCTATAGCCTGCTCAGCAGTCGTCAGTTTCAGATCAACCTTTTTCGATAGTCTTCACGTTTCTGCCCCATAGCATAGTGCTTCGAAGGTTCAGCTGTTAAGCACTTTCCTGTTGAGGGATATTGGCGAACTGTTACTAATAAAATTAAAGTACCTGTGAAATGTTTAGAACATCATTGTTATTCAAGATACCTAATTCTCGTGGTCCGGATATGGGGTCACTACTTGCCATCAGTAGATGTTATTCCCTGAACACCTCTGCTGCTTAGCTGCCTCTCGTAAAAGATGTTTCCTTGCGAAACTGCTCAACATTACTTCAGCTTTATTCATGTTAATCTTTATACCGACTATTCTTGGCCTGTCTAGGTTCCTAATGATCCTTTTCAATTTGTCACAGGTGTTACTTTGCAAACAAATGTCGTCCGCGAACAGCAGATTACGTAAGGGTTTCTCCATTAAATTTTTAGTCTGCACTTCCCAATCTAGATATCTCAACACCTCCTGTAAACACTCTCCTAATTGTACTCGAGGGATAGTTTCGACCCACCTGACACCATTCCTTGCTATATTTTGTTACGTTCTCTTCAGAAGACTGTAAAGGGTGAGCACTCGCTGCACATATTTTCCAGCACTTTAAGTATACCTCTTAGTGCACTGCACGGGCTCGGGCCAGCCCGAAAGCCCGGGCCCGGCCCGGCCCGCGGGCCGGGTCGGGCCGGAACATGATTTGTTTTGCCGGGCCTGGGCCGGGCCCGGGCCTGAAGTTGCGGGCCCGGGCCGGGCTCGGGCTTAAAGCTGCGGGCCCGAGCCGGGCTTGGGTCCGAACAGAAACGGCTGGTGTCCGACTTTTCATTCACTATTGCAGAGTGAATTACACAACTGCGGCATTGAAGCAGCGACGCGGATGAGCTATGAGTTATAGTACGCGCTGAGAAAAAAAACTAAGCTTTATTCATTTACTTATTTATTTTCTTATTTCCACACCGGGTTGCAGTAAGAGGAAAATTCAACCGGCCTTAATTGGCCATTGATGGTTCGTCATCCCAAAACATACCTATACACTATTAGAAATGCATTCGGGAAGAACATATTAGTTTAGGACGCTTATAGTCTTCAAACACATACCGTGAAATACTCAAGCCTCTTAGCTTGTCGTTTCTGCTGAACAGCGACCAGTTCGGCTGTGAGCTCAACCTGTGAGATCGCGTTCATAAAAAAAAATGTCATCCTGCTGATTGCTAGGCAACTTTAATATTTATACTTCGCGGGCGGTAGAATATAACTGATTAAAATCATGGGGAAAGCAAAGTGGACTACTACGCGTGTATGCGGCCCTTTTTATTTAGCAATCGGAACTTCCGAGTTTATCGTTGCCCACCTACACGAGATCACTCTCCAAAAGACGGGCCTGGGGTGGTATTCTCCCGGTGTCGCCTTTTGCGACATGTCGCATTCGCTCTTCGCTGATTGGCTCGAGCCGCGGTGACGGCGGCGTGACGACACGGATCCGCCTTCCTGCTACGCCATCGTGACGTCGCCCCAATTCACTACGCTTAGTCGAACAACGAAATGCGCTCCCAACCTCCTTGCCTGGTTTTTGAGTAGCGAAGAGGAGTGGCGTGTCCGCGGACATCACGACCAGTTTGCCTTGGCCGACGAATCTTTTCGGCGGCATTACCGGCTGTCGAAGAGCACAGCACTGTAGCTACCGTCTGCTGAGCCGGACTGCCACTCGCCATGCGAGCTAACTTTGCACCGTTGGAAACAGACGACGAAGCAGACGTTGCCCGCTGCGACGAGATGGCCTTGGCAGCGCTTGCGCTCGCATCTACATGACCCTTCAAGGCGTTTTAATGCACGTTAGTGTAACGAAACAGTGTCTGCACGAGCCAAAGAGGATTTAAAGCAATGTGACGACTATTACAAACCTACAACTGAACATTCTAATAGAGAGTTTTAGTATTGCGGGCTTTGCGTAATTGCGTGCATAGCGGAATAGCAGGTTCAGAGTGCGCATGCGCAGAACGCTAATGGGGAAATAGCGTTAGCGTACGAATGCAATCGGCAGTTGCGGCTTTTGCGCCCTTAGCGGGAACACATGGCGGCGTCCTTCCAAGCGAGAGCCGCCCGCTTCAGCCAATTCAGCAGTCCTTGCGATTCCGGTCGGCATGTTTACCGGCAACTACTGGTGTTGTTGCTTTTCGCTATGACTTACCTTGCTTCGACGATAAAGTTTAAGCTGCAATTCAGCCTAGTTTTTGAGATACGTTCTCGATTCTGGAGCGCGCAAGCCTAACGGGACCTCCAGCTACACTGCTACCGTCTGCAACTGCCCGAAACGCAGCCGAAACCTAGCACAACCGTCCGTAACGAAACAAAATAGATTTAGAGCTTTTTCGCGGTGTTTTATAGACTTAAATGAAGTAAAGCGAGTTTATATTAAATTTGCAAATGTTTTTTGAACATTCGACGTCATGTGATGGCAAATATTCTTGCTATCAAAGATACGAAACTACTGCTGCTAGTGAATCAGAAGTGGTAAATTGTCGCTTCTCGGAGTGAATGAAAGCACCGCCGACGAAAGTGCCGGCGGCATTTTGCGTTTCTTCGACCAACTGTACGCACTTTTTTAGGACCCGCCCTAATGCGACATGTCGCAAAAGGCGACACCGGGAGAATACCACCCCCGGTCACTTCCTTCTGGGATAAAAGAAACAACTTTCTGGATGCCAAACTGCGGTTTCAGAACCTTTGTCGGCCAATTCCTTATCGGTGTAGTAGCAGTCTACTTGCTCAGAGTGAGCAGTTCATCTCAAGCGTTACTGTGAAACGGGCCGGGCCGCGCCCGGGCTGGGCTTCACTCCGGGATTCACGGGCCGGGCCGGGCTTGCTAGAGCGATAATTTAGTGGGCCCGGGCCGGGCCCGGGCTTAAAACCGCGGGCCTGGGCCGGGCTCGGGCTTGAAGTCATGGGCCCGGGCCGGGCTCGGGCCTCAGATTGAGGCCCGTGCAGTGCTCTAATACCTCTTCCACAACCTGTTTCCGATTATCATGCATGGCACCTGAGGTTTCGACTGAGTCAAATACTTTCACGCAATCTATGATAGGATAGGATAACTTTATTTGGCTCTAGCACAAGTGCTTTTTTTTTATGTGGTCAGATGAGTCCATCCGCAACGGTCGGTTGCCCCTATTCCAGGGCTCCGCTGGATGCTGCCGTCAGCTGAGCTCGCCGTATCAAACCGATCTGGTCATCGCGGCAGTCGCTGGAGAGCAGACCCTCCCATTGCTCCACACTGGGGTTTTGTATAACTGGGACGATGTCGACTTTCTGACATGCCCATGTGATGTGATACAGTGTAGGTTTTTCATGGCACCACGGACAATTGTGTGCGTAAAGTGTGGGGTGAATTTTACTTAGTGTGTTTAGATTTGGATATGACCCCGTTTGCAGTTGTCTCCATGTGACAGCCTCTTCTTTGTTTAAAGATTTGTGCGGTGGTGGGTACCGCATCCTGCTGCCTTTGTAGTTGTTGAGTATGGCCGAGTATTCCTGAGGTACTGGCAGGGATTCCTCAAGGTCGTTGACGTTGGATGCTCGGTAGTTAGTATATCCTCGAGCTATCCTGTCTGCCTCTTGGTTTCCTGCCACCCCCGTGTGCCCCGGTACCCAGATGATCTTATGTTTGATCGGCTTGTGTGGTTTTGCATGTGTTTGTTGCGTCTTGCAGTCTACAGAGCGGAGTATGCGGAGCGCTCTGTGACCTACTCTGCCGCAAAGATAGTTGCGGCAGGCTGCTTGTGAATCAGTAAGAATTGTCAGTGACCGCCCAGTCCGATAGCCCTCCGCTGCCGCTAGAGCGACGGCCGCTTCTTCAGCCTCAGCTATCGTGCAGTCTTGCAGGGAGGCGCTGGTAATCTCGTGTAATTCCGAGTTGACTACAGTTGCCACTGCGTTGTTGGTGCCTTGTCCCCTAGTCATGGCATATGTGGCAGCGTCGACATACACTGTTGTATCCTGGGATGCGTGTGTTTTCTGTAAGCGGTCGGCCCTTGCCTCTCTTCGGTCTTTGTGGAGGTTCGGGTCCATGTTTCTTGGTATTGGTGCCACCCTGAGCGTGCTGCGGTACTCATCGGGGATCGTTTTAGTTCTCAATATTTCTCGAATTTGTTCGGTGTAGCCCAGTTTCTTTAAAAGAACTCTGCCTGTGGAGGTCTGCTGTAGTCTGCGCATTTGGGCAACATGCTGCGCTTCCCGTAATTCCTCGAACGTGTTGTGCAGTCCCAAGGCTAAGAGCTTTTCAGTTGAGGTGTTATGGGGTAGCCGAAGCGCGGTTTTATACGCTTTGCGTAAAATCGCGTCCGCCTGTTGTATTTCACTTTTGATATGATTGTAGTACGGGAGACTGTATGTCGCCCGGCTGACCACTAGGCTCCTGACCAGCTTGAGTGTGTCTTCTTCGCGCATGCCATGACGTCTGTGTGAGATGCGCGTAATCATGCGGGCCACTTGAAGTGTAGATGCCTTTAATAGCGCAAGGGTGTGAGTACAGCGTTGATTTGACTGTATCCACATCCCTAGTACCCGTATGAGTGTCTTCTCTGGTATTGGTTCTCCTTCGAGGTAAACTTGTAGTCGAAGTTCTTTACTGGTAGGGACTGTTCGGTTCCGTTTTCCTCTCCAAACCCGTAAGAGCTCAGATTTTTCGGTCGAGCATGCTAGCCCTCTTGCTTTGACATAGTTTTCAACGCAGGTGGCCGCTTCTTGTAGCCTATCCTCTTTCTCGCCGAGTGAGCCAGTGTTAGTCCATATTGTGATGTCGTCGGCATAAATGGCATGGTGGATGTCGTCAATTTCTTTTAGTTGCTTCGCCAGGCCGATCATGGCCACGTTGAATAGCGTGGGTGAAATGACCGACCCTTGAGGTGTTCCCTTGTTAGGCGTTCGAAACTTCTCGGACCGAAGTTCTCCTATACCGATGGTTGCAGTTCTGTTGGATAGAAATGCTTTGACGAAGCTGTGAATCCTGCGCCCGCAGTTCAGGTTGTCCAGGCCCTTAAGGATTGCTTCGTGGCTCACATTGTCAAAAGCCCCTTTGATGTCTAGGGCCATTATCACGTTTTCTCCGTCCCGAGGAACGTTCCGAAGTACACCTTCATATAATTGGAGGAGTACGTCTTGAGCTGATAATTTTGCTCTAAAGCCGAACATGCTGTGAGGGATCAGTTCGTTGTCTTCCATGTAGTTTTGAAGTCTCTGCGTTACCACTCGCTCGTATAGTTTTCCCAGGCATGACGTAAGCGAGATCGGCCTGAGGTTTTCTATCTGCAGTTTCTTGCCTGGCTTGGGTATCATCACCACTTCAGCATGTTTCCACTCCTCGGGGACAGTTTCAGCTTCCCAATGTTTGTTGAGGAAGTCTGTCAGTTCAGCGACCAGCGCATCGCTGAGGTTGCGGATGAGTGCGTTGTTTATTTTATCCGCTCCCGCGGCCGTATTTCTGGTGGTGTTTCGCATGGCCGCGTAGACCTCTTCTCGTGTGATGGGTCTGTCCAGATTAGCGTTCTAGTCTCCCCGGTACTCCCCTGTATAGGTCGGCGGGTTCGTGCTGCCAAAGCATTTGGCGCGCAATCTGTCGAGGAGTTCCGAGTCAGTGCCCTCGAACTGGTGAATGAACCGGTATATGGATTTATTGTTTTCAGCTTTTGTCTTAGTCGGATCGAGGAGCGCTCTAAGGATACGCCAAGTCCGTGTCGTGCTTAGCGTCCCACTAAGGGAATCGCTGAATTGTTGCCAATTTTGTTTTGCCAGCTGTGTGGCGTATTCCTCTGCTTTCGCTGTAATTTCGGCGATTTTAAGCTTGAGTTTCCTGTTATGTTTTTGTTTTTTCCATCTCCTGGTGAGACTGCGCCTAGCATCCCAAAGCTTGAGCAGCCGACCGTCCACCTCGGGTGTTTCCGCTGTTCGGTTTATGGTTTTGGTGTACTTGTCTTGCGTATCCCTTAGCATGCTTCCCCATTCCTCTAACGACTGTATGCCATTCTCGGTAAGGTTGCTGTCGCATGCTTCGCGGAACGCATTCCAGTCCGTTATTTTTGCCGCGCCCAACTGGCGTCTCAGCCTGTCTGAGGTTACTTGCGTCTTGAGTATGTAGTGGTCGCTGCCTAAATTTTCCAATAGGTTCTCCCATTGTGTTTGTCCGAGTCCTCTTACGAATGTGAGGTCGGGACAGGTGTCGATGCTGACGCTATTTCCAATTCTGGTAGGGGTTGCTGGGTCCGTGAGTAGGTTGCAGTTGAAGTTATCTGCAACCTCGGCAAGCGTTTTGCCTTTAATGGTGGCCTTTTGGTACCCCCAGCTCTTGTCCATGGCGTTGAAATCCCCCAAGATGATTAACGTGTTGTTTTTCGCTAGTCTGTGGACACCGTGAAAAAGTTCAAAAAATTTTGCTTTTCTTTGCTTCGGGGGGCTGTACACGTTGACGATGAATACACTTCCCCCTTTCCTTTTCTTTTTCGGTACGATCTCTACAATCACATGCTCAATGTCAGTGTCGGGTATGCTGTCGTGATTGATGGCTATGACTGCCTTGCTCACTAAGATGGCTGTCTTTCCCGTCATGTGGCTGTCGTAGCATGTGTATCCCGTGAGAGTGGGTGTCGCGCCCGTTTCTTGAAGTGCGATAACGTCAGGTGGTGTTAGTTGCGTCTGAATGAATTGTTTGATGAGGCCTTGTTTCTTGCGATAGCCTCTGCAGTTCCATTGCCATATGTCTAAGATGTCTTGTTTGCTGTGGTTCGTGTTAGCCATGATTTAGGTTCTTGAGCTTGTGCAATTGCCCGTTCCCTGGGATGTAGATGGATTGGCGAGAGCTGCTAACGCAGGACGGTTGTAGGCCTTTTCCTTAATGTTCTCTGTGTGTTTTTGTTTGCGGAAAGCACTCCGTAGCTCTGCTAGTTGTCCTTGTACCTGATGCATTGTCTGTTGCATCATTTGTTGCACCATTTGTTGCATCATCTGTTGTATTTCCGCTTTGAAGTTTGAGCGTTCCTCATCGCTCATCTGCAACGAGGAGTTCGTTTGTGTAGCGTTCGACAGCGGGTGGCAGTTGGATTTTAGGTCTTGAACTATCTTTGTGAGTTCCGCAATTTGGCGTTCCAACTCATTCTGTTTAACGCGAGCAAGTTCTAGTTCGCGCTTAAGTGCTGCTTTCTCTGCGTCTCCATGTTCAAGGTCACGGTTGTTTGCGTTGTTTGTATTGGTGTTGAGTTTGTTTCCAGTCCCACCCGAATGTGGAGCAAACCCGGGAGCATCGGCTCTCCAGCTCACCTTGTTGCTGCTTTTCTGGGCGAACCCGGTGTCTTCGTTCTTCCGGTGCTGGTTCCCGGCATTCGTCCCCGCAGAGGGTGGCAGGGGGGGAAACGAATGGGACCGCGAGCGATGCCGTGATGAGCGGGATCCCGAGCGGCTCCGTGATGTCTCTCCCTCCGAGCTGAACCACCGCGGCCGTCTGCTGCGATCACCGCGGCTCCGGCGTCTGCTGTCGCGTCCGCCGCTGTTGCTGGCGTTTTCACCTGTAGCGTTGCTGAGGGCGGTCTTGGTTTGCTGCCTTCTGACTTTCTTGAGTCGTTCGCGGCAGTCCTTCGACCCGGTAGGGTGGGCCTCACCACAAATCACGCACTTTGGAGTGCAGGAATGTCCAGTCGGCGGGTTTTGCGTTCCGCACTGGCTACACGCGCGCACATTAGGTGTGGGGCACACGTCGGAGCGGTGGCCTTGTTGGAAACACACATAACACACTTGTCTCGTGGGGCGGTACGGGTAGCATGCCGTCTCGCCCCCGTAGTAGATAACATATTTTGGGACAATGGGACCGTCAAAGGTGATGACGGCCGTCTTGGTTTTTCCTAACATCCGGGCGCTGAGTATGGTGACTCCTTGGGTGCGCACTCGTAAATGGGCCTTGAGTTCTTCCGGTGTCGTCCCGGGATCAATTCCATGTATCACGCCACGTTGGACATCGTCCGGCGCGGCCACGTAGGTGTTCATCTCAAATGCGCGTCCCGCAAAGGTGAGGCTGGTAATGCGTCTCACGAGTTGGGCAGCTGATTCATGTGGGGTGCTTACGATAATGATGTTAGATCCTGGCCGGAGCCGTATGATGAAATCTTCGTCTTTGCATTGTTGGTTGCACGCTGCAACTACAGCGCGGGCTACCTGGTGGGTGTGAAGCTGTCTGACAGCAAGTCCTTTCTTCGGTCGAATGAAAATTTTTGAAATCGTTCTTAGGTAGCGGAGGCAGCCTGCGCCTTGGCTGGTGTCCTGTTCCTTGTCCGTTGGCGTTTCTGCCGGCGGCGGCTGGCCCTCCGTCGGTTGGGGTGAGTTGAGTTGAGTTGTCTTCGCCGGGGTTGTTTTGGGTGGTCGAATTGTTCCCCGCAGCGATCCGTCTGCTTTTCCTCTGGAGTTTCTTCTGGCGTTTGGACAATGCCAATTCCCAGCTGGCGTCGTTGTTGTAAGGGTTGGGCGGCTCCTGTGTGGCGGACGCCGCGTCAACGTTGCTCACCGGGCTCTCGGAGTCAGTGGTGTTGAGGTCGTCCTCATCCATCTCCTGGGCGTCCGGTAAGTTTTGGGGCAATCCTTCCATGGTCTGATCGAATGTGTCGTTCGCAGAGCGGGGTCGATTTCAGGCCGCACCACCGCTGCCTTGTCAGGCCTAGCGGCCCATGTATTCCCGTAGGCGAAGATGCCCTGCCGGTAGGCTCGGCGAGACGCCGTCCGAATCGCAGAGTCAAGTCCGATGAGGAGCCAAAATTTGGGCCTACCGTTCGGAACCTGGTGTCCAGGTGGGGCAGCTTGTGAGTTCTTTCAGCTCCAAATAAAATCTGGTGGCGCTGTGGATTAGTACGGTTCGGAATGGTCAAAAACTGCGGAGGCAATGCGACACACGTCCGCACCTCTCGGCAGCCATGACGGATCTCCGCAATCTATGAAAGATCTTGTAGCTGTATGTTAATTCTGCGCATTTCGCAATCATCTGATAGCTGATATGAGTATGGTCATCCATGATCTGAGAGTTCCTTCCAAATGCGTGCCACCCCATTCTTCTTCTAGTTGCTTCAATTTCGTGGTCTGTATCTTCGGTCACTTTCCGTGGTAGATGTATCCCGTACCACTCTCCACACCTAGCTAGGTTTCTTAAACTGGCCTTTCCTTCCGAGGCTGTTGATCATTAGTTCAGTTTTCTCCATATTAATTTTTAAACCTACCGTTCTACGCTACCGGTCTAAGTCATTCACTGTGCTTTTATACGTGAAGACAATGTCAGCAGCGCACCGCAGACCACTAAGGTGTTCTCCAGCGACCCAAAACAAGCAGTGAACATCCCTGCATAGATCGTGCCTCTGTTCGTGGCATCGTTGCTAATAAAAATTGTCTTGCTGTTTCTATGGTGGAGTGATTGCGGTGTAGCAGCTAGAGATATATTCTAGTATTTTCACATACGGCTCTTCTACACCCTGGCACGCTAACGCCTGCATAACTGCTGAGGCTTGGAATGAATCACATGCTTTCTCGTAGTTCACGAAGGCTATACATAGAGATTGGTTATATTTAGCGCAACTATCCGTCACCTGATTGATAGTGTGAGTTAGGTTGACTGTCGAGTAGCGTTCACGAAAGTCCGCTTCGTCCTTTTATTGATCGAAGACTATGGCTGTCCAGGTTCTATTAGAAATTTTCTCATTAACTGCCTTTGAACAATGGACAGTAAACTGATAGCCCTGTAATTTTTTTTTGTACCTTGACGTCCCCATACGCATCGATTAGGACGATCTTTAACGTTCTTCACATAATCTTTCACACTCGAGGTCACGAAAAATTGCTTATTGAGGGTGGCCAGTTTTTCCAGCCCAATCTCACAACGGTCCTTCAAGAGACCTGCTGTTACCTGACATGCACTAGCTGCTTTCCCCTGTGACGTACTCGGCTTCTATAAATGCTCGCATGCAATCTCATTCGTGCCCTCCGCTTGAAGAGTTGACATCACAAGGCGCTTGCGCAAACACTGTTAGAACCACCTCTCCTCCGGGCAACCAGTGTGTTCTCAGTTGAAGTGTCTCGATGCCATCGCCGCCAGTATGCATCGTGGCGCCGAAATCACAGAGTAAGCGTAGCGCCAAGCAGGAGCTTTACCACCTCGCGTTTTCTAACCTCCTCCTGAACCTCACGCTTTGGCTATGTGGGTGGCTGCTCTGCGTGTGATGTGGAAAGTTTTTAGAGCGCAGCTCTTTGGCGTCCGTTCCTGGGTTTCGCGTCGTCGTCGGCCTCGTAACCAGCTCCGCCCCCAATGTCACGCTTTTCAATTGGTCGAAATGCTCGTGACGTCACAGTGCGCGAATTTCAAATGGGGCCAATTGTACTTTGGCTAGTAACCATGCAACCAATCAAAGGGATCGTATAGTGATGCTGCAACTATGTTGGACTGAGTTTAGTTAATTGCTTAATTAATCAATTAGCCTAATTAATATAGAGGAGAATGAAGAGGTCAGAAGAAAAGAAAAGAAAGAAAGACGCGCGCCGCAGCGACAACAGCGTCCGCGGAAGGAGACGCTGCTGGAAAAAAACAGATAAGTACGAAGCCGCGTTCCCTCCACCACCACGCACTTCCCCACTCAGTAAGACGTTGCTCGTTTCATATACGTTGTGTCGAACATCCTAGACAGTTCCAACAATTGACAGGTTAATGACAGAACACGATGGATAGAAATACAAGAATATAAATATGAAATAGCCTAATTAACCTTTCTAGTTAGACCGCATAAATCAATAAAACCGAGAACGAAATTGGTCGAGTTGGGGAATCGAACCAGGGTCTCCGGAGTGCGATACGAGCACGCCAGCCACTCCGTAATGCCAGCTGAATGGTTTGGAATGAACAAAGGCGCGTCTAGCTAATACGGCGTCTTCGTTCACTCCCATCTTCCCCCTTTCCCTTACGGCGAGGTGCAGGTGTCCACCCAGATATGCGAGAGAGATACATTTCCTTTCCTCAAAAAATAAATTTACCGTCCAGCAAGGCGTACAGCCGAATTGGCGATGGCGTTCTGTGGACTCCCTGGCAGCGTTGCAAGACGCTGTCGCGTTCCACTCTTACAGGCGAAGCTTAACATGTTAACCACACATCAGTAACACACGCAGACAGCCAATGGACGCGTCATTCGCTGGCAGCACTTGATTCATCATTCACAACCACATTCTTAACGTACGCTCCCTTGCCGCACATTCCAAGGATGTACACCACGATCACATTCTGCGCCATTCCTCTGTACTTTGCTTTGCTGAAACCTGGATGGATCCCGAAGAGCCTCTCGAAATCATAGCTTTCCTATACTGCTGTGGTGCTCAAAGAGACCACAACAGAGCGGCGGGAGTCGCTATCTACTTGCGCACAGGTCTCTCTGCAATACCAGTCGAAATGTTTGGCACGTCACATGAAGTTGGCGAACTGTGCGCCGCAAAGTTGCCCAACAGCTTTCTGGTAGTAGCTGCCTACTTCGCCCCTACCGCACTCACGAAAGACGTCGTGCACTTCCTGCAACTCGCATTAACCGTCCATCGATCCACACCGATGTTAGTAGTGGGGGACTTTAATGTTGACATAAAGACAAACAGCAATTTCCTAACACTTATGCGGGAGAACATCCCGTTCCTCTCGCTCATAACGCGTTCCACGGCTGTGACAACCTCGCCAGGCACTTGTATAGATCTCGTCTTTGAGAATCAAGCATTGGTGTACCAAGTCGAACATATATCAGTCTATTTCTCCGACCACAAAGCTTCCTTCATGACTGTCAAGAACTGCTAGTGGAGTCTTTGTTAAAGGAATACGTGTGAAAAATAAAAAAAAAATTCTGTGATAGCGCATACATGTGTTGCTCGATTTCTTTGCCTCAATCTATCGAAAAGGTGAAACAGCTTATTTGCTGCGCTCAAATTTCGCATTAGGAAGTAACGTAATCGTCGGTAATTTTTTCATTTTCACTTTAGTAAACACACAAATCACGCATCCAATTTTGATGGCCGGCTAGATTGGGCCCATAGTCACAAAATAAGAAAAACAGCTCATAGCTAAACTAGTACATATTACTAAGACACAATGTTTCTAAAGGGGTTGAAAGTTGCTAGATATTTTGATCTCATGCCGGATGTCACTAAGACACAATGTTTTTAAGGCGGTTCAAAGTTGCTAGATATTTTGACCTCATGCGGGATTTCATTCCAAATTTTAGCGCCATAGAACTGCAGCAATATCTGACCATAAAGGTTGCGTGTTCAAAGGAGATTCAAGTTTAAATGGCTTGCATTCCTAGTGTTAATCGTAGGCAGAGTAAAAATATCGATTGTGAGTTCGAGCGGGCTAATGGACGCGTCTGGTCAAAATTATTGAACTATTGCTGAGACTGCCACTATGGAGAACCATTATGTTTTCTTTCTTTCTTTCCTCCTTTGTTTTTCTTTCTTTCTTCCTTTCTTTTTTTAATTCTTTCTTGCTTGCTTTCTTTCCGTCTTTCCTTCTTTCTTTCCTTCTCTCTTTCCTTCTTTCTCTCTCTTTCTTTCTTTCTTTCTTTCCTTCACTCCCTCCTTCATCCATTCTCATAGAGCCTGTTTGAGGCATGGATGGAGAAATTGGAGAACTGCTGCTGCTTTCTAGGTTGCTAGAAGGGGAAGCGTGAAAAGTTGGCCACGCAGGCTAAATAGCGGAGTTCGTGCCGCTAGGCCAATTTTTAGCGCTGCGGTTTGGGTGCGCCTCCGGGGTGCCCTCACATCTAGCTGCAAAGAGGGTTCCGGCGGAGGATGTGGGCGGCAGGTAGGCAAAACTGAGACCGCACTGTAAGCCTAGTGGTGGTACCTGCGCACCCGGGGAACTCTGGGAACGAAGGGGTCGGCCGTTTTGCCTGAGGTCTAACGGACCGGTCAGCCAGCCCCTCGAACCCGGATGCTCTCGCCGAGACCCCCCATCCTATGCGAAAATTATGAAAGAATAAAAATATAATAAAATAAATAATAGAATAAAAGAATAGCATAAAAGTATTAAAGAATAAAACTCCAAGCAGCAGTCCTGGAATAAGTTGCTGCGATCCTGAAAAAAGTGACACACTGAGTTGAAAACTCACCCACAAAGCAGGCGAAAAGGAGCATTAAGGCAACGCCCGGACTGAACATGACGCTTGACGCATGGGGCACAGCTTATGCCCGTTTGCCGCAGGTCGTGCTTGTCAGTCGGCGCTCAGGCCCAGACTGAAAGGGTGAAGGCACGATATCGGCGTGATGCCGGAGCGGCGTTTTAAAGCTGTTTCCCCGCCACTACGGGGCGCAGTGGCCGCGTCGAGGCGGCGCTGGCCGATAACTAGGCGCATGCGCGTCCGATATTCGTCCGCTTTCCTGTCTGATAGCTCGCTTCGTGAGAGTAGCTGCTTCTCAGAGCTTGGCCGTGGGCGGTCTCTTCTCACCGCTCGGGCTCATCAGCCCCCATGTGGCTGCCATACTCAGCGCGTCTCTCGGCTAATGCGATGGCAGCGCGCTTTCATGGCGGTCGTCGCATTTATGGCTCGTTTTTTAGGAGAGAAATGAAGGGCTGTCTAGTTCTCTTCTACATTTCATACAAATTCTACAAATCGATGCTGCGGAGTTTCGCAAGCGTGATTGCTGCTGACGGCGACTTCTCCAAATAGTAGAAAGTGGCTTCTGCGATGGACGTCTTGATTGCGTTTTTATTTATACATTTTTATTTGGTTACTTTACTTTATTGGGGTTTAACGTCCCAAAGCGACTGAGGCTATGAGAGACGCCGTAGTGAAGGGCTCCGGAAATTTCGACCACCTGGGGTTCTTTAACGTGCACTGACATCGCACAGCACACGGGCCTCTAGAATTTCGCCTTCAAGAAATTCAGCCGCCGCGGCTGCGATCGAACCCGCGTCTTTCGGGTCAGTAGCCGAGGCATTTTTATTTTCGGGCAGTAATATAACCTGAGAATTCTGTCTCATTTTTACACTTTCGGGCGGCACAACAGTTACGAAGATGTTACGTTGCACCTTAAACCTCGCCCTTGAGGGGCACGGACTGAATCGGTTCCTCGAGAAGCGATTCTGATACAGCGGACTATTACAAATGATTGGCGAAAGGAAAAAAAAGAGCGCTTTATTTATCTCCTTTGAAAACAGCACATAAATGCGACGGGCGCCGTGGAAGCACTCTTCGTCGCAGTTTCCGGCCCGCGCGCACAGTATACGGCGGCCACACGGCGGCTGACAAGCACGAGCGGCGAAAAGAGCCCTGCCACGGCCAAGCTCTGAAAAGCAGCTACTCAAGCGAAACGAGCCATTAGACAGGCAGGCGGACGAATATGGGACGCGCATGCGCCTAGTCATCACGCAGCGCAGCCTCGAAGCAGCCATGTACTGCGCCGCCTAGTGGCGCAGAAGCAGCTTCCAAAATCTGCTCCGGAATATCGGAAAGTTCTTGTCCATGACTGTACGCGAGCAACTCAAGAGAAGAGGGTAGCGGCGGACGCAGAGTCTCGGCTGCGTTGCTGCGCTGTTGCTGCAACTCGGCATGCGGGCTCCGGATGAGATAGATAGCTCGGAGCACGGTGCCGGTCCGGAGCGGAAATGACGTCACCCGCCGCTGGCGCTTGTGGCTTATGTCCTGCGGCCCACTACGGCGAGGAGGGAGGAACGTCGAACTTCCTGGATTCCGCCTCTCAGGGTGTCCAGATTGGCCTTAACACGTTCACTGCGTCGTGACCCACCGGTGGGTTACGCAACGCAGTCCAGCCGTGCTGGCCCAAACAACGAGGCGTTTCTTGAAGTGCGGCGATGATGCGCTTCCACAAATGCATGAAAATGCGTTTCCACTATCATATTACAGATGGCGGTAGAGATATAAAGCGCGCCTGTATTTATTGCCATTGACGCTTGCAATGCGTCTGATGATAAAGGTGACGGCTATAAGGAAACGGCGCAGAAAATGTTCCAGCTACCCACTCCAGCCTTTTGTGCGGGCGCTTTGCACATGCACAACGTACTTTTGAAAAGAGCTCACAATGTGTGCAAGAGCTCAGCTGAAGAATTAGCCTGTCCTATTCGCAATAACTTGGCTCACTCTCAGTGCCAAACCTCGTGGTCCTCATCCTTGTGCTTTCCATTTTTTACAGACATTCAACAAGCGTGACGGACTGTCAAAAATTCTACGGAGGTACAGAAAACCAGAAGAAGAGACCCTGCGTTGGAATCGGATCCGCCGGGACACACGGCAGCCCAAATACGAGTAGAACTCCTGAACATAGACTACGCTTTAGACATCGTGAGTGGGTGCACGTAAGACGTTTAGTTCCAAATGCTGTGATTCGAAGTGTTTTTTTTTCTTCGGAAGATTATTCTAGAAGTACTTCAATAAAATGTCGAGTTTGAGGTCTTGTTCTTGAGTCTTGGTTCTTAGTGAATGCTGAAACGCAGGGTTACGTGGCGTTGCCCCACAAAGGGGAGCTGGTCGGTGGGTAGTAAACGTAGCAGGCAACGGCTTCAAAACGCTAACTCTTAATTGTGGAAACCAGTGCATGCCCAGGAAAAGAAAGAAGAATCGAGGGCGCGAGAGCTACAAGTCCTCTTGCACTTGTTAGGACCAGAACGACCGAAATTCTTGGCCACGCTCTAGATACATAAAGCTAAAATTTTGTATATACAAAGGGCGCCGTTTTTCAAGGAAATCCTTGAGAACGTGCTCCAGTCGCGTTCACTGGAGATGAAGCGAGCAGAGTCGCGGTAATGAATCAGTCGATAAATTCTCTAAATGCCGTATGCTACAAGGATTAATTATCCATTTTCTTTTTATGATCCCCTTGGTCCTCTACGTCAGGTCATTATTCTTCGATGACGTAGCCGTGCCGGTAAACGTCAGTGGGAAGCGACCTGACTATTTGCTCATTGGCGACCGGACCTCACTATTGGATGCACCTCGCCACCAATACTGAACCGGAGCACACGCCGCCGCGGTGGCTCAGTGGCTATGGTGCTCGGCTGCTGACCCGGAAGACGCGGGTTCGATCCCGGCCGCGGCGGTTGAATTTCTTTGGAGGAGAAATTCTAGAGGCCCGTGTACTGTGTGATGTCAGTGCACGTTAAAGAACCCCAGGTGGTCGAAATTTCCGGAGCCCTCCACTACGGCGTCTCTCATAGCCTTAGTCGCTTTGGGACGTTAAACCCCATAAACCAAACCAAACCTGAACCGGAGCACACAACGAATGGCGAAGGCTATCGCCAATGCGAGTATCCGCGCTGCCTTTCATTTCTGTTATTAGCGACTGCTGCTTTCTTCTGATGATTCCGTCACGCTACGTCACGCGAAACGGAGCAGAAAATGGACAACGGATTCTTATAAAATACGGCCCCAGATAAAGCAACTTCCTGGAAATGCACGGGCCAAGTGAACCACGCAATGACTTTCTGCGCTAGCATGCATGTTTCAAGTAGCCCGCACAAGCTATAGACCACCGAAAATGCCAGTAGAGCCATCTTTCAGCAGGAGGAAAAAATAGGTTCAGAAGTGTGCCCCACCGGTGTGTCACGCCGCACCCGAGGGAAGCATCAGGTGACCCACTGGTGGGCCACGACGCACAGAGATCAAAACTATGATAAGGGGCTGCGCAGCGAACGTGTTAATAGCCAAATTGGGTTATGCAAACACGTCTTCAGCTGAGAAAATAGTCCCTCCACAGATGCATCGGTCACTGCAGCATAAAGCCGAGAAAGGCTGTAACAAAATCACTGAAGATATTCGTTAGAGAGCACAGATTATAACGGCCTTTACTTTTTTTTGTACATGTATGCACAGGAAACAATGCAGCCCAAAAATAGCCACAGATAGCCAAAGGCAAAGTTTTGATGCCAACTGGAACAAAATGTAGCCCAATTTTGTTGGTTGGTTTATGGGGTTTAACGTCCCAAAGAATCCGGCCGCGGCGGTTGAATTTCTTTGGAGGAGAAATTCTAGAGGCCCGTGTACTGTGCGATGTCAGTGCACATTAAAGAACCCTAGGTGGTCGAAATTTCCGGAGCCCTTCACTACGGCGTCTCTCATAGCCTTAGTCGCTTTGGGACGTTAAACCCCATGAAACCAACCAACCAAATTGGGCTGTATTTTGTTCGAGTTGGCGTCAAAACTTTGCCTTTGGCTATCTGTGGCTAGTTTTGGGCTGCATTGTTTCCTGTGCAGACATGTACAAAAAAAAAAGTAAAAGCCGTTATAATCTCTGCTTTGTAACGAATATCTTCAGTGATTTTGTTACAGCCTTTCTCGGCTTTGTGCTGCAGTGACCGATGCGTCTGCGGAGGGGCTATTTCCTCAGCTGAAGATGCTGTTTGCATATAGCAGTGAAATATTGTGTGAACCTCGGGACAGACGACGCGACTGTCATGTGCGGGCAGCCCAACAGCCGTTGAACAAAAATGAAGGCAGAAGATGCGTGTTTGTAAAGTGTGTGTGCATTTTCCTACAGCTAGCCTTTATGGGGGCGATTGATGCGCTACTTACCGACCTTGGCTACCTGTTGTACGCGAAACGGTCCCAAAAAGAACTGAGTGCAGGGAAACACGATCAACTCGGTCGATGCCCCGAATAATTGGGTGATGGCAGCAGTGCTACCAGTGCTGGCTATCATGTGAAGACCAGCTTCTGTGCGACAAAATGGCTCAGCTCTGTACGTGCCTTGCGTTCAACAGTCAATAAGTGGGTTACCCTACAAGCTCCTTTGAAACAGTGAAAAGCAGTGAACGCTGCAATGCAGCAACACCTTTTTTTCACAAGCGCAGACCTACAACTACTTAACTATGGATCCCATTTGCATCGAAGCTTGCGGTATTGAGAAGATTATTGAATCCCTTAAACCATGCTCCAGTCCAGGTACTGACTTAATCAACGCGAAATTTCTTACGGGTTTTCAAACTTACTGTTCATTGCTGCTTTGCAAGATATTTCAACAGTCCCTCGACACCGGTGCTCTGCCTGCTGACTGGACGGTCGGGAAGGTGGTCCCAATCCATAAATCAGGTAACAAGAATTCACCCCTTAACTACCGTCCCATATCTTTGACAAGTATTCCATGTAAAGTATTGGAGCACATATTATACACAGGTATCGCGAACTTCCTGGAGTCAAATTCATTTTTTACAGACATGCAGCACGGTTTTCGTAAGTGACTGTCTTGCGAAACTCAGTTAGCATCATTTACGCTTAAACTTAATCTCATCCTTGATCGCCGCTCAACAGCTGACTGCGTCTTCCTCGACTTCGCAAAAGCCTTCGAAAAGGTATGCCACAAATTACTACTTTTTAAACTAAGCAAACTAAACCTTGATCCGAGGCTTTTTTCCTGGTTCGAATATTTCCTTTGCAACCGCACTCAGTTCGTAACTGCTAACAATGCCACCTCTCCATCAACCCTCGTCCATTCTGGAGTGCCACAGGGATCCGTCTTAGGCTCTCTTTTATTTCTTATTTACATTAATGACCTACCTTCTTGCGTAACCTCTAACATACACTTATTCGCTCATGACTGCGTAATTTTTCGCGAAATTAACGACACTAACGACGTATGCGCTCTACAGAATGATCTATCTGCTATATCTGCATGGTGCAACTTATGGTTAATGCAACTTAATTCTTCTAAATGCAAAGATTTACGTGTCTCCCGCACATCATCTACTACAGGTGCATATTGTCTAAATAATACCATACTGGAGGCCGTCACGTCATATCGCTACCTCGGAGTTCATATATCTTCCACTCTAAATTGGTCGCTCCATATTAACGTCATAATTAACAACGCTAACAGCATGCTAGGCTACCTACGCCGGAATTTCTCCAATTCCCCTACCTCCCTAAAACTCATGTTATATAAAACCCTTGTCCGTAGTAAACTAGAATACGCATCTGCAATTTGGGACCCCAGCTACGCAAATTCAATTAATGCACTCGAGCTTGTACAAAATAACGCCGCCCGTTTCATCCTACTTAACTTCAATCGTACTGCAAGTGTCACCTCCATGAAAAATACGCTCAACCTCCCTCCCCTAGCCTCCCGTCGAAAATTTTCACGGTTATGTTTATTTCATAAAATTTTTTACAACTGTCCCAATCTACGCGATGAATTGATATCTCCTCCGTCTTTCATCTCTCCACGGCTAGATCACGTTCACAAGGTCGGTATAATGTCGCACGAAACAAAAGCTTGTTCTCAGTCGTTCATTCCCCGTACATCAGCAGATTGGAACCACCTTCCCGGATCGACAGCCTGCACTCAAGACATCCTGCGCTTCCGTAACAATTTAGCTAACATTGTATACTAAGGCTCACAACAAATGTACTTATCATTTTCCATTTCCTTTGTTTACTTTCGTTTCCTTTGTTTGTTCTCTTACCTTGCACTTACATATTATGCTTACTTCTTTTACTGAATTGTATGACCAGGAACATGACGCTTGTATGTTGAATTTTTGTTTTTGTTCACTTTCTGTAATTTGTAACCACTCCCCTCTGAAATGCCTTTGGCCCTGAGGGTATCAATAATAAATAAATAAATAAATAAATAAGAGTATAAAGCGAAATGTACACTCATGGCTAAAGTTTACTTCTTGTTGAATTTCTAATAAGCTTCAGTGCCAGGTGCCGGGCCCTGTCAGGCTAAACGAGGAATTAGTTCTTTTGTAAAACGCTAGCGGCAAGATTTCTAATGCCTGGCTACGCGGAACCTGACAAACCGGAGCAGGAGCAACACATATCTTATGTGTCAAGGCATGCGGTAAGAGATTTCTTTTTCTCGTAAACCTCTAGAAGTTTTCCCTCGGTGACTCTGATAATTTCTCATGGAAAGGTCCGCAACTTTATTATAGAGTGCAAAAGTGCGCTGAAGCAGCTTCCTGCGAACCTCAAGCTTCGGAGTGACCTGCATCTTTTCGGAATAAAAAAACGTAATTAAGTACGCCTTTAGTTTTGTCCGTCGCTCATTCGGTACTTCGAGCAGCTACTTAAATTTCTGCAGCAGAATCTGAGTATCGCCTGGTCGAAATAATAGCTGGCGATCTGGCAGAGTGCACATGGTCGATAAATGAATTATGGGTAAGCGGGACGAATGCAAAACAATGTAGCTGGCAAAACCCACTGATGCCTGAGCTCACGCTCTCTTTGTTGTCAGTACCCGTATTAGACGCCGCAGTCGAACGAGTGTGCAGCGAGGTCTCGCTCATTAAAACCAACATGCGAAATAGAATGCCTAACTAGACGTTGTAGACGCTCCTCCACGTGACGTTCGGGCTCGCCAGGAACGGGGGTTGCGGATTTTCAACCTGTCCAGCAATGTCTGTCCCGTTTCAGCACCAACATATTTCGTATGGATCAAACAGTTGCGCTTCCCGACAAACTCATGATGACTGAGATCCCTCTTATTTAAGCCCACTTTCTGTTTACTGTTGTACTAGATTTTGTACAAACCGCCATTTATTGTTCTAAAATTTGTCTTGCAATTAATTGTAGTTTTTAATTTTTATGTTGTGTTCTCGGAAATTGCCGTGAGCTTGAACTACACTGTTTGGCTGAATGCATAATATTCCACGGTGACTTTACTGTGGGATGCTATTTGTGCTTTGTCCTTTTTTTGGTATTTTTTTTTTTGCTCTGAGAAAATCAAACACGGCATTTTTGATACAGACCGCATTTGCCTTATCACGGATTAGCTTGCATTCCTGCGTGTCTGCACTCCTTAAACTGGTGCAGTATCTGCTTTCCGTAGCTCATAACCGCCCCGCCGCGATGGCTCAGTGGTTACGGCGCTCGGCTACTGTCCCGAAAGACGCGGGTTCGATCCCGACCGCGGCGGCTGAATTTCTTGAAGGCGAAATTCTAGAGGCTCGTGTGCTGTCCGATGTCAGTGCACGTCAAAGAACCCCAGGTGGTCGAAATTTCCGGAGCCCTTCAGTACGGCGTCTCTCATAGCCTGAGTTGCTTTGGGACGTTAAACCCCAATGAACAAACAAACAAACGTAGCTCATAACCTCAATGATGGTGCTCACGGGGCGGGAAACCCATGCCATGACCGCACCTTAGAGGTCGTGTATGGCAAAAAAATAATATGCAAATATCCTCGCATAAAATTAATTTAACATACCTGAGGAGTTACCTCTGAAAAAGTAGATTTTAGGCTACTCAAAATTTTACCTTTTGGTTACATTTGGGATACGGCGGGGGCTAATTTGGCTACCTGTGGTCGCAGCGATCTGGCAACCCTGTATAATCTGCGTTACTGGGCGACAGAGTCCCGGTCAGGCGGATATTCCTGGCTGAGCCAGTTCTTGTGCCGCTGCGGTTGGTTTTTCAACATAGGGACTTCCAGCCAGTGGCTGAAAAGGCAATAATGGCTGCCAATAAATACTAGACGTTCTCACAGTTGCGTATTCAGCTCATTCATTGGTGTTTCCGATCGTGCACATTTTAGAAAGCTCGCCATTGACGCGACATGCATGCTTTCGCCCAACAGCACCGCAGACAAGTCAAAGAGAGAGAGAGAGGAAATTTTATTTCCCGTCCTAGATCCGGGTGGCTGGTTCGAACGGATGGATGATAACTGCAGCTTGGCGCGTTTTGATGGATACCCAACGCAGAGCTGATATGAGGAACAAGGGCTCTGTATTTTATTTACTGGCTCTCTTTTTATTCTTGCTGTCCGGAGCGTCATATAGGTTTTATTTGTTCTTGTTTTTTTCTTGTGTCGTCACCTCCTTCCCAACTTCCGTGTTAATTTCCTTCTGTGTGAGTAATTGACGGCGGGATGACGACAACTAGGTACTGGACTTCGGTTCTACTGACGCTGGGAACATGTCCACCTTCGTGTGCTCGAGGAAAGGAAAGAACAACCAGATTTTATTTCGTTCATTTATATAATCACTACATTTCAAAGACTTTACTTCCTGATGCAGAGTTGCTTGATATGACGGGTCGACCGGCTGCACTTGTGTGCCGGAGTTGGGAGAACAATTACTGCGCCCGCACGAACGAAAATCTTTCGGTATCATTTGGCTGAAAGTTACAAGAATGTGGCATTCACTGTTTTGTGGTGGAAGGTAACAACGAAAACTCCGGCCCCCTTTTATTTCGCACATGATATCTCGCATAAAAGCTGCATAAAATCCAGACAGGCAGCAACCAAACATCCCGGATGTACCCGAATCAAGCCCAGCAGTTAGTTCCTCGTGCCACGGCATAGAAGGGTAAGAGTCCGATAGCCCTAGCCGCCGGAAGTCAAAGCTAGGGCGCGATACGCAGTTTGAGCGGAACTTGAGTGCCTTGTGCGCAAGCCCGGTGACAACTTGGCGGATATATTTCTTTTCTGCATTTCTATATTCGTCATTGCATCCGATTGGGAGTATAGAAAGCCACAGACGCGAAGTCACTATAATACAACAAAGGTGGGGTCCTTGGATTTTAGTCGCGTGTATTTACTCGCTGACATTTCACTAAGTTTGGTTTGGTTTGGTTAGGTTTATTAGGGTTTAACGTCCCAAAGCGACTCAGGCTATGAGGGACGCCGTAGTGAAGGGCTTCGGAAATTTCGACCACCTGGGGTTCTTCAACGTGCACTGACATCGAAATTCAGCCGTCACGGCCGGGATCGAACCCACGTCTTTCGGGTCAGCAGCCGAGCGCTGTAACCACTGAGCCACCGCTGAGGGGCCATTTCACTAAGTAACGTAGTAGCGGCAAAGATTTTTCAGCTCAAAGATTTGTTCGACTTGTGTATAACAGCGTGAAGTTTTGCAATTTATGTAGCTAACATCGTACACCAATAAGAATATTGAAATTTTCTAGCCTGGGATGACAGCGATGTACACAAAAATTATTTATACAGTCACATTTCTACTTCTGCACACATGCAGATTTCTGCTTTCCATTTACGAACAGTATTAACCATCAAGGTAAGTTTTGAATCAGACTGATTCTCGGAGTTTTGAGCGCAACCAGGCAAAATGCTTCGTTCAAAAAAAGAAATAATGACAGATAATGTCTCGCGTTATATATCTCTTACACTAAAATTGAGCTAAGAAACTGGAAAATAATCCGAATAAGGTGATAATTTGTGGCACCTTGTGACTAGGGAACATATGTTCTCGGAAAAAGTATCCTTTCAAATGGAAAATGTCATGTGACTATCACGTAACACACTTCTCAGAAATGTGATGCGCTCTCACATTATTGCGGACAAAGTCAAAAGGAGAGTTGTTGGAAATTATCACGCGACCAAGTTATGCCTCACCGTGTGGCGTGAGGCTATTACTTTAAAAAAGGCTTTAAATATAATATGGCATTAAACGCGTTCTGGAACAGGAATTGTATTGTACCAGCACAATCACTCTGTGTCGCCGTGTGCGACGACATCATGCAGTCAACAGTCTGGCTATATCTGAAAATATTCGGTTTTACGGAAAATAATTCCTGGGCAACAACATCAGCTTGACAGACAACAGAAACGCTCCGTTATAAAGAGAGATGCGAGGAATTGAGAGGACATTGAAGGTACAGTCTTTGTCAAAAGGCAGAGCCCAAAGAATTTAATTTTATGGCGTGTTGTGAGGCTTTTGTATCATCCGTGGAAGACCTAAAATTTGGAGGCACAGTGCCGAAACTTCCGCTAACGTTTAAAGACCTTGAATGCTGTAAGTGCACAACGAGCCAAGCATCATAGTATGCAATGAAACCTTTGCGCTCTTTACTTTCCACAAACTTGGCATGTACAGTTATTTCCGTAAGTGTACCTTCCAATTAAGTTTGATCGAGGCTGGTTCCAAACAACCCATTCCAAGTATATAGGGACGGTCGCGTCGCAGTTAACTAGCAGCCATTCCAACCAGCATGCGCCTACTAATTCGGTGCCCGTTCGCGTTCTCTACGCTAGCTCAATACAGCGACATCTCGCGGAGCAAGAAGGAACCTTACCAATTGTACGGAAGGAACGTAATGGCACACCATCTTTCGATGTGTCGTCCGCTTGGTCCAGAATAATCAGGCTCTATTGCAGTCAACTTCAATTGACATTTACTACCTAAAGGGCCCCGCCGAGGTGGCTCAGTGGTTGCGGCGCTCGGCAACTGACCCTAAAGAGGCAGGTTGGATCCCGGCCGCGGTGGACGAATTTCATGGAAGCGAAATTCTAGAAGCCCGTGCACTGTGCGATGTCAGTGCACGTTAAAGAACCCCAGGTGGTCAAAATTTCCGGAGCCCTCCACTACGGCGGCCCTATAGCCTGAGTCGCGTTGTTACGTTGAACTCCAATAAACCAATCAACCTACCTAAACGGATGGCAGTGCCCTCTTTTGTGTAAGAAACGTCGCATTAGTTCGCGTGCACGTCAGGCGATATTGCGGTTGGGCTATTACCGTGGCCGTCACACTGAAGAAGAGCTAACGCGCTCTCAGTACTTACCAGAACGCGAAACAGAATAAGGTTATTGACTGGTTGTCATTCAGAATGGAAAAAATTTTCTTGTCACTGCTATCTGGCAAATCGGTTATCCATTTTTTACAAAAGTAGAAAACTGAGCTAGTTGGTTCATACTTCTGGGTGGGTACAGCAGGAACAACAAAACGCGGACGCAGAAAGAAACACACAGAACGAGGACGAAGCTGACTGTCAACTTGTTCAAAATAGACGACAAGACGCAGACGGCTGACAGACGAAACTAGCATACGCAGGACTACACTTCTCTGTGACGTGGTGGTATGTTACAAGGGTGCCGTTCAGAATCAAGATAAGGCGACCAACAGTGCAGATTTTGCGCACTGTGATTTCAACGAGCCACTAATTTCTGCCGCACACTATCCCTTAACCATTCTATACAGCATGAAAACGCTTACTGCAAAAACTTTTCAATGTGATGCACACCCGCAAAATGGAAATCAAAGTCCGCGCTTTTATTTTGTTCATTGTAGCGAGATCTACCGTAACATACAGATATTAGTGTGGGCTTAAAAAATAAATAAGAATAAAGTGCCCTGCCCGCACCGTCGTAACCGTAACATACATTGAATAGGTTGGGGCAACCGAAAAGGAAATAAAAATAATACAGCTTGAACTTTCTATAAAGCGTTGTGTTGTGTTGTGTTGTGTTGTGTTGGTTTTAATGGCACATAGGCAACTAAGGCCATCATGCGCCAAGCACAAGTAGGAGAAATAATTTCTGCGCGATTTAATAAAAATGTGAAAAGTGATCAATGGTGTAAAGGGCCTAAAAGTTTACCTACCTACTAAGAACAGAGAAAAAGAGATTTAAGAATGGCTAAAGGTAAGAACTTTAAAAAGGTCAGGTAGCCTCAGCGTCCATCCTTGGCCGGGCAAGGATGTCGAGGATCCCAACCAATCAAATAAAAAACCACAGCCTTTTTTCTCAAGAATGAGAAGGTGGCTGAGGGACATCACGTGAATAACTGGGTCATAATTTATAGCTTGCTGAGACAACCTGCTTCTGTTAATAATCTAAAAACACAGGACATGTTAACGATTGCATTGTCACCTATGAGTAACGCGGGATGAAAAGGAATGGATTGATTATAAAACAGTGAAAAGCACTTTTTCCTAAGTTTTTCGAGTCTAGAGCATTGAAATAAAATATGATTTACCGTCAGTTCATCTCCACATGTACAAACTGGTTTCTCTTGATTAGTCAGCAGAAAGTCGTGTGTGAGGTGTGTGTGGCCTATACGAAGACGACATATAACGACTTCTTTAAAACGTTCCTGGTGCACACATGACTTCCATTCTCCTAAGACTGGCTTTACCGAGTGTAGTTTATTATATATTTCGTTCTTCCAGACGGACTGCCATTTTTTCCGTGCTTTAAGGTGTACTAAGTTTACGCAATCTTTATACGGCATGATTACATTTTTATTTTGTTTGCCACGAGCTTGGGAAGCGCAGAAATCTGCTTTTTCATTGCCTTTTATGCCGACATGACTTGGTACCCAGCATAGACTTAGGTTTTGTCCTCGAGCGATGGCTGTTATGTTGTGTATGATGTCGCCAAGCAGCGGAGTGGTTGCATTTCTATAGTTAAGGGCTGTAAGGACGCTTAGTTAGTCAGTGTAAATAATACTGTTTGCGATGTTCTTGTTTACTATTTTTTCTATGGCTACACAGATCGCGTAATATTCGGCAGTGAAGACGGATGCACACTGTGGAAGCCTTACTATTTTATTCCAATTACCTTGAACTACTCCGCTTCTGACGCAAGCATCAGTTTTTGAACCATCTGTATAAAAGGCAGTGAAAGTACCGTACTTTTGCTGGAGTGTAAGGAATTCTTGTGTTATATGTTCTTGTGGAATTTGTTTTTTATGGAACTGTGTAAGACTGAGATCGCAGATTGCAGAGAAGTTGTACCAAGGCGGCAATGGATCTCGCCTTCTAGCAATGCTTGGCAGCGTGTTTAGTGCACCGAAATTTTGGTACATCTCTTCACATCACAAAAGTAGTGGCCGGGTAGCTTGCGGTTTGTTATTAAACAGCGTTCTAGATGGACACTTTGTGGCGACTGGATGACATATATGCTTCTGCAGTGAACGAATCTTAAGAATGTACGAGCATGTGAGCATGGCTCTTCTGTCTGTAAGTGATGGTTCGTTGGCTTCTACATAGAGGCTGGTTATGGGCGACGTTCTGTATGCACCTGTGGAGAGACGCAAACCTAAATTATGGACTGGATCCAGTCGTTTAAGGTACGATGGTCTGGCTGACCCATAAACTATACATCCATAATCTAAGGTAGAGAGTACTACAGTGCAGTAAATTTGTGAGAGACATGGCCTATCGGAGCCCCAGTGTTTTCGTGAAAGTATTTTTAGTATACTCAGGGATCGGGAAGTTTTCTTTTTGAGGGTGTTTATGTGTGGCTGGAATGTGAGTTTTTTGTCAAATGTTATTCCTAAAAATTTGTGCTCGTCTTTTACTGGCAATGTGACGTCGTTCAGGAAAAGGCTGGGATCAGTGTGTATTCCTCTTCCAAGCGAGAAGAGAACAGCTACTGACTTTTGCGTGGAAAACTTGAAACCATTTTTATCTGCCCATGTTGTTAGTTTGTTTACTCTCAACTGTATTTGTCTTTCGCATGTTACTATGTTTGAGGATGTGCAGGCTATTCGGAGATCATCAACGTAGACTGAATACATGATGAACTTAGGGATTATTTTAGTTATGGAATTCATTTTTACAATGAATAAGATCGTACTTAATATACAACCTTGAGGTACCCCATTCTCCTGAATGAAGTTTCTTGAGAGGGTGGAGCCTGGTCGTACATGAAAAGAACGGTTAGAGAGGAAGTAATTACGGCAGTTTAACATCCTACCGCAGTTGCCTAGGTCCCCTAGGTGGCGGAGGATCCCGAACCTCCACGTTGTATCATACGCTTTCTCCATATCGAAGAAAACTGCTAGACAGTGCTGTTTGTGTATAAAAGCTTCTCTGATTGTGTTTTCAAGACTAACTAGATGGTAAATTGTTGATCATGTCTTTTTAAAGCCGCATTGAGGAATATCGAGAAGTTCACGGGATTCAACCACAAAAGTTAGTCTGATATTGAGGACACTTTCAAAAGATTTAGCGAGACAGCTTGTAAGGGCTATTGGCCTATAGCTACTGGGGGAAGTTGGGGATTTTTCTGGTTTCAGGAATGGCACTATGACGGCTCCTTTCCACTCTTTAGGTATTCTTCTTTCTATGAATATTTTGTTAAAGAAGTTCAAGAGTGCTTGTATGGCAGGTTTGGAAAGTTGTGCAAGCATTTCGTTGTGTATCTGGTCATGCCCTGGAGCAGTTTTTTTTTCCGGTAGACAGTACTGTATCAATTTCTTGGAGGGTAATTAAATTGTTGTATTGTTGGTTTCCACCCCCACTTATCGGAAGTCTTTGGTTTTCGGCTATATTTTTGTGTTTCAGAAATGACTGCATATAGTGTGATGAACTGGAAACTGCACCGAACTGTTCCCCCAAAAATGTCTGCTTGTTCTCTTATGCTTCTTTGTGTGCCAGGTGTTGTCAAAAGAGCAACTGTGAACGGTGAGAAGTTGGCATTTAATTTCCGAATCTGCTCCCACATTTTTTCAGATGTAATTTGACTGTTTATAGAAGAGATATAACGCTGCCATGATGCTTTCTCGGCACTGCGACGGACGTACCGTGCTTTGGCTCTTGCCTTTTTAAAATTCACGAAGTTCTCCTGTGTTGGGTACCGGCGAAATTTACCCCATGCTCTATTTTGTTACTTTTTTGCTTCTTATCAGTCTTTTGTCCACCACACTTTGTGGTTCTGTTCCACCACTCCTGAAGACTGAGGAATAGCTGTGAGTGCACTTATTATACGATCTGTGAACTTTTTATTTATCTCATCGATGGTGAGGTTTTCTAAAACTATAACTTCTAAAGTTGCGTTAGCTCTAAAAAGTGACCAGTCAGCGAGATGAAGCTTCCATCGTCGCGGTTTTGTTGGGATGATATGTGGTGCAGATGTTAAACTAATTCGTACTGGAAGGTGATCACTGCCATATGGGTTGTCAATGAGATCGCATTTAAAATCGTTAAAAACGGATGGCGGTGAGAAAACCAAATCGAGGGAGCTCATCCCTTCCGAGCTTGGGCAACAATATTTGACTTTTCCTGTATTTAAAAGACAGATATTATTTGAGAGGATAAAATCTTCGATTTTTTGGCCCCTCGAGTCACAGCGTTCGCTTCCCCATAACGGTGAGTGAGCGTTAAAATCGCCAAATACCAGGAACGGCTCCGGTACTTCATTTATCAGGCCTTCTATATCTTGGATTGTTAATGTTATGTGCGGAGGAAGATATACAGAACATATAGTTATGGTTTTGTAGCTGACGACGCTAACCGCAACCGCTTCCAGTTTTGTATTAAGATTGATTATTTGAGCAGGGACGCCGCTCTCAGTGACAATTGCGACACCTCCTGAGAGTCTGTTTGCATGCTCGCGATCGCGTCGGAATATTTGATAATGTCTCAGGAAATTCATATGTTGTGGACCGAGGTTGGTTTCCGGAAGACATAAAACTACAAGAAACATTGACCCAAGAAAATGTGTTATATCATTGTAATTCCTAAGCAATCCTCCACAGTTCTATTGAAGTAGGAAAGTCATGTTCATGTTTTTGGGTGAGGATTCAAGGAATTTACTTGTTTTCTGGGCCCTTTATAGGGGTCCTGTCTTTTGTTTGCTCAAGAGAGCGGTTCTGCCGCTGCAAAGCGGGCGGATCGGGAGTTACCTCCATCACCTCACTAGAGGTGCTGGAGGTGCGCGGGGAAGCCGCGGATGTGTTGGTGTCAGGCCTCCCCCGAAGGGGGGAAGTCCTGCGGGGTGCCGACCCGTGAGCCGGCGCTTCCTGCTTGGGATGGCAGGGCAGCGTTCGCTGTCCCTTCATGGGGCGTGGATGGCCCTTCCATAAGCTCGGTGGAAGTGGCCTGGGCAGATGCCGGAGTGCTGTGTGGTGCGCCGCCCCTGCGCACCACATCAGCAAAGTTTGTTTTTTTGGAAAAGTTGAAGCTGTTCTTTGCGTAAAAGAGTCTTCGCGCTTCCTTAAATGTGATATTTTGTTTTGTTTTCATTGTAACGATTTTCTTCTTATTTTTCCACGAGGGACATGACCTTGAATAGGCGGGGTAATCGCCTTCGCAGTTTGTGCTGCGAGGTGCTGCTCCTTCACAGTTTTTGGAAGCGTGTTCTTTCGAGGCACATTTAGCGCAAGTTTCGCGGCCACGGCAGCCTTGAGACCCATGACCGTACCTTTGACATTTGAAGCACCGGCGTGGACTTGGGATGTAATGTCTGACATTCCTTTTGAGGTAGCCTGCTTCTATGGATTCGGGGAGTGTGCTCGAGTTGAAAGTCAGTACTAGGTGCTTTGTAGGTATGTCTTTGTTGTCTTTCCTTATTTTTATTCGATATACACTTATGACATTCTGTTCTCTGAGACCATCAAGCATTTCTTCCTCGTTAAGGTGAATGAAATCTGATTCGGGTATCACACCACGGACGGTGTTGAGAGATCGGTGTGCTGTGACTGATACAGGGATTTCCCCGATGGAAACTAGGCTGGAAAGTTTAGCGTATTGGGCATTGTCTCTGAGTTCAAGGAGCAGGGCACCACCAAGCATTTTAGACAGTTTGTACCAGGGACCCAAGTCATCAGTTAGACGTTTTGACACTAATAAAGGGGACATGGTTCTTGCGGTTTTTTTCTGTTTCTTCACTATGAAGAACATGGAACTTTGGAAATGATTTTGGTTTTTTAAAAACTCTGCAGTTGCCTCGTTCCGCCCTCTTTTGTGAGGGTGATCTCGTTTGGAAATGGGGGGAGCCATGAAAAATATGTGTTGTTCGGACGTGGTGCCAGCCACCCACCATGGAGCCCAACGAGGGGACGGGACAGGAACTTGCAAGCAAGCCCTGCCCACGCCAGCTGTACACGCCAACTATAACCAAATAGGATTCTGGTGTGGGCTAGTTGGTTCAGGCTTAATAATCAGATTCACAACAGTGCTACGGAACGAGGACAGAAGGAACACGAAAAAGAAGGCTGCGCCCGTCCTGTGTTTTTCGTGTTCCTTCTGTCCTCGTTCCGTAGCGCTGTTGTGAATCTGAGTATTAAGTATAACCAAATATGACGCAACTCAGGGCAGTTGGCCACACAAGGTTAACCCTAGCCGCCAGGAAAAAAGAAAGATTTAAGAAGTGAACAGGAGACAGGAGAGTTGTAAGAAAAAGATCGGAAAGTGAAAGATGGAGGGGAGGACAGGAAAAGGCGACTGCCGATTTCCCCCGGTCGGGTCAGGCCGGAGGTGCCGTCTACGGTAAGCTGGGGCCAAAGTGGCGTGTTGCCTCCGCCGAGGGGCCTTAAAGGTCCAAACTCTCGGCATCGGCTCAACCACCAGGATCTCCTTTTCCCCGGACACGGCGATGCCACGCACGGCTGAGCGTGGGTGCTCGAATCCGTGGTTTCACACTGCTCACCATCATCCCACTGCGGGGATGTCCCTGCGGATGCTCAGGTAACCGTGGTGTCGCAACTCACCAACGTCTGCATGAATCAGACGCCCCTTCGGGGTCCATCGTACCCTTGTGAACTTGAGTATGACGGCATCTGTCATGGTTATAAGAAATATCTACCTTACTCGGCTGACTGCTTGTCCAAGAGCCACCATGTTTTCGGATTTGCAAAGAGTCATGCTACGTATTCCAAAATAAAAAATGTTTCAGTCCATTCTCTTTTTTTTAAAGCTGAATTAACAGTTGTATTATCGTGACAAATAGACATCAACACATCCTTGTGGACATTGTGCAACGTGAGGTAAACAAATGGTAAATGTAGTCTTATAGAGCGGAAGTAAATCTCTGCTGCCCTGTACTCTGGAATGCCCTAGGTGTAGATCAAACTGCAGCATATGTTATAGTAAAAAGTGGATGTGAACATTAAATACATAGCACTTATGCCGCAGCACGGCCGGGATTTTTTCCATAGCTGACACTAGCCGCACGGACGAAATAGGTGTCGTCCTGGTAACACTACATCCTACCACGAATTGAAGCATTTCTACAACAGAGCTGTTGAAGCGCCCCAAAGTGTTTTGCTTTTTGGTTTTTGAGGAAAGGAAATAGCGCAGTAATTGTGTGACATTTTGGTCGAAGCCCTTACCACGCTGTAAGTGAAGGGGTGTAGGTAGAAGTGAATGAAGAAAGAGGAAGAGGTGCCGTTGCGGAAGGTTCGGGAATAATTTCCAGCCCATGGGCATCCTTAACGTGCACTGATATCGCACAGCACACGGGCACCTCTCGCGCTTCGCCTCCATCGAAACGAGACTGCCGCGGTCGGGTTTGGACCCGGTAGCTGCGGTTCATTAGCCGAGCGCGCTAACCACTTAGCCACAGCGACGGGTAGCGCCCTGAATGGTACATACGCGTTCGCTCAACAGTCAAAACGCATGTCTTAGAGTCTCTGAAGAGGACCATAACAACCGCGGCGCCGCTTGGGTAGTAGAGCGGGCGTACAGGACAACCCCATTTCAATCACTCCCCATTTCATTTGAAAAGAGTTGTTTTGAGGGCTTGGAAGAATTTTGGACTAAGCCGTATTTTGCAGAATTCAGATTTAGCTCGGATCTTCGAAAAGCCGACTTCGTGTATGTTCAATCTAAGCATAGGCCCAAACTGTGGCGTTTGTGTCCTACTCCCGTAGGACGGACTTGCTCAGCTGTGTCAAGGCCACACAAATCCGCAGTGCTCCCGAAATTTCCGGCACTTAGGCCATCTGTGTGCACAACACTGTAGGGTGCCTGACTGTAGTGACCCACCGCGGTGGCTCAGTGGTAAGGCGCTCGTCTACCGAGCCGGAGTACCCGGGTTCGAACCCGACCGCGGCGGCCGCGTTTCGATGGAGGCAATACGCAAGAGGCGCCCTTGTGCTGTGCGATGTCAGTGCACGTTAAAGATCACCAGGTGGTCGAACTTTTTCCGGAGACCTCCACTACGGCACCACTTTATCTCGTTCTTTTACTCCCACCTATCACCCTTCCCTTACGGCGCGGTTAAGGTGTCCGTCGAGATATGTCAGACAGATACTGCGCCATTTCCTTTCCTCAAAAACCAATTTACCAATTTTACCTGACTGTAGTGATGGTGGTGCGTACTTGCATCTGTTCCGTTCAAATAAAAGAGCCTAGAAGAGCAAACAAAATTCTCAGAAAGTATACGATGATTGGCATTTGCCCGAAAGAGGGGATTTCGTTTGTTTTGTCGGGAAAGGTAAGGTAGTGTGTTTACAGTTTATCTACCACATGAACATTCGTTCCTAGTTTTTTTTTTATAATCAAAGGGCAGTCACTGCCGTCCTTAATTCATCCCTGGGGTAATGCGGAATGCTGTGAAGCTTTTCTTCGCACAGACGCATAGTACGTAATGTGCTTATATAGGCTGAAGGTCTACTCGCTATACTGTGCATTTCTGGACTGATGTTTGCATTTCTACACAAGTAAATGCGATCGCCAACAGTGCTGCAATTAGAACGCAACGCTAAATTAAAACGCTACATTAAGGGTCATAGTATTCTTGTCTTGCCGGCTGAGAATGTAAAAGAACGCTGACTTTTTTTTCGCCATTTTTCTAAGAGGAATGTGTCTGCTGCTTTTGTTCTACGTACCTGTATCGGGGTAGTGCTTCAGTCCAGAAATTAAAACTAGTTCTGAAGCTTCCAGGGAAGTTTGTTACAGAAATAGACAGTACAGATAGTGGAGTGCAAAAACATGGCAACCGCAGGAAACTAGCTGGCCACCACGTCAAGGCGTGGATCGACATATTAAGCATAGGTTGTAACTACCACAGTGTCAATGCAAAATTTCTGAGAAGCTGAGTCGCACTACCGATTCGAGATCACTCAAAATAAAACATGCGCATGCAGCGTGAGGTTCACAATGTGTGCAACACATTATGCCGGACGTATTTCTTAAACGTGTTGCACACAGTATAGTACACAACACCCCGATTTGCTGTGAGCATAGCCGAAACCACTATCGACACCACTTCACTACTGTACAGCAAGTTCCAATACGTTGATAAACTTAGATTGTTCGTTGCTTTGCTCTTCTTGATTGTGCATTGCATGGTTCCTTCCTAGTCGGAGCACGACGAAGGTTTTTCCCATTCCTCGATTGCCATTCCTCAGCTAAAGCGAGAGGGGTGAGCGGAAGCATTGTAACTCAGACGAAGGCCGTCAAAGATGTCACCAGTGGAGTCCCAGAATAATGACACGACTTTCCGCTTCTGAATCCTTTAAATGTATTCCCATAAATGTTATCCCGGTATTCTGCAATGTACGCGGCCAATACAGCGGTGTTGTTGCGAATCGCAGAGCGCGCCACAGAGTAATTTGCAGCCTTTACATTAACGCACAAAGCGCAGGTCGCGTCAGTTATTAAAGTGAGAGAGCTGCTTATGACCAGGAAAGGCACGAACCGTACTCTACTACCCGTCCAACCACAAGAACGCGTTCTATCGGAAAAGGAGACTTATCAAGACTTTTGTCGAGTTCATCTAAGCGCTGCAGTTGCTTTGGCCTCACGTTGGGGGCATCTCCGAGCGCTTTTACATCCCCGAGTTTTAAGTTCGCGTGCACTACTGTTCAGGCATGCAACATGCCAGGCGATGTTATCGAGCTTCGCAGCCTTTCTTTTACACGAAGCAATGTTAAGAGCAGAACAACATAAAAATGGGGCTATCCCTATCTCGAAGGCGTACAGACACGCGCTCGCAGCAATCGCACAAAAAAATGGCTTTATTTGTTTACATCTCTTCCTTGTTTCCGACATACGTCACTTTCGCGATTTATGCCGTAATCTCCTCCCGGCACGCGGCAACGCCACGTTGGAAACCAACGTTCGGCAGCTGTATTGGGCATCGGGATTCGTGACTGCCGCGGGCGCCGGACTGCTGCAGTTTCCTGGGAGGCATGTTGAGAGGGAGAGTGGGGTGAGGCAGTATTATTCAAGGGGCTATGGGATCACTCTCCGTACAGCTAGCCTTTAAGCAAGCTTCCGTGCCAGTTGCATTGTACGCGATACGCTTCCCCAAACCGCCGCGCAGTGACAGCTACGGCAGGTTGTTACGAAATAGGGCAACGGTAGACCACGCTAAGAAACCGTTGTTCAGAAGTATATCAGTCCATTGCGAGGAGTAGCAGTGTCCTATCCGATTAGTAGAAGTTCGGGTGGCTCGACGCGTCAGGAGACGTCTGAATGTTTGGCCAAGTAGGTATCCCTTGGGTAGTAGAGCCTGCTAGGGTTCGTCCCGCGAAGGGGTTGACCCTGGTCTCACCATCTCGACGACATGCAACAGGAGGCCATAGCTCTGTCGGCGATCATTGTACAAATGTCTTGCCGCCGCACAACTTTTGGTAGTTTGGTTCGTGAGCCCTTGGCTGCCGCTGCACAGTTTTATTTAATTGATAGATTTAGGAGAGCCATAAAGGCGAGAACTGCCCGGAGGCGGTGACGTGTGTGTGAAGCTTGCGCCTGTTAGGTGGTGCTGAGGGCGATGTGGATTTCGCCACCTACCAATCGTCTCCCTCTCCCAATTATCTGATTGTAGGGGAGAGAAGGAAGTGACGGGGACTCTCTCTCAGCTGTTTTAAGTTTTTGCTGAATCAAAGGCTCAGACAACACCAGGCTCACATGCAAAATATACAGCCTGCCGAAGAACTGTCTGGAAAAATTAGGCTTGCAGGAGCTATTTTAAACACTGCCAGCTGTGTTTCAAACAGCCACCTGCGAATGCGCTGGAGCATCGCTTACCCGCTAGGTCACATTGCAGGTAGTCACATGAGAACTCACTGCGGTCTAGCAATGTGAAACATTTTGCGCATTCAAGTATTCAGAATTTAAATAGAATCAGAATGCGTGTAGATTTGGTTGTTAAATACACGGGGCCAAGAATTAGATTACATTCAAAACTCGAGGAGATTGGCGAGTGAAAGAATGTTACTGCTGCAATACCTACACATGAATTATAATTGATTATCCGTTAATGATTGGCAGACTGCTCTAAAATGCTTCGCCTAATAATTGTTTAAGGAAGAGAGAGCCCTGGACTCCAAGGCGCCCTCCCCTCTTCTGGTCGTTTGCGTCCCTGGGAGGTAGGTCGCCAGTGGCTGGCCGGTCAGGGAGTCTGCAGCGGTGGCCACCGCACCCGCTGGACATCATGGCGGAGCCGACCTTTCTGCGGCCGTCTGGAGTTTCCTGGAAGACATTGGCAGAGGGTGACACATGGCGAGAGAGTAATAATACTCATTACCACCCAGCATACTTTTAAAATTTGTTAATTTTCATTTATGTTTTCAACACCACTGGTTGAATTTTCCGTTTCATGTAGGTCATGCTTTTGTCTCCAGGGGATCGACCTAAACCCCTCAACTAAGATAGCGCGTTTTGTCTCATCCGTATATTATCTTCCCATGGTGAAACTAAGGAAACCCCCAAGGTGGAGTAGATTTGTAATAAGGGAGTAATTACTCATTGGCATCCACCCAAGCGCAGCCATACGGCTACAGAGGAAAGCTATACAGCTTTCTCAGAAACTTCGTAGTTAAAAATTCGTCCTGGTCCGGGGTTCGAACCCGGGACCACCGCTTCACCGGAGCAGTGTTTCCCACCATCTGCACCGGTATACGCTGGCTTATAAATTTATCGCGGCCGCGGTAATGTACAGTCGTGAGCAAAAGTGGTATACAACACGCAGCAGCCGCCGGAGCTCAGGACAACTGCATTGGAACGCCATCTAGCGACAGCTATCTGGGATCGAGACAAACGTGGCGGTGTCCCATTTTATCGACAAGCATGTCAGATAGGTCGGCTTGATGCGTCACGCTCCTCCTCGCCTAAACGCTCTGGCGCAATATCAGTCACACTCCGGAGCAAGCGCCGACCGTCCGTTGTACTTTTGATCGCTGAAAAGAAAAAAAAAAAGGGAGCCACAGGTAATGTTCTGCTGCGGCACCGCTAGGCATTTCAACGAGCGGTAGCGCAACACACCGAAAGGATTCAACTTACATGCCTGCAGATAAGATGGGCCCCCTCTTGAGCTGTCGCGACCCCTGTCGCTGTAGCTAGATGGCGTTTCGATACAGTTTTCCCGGCTCTGCCACCGGCTCCGCGTTGTATACCACTTTTGCTCAAGACTGTACATATAATGCTAGTTTGATGCATAGAGCAGCACTAGAGCCGGAAGTAAACAGTGGATGCGTTAAATGTACTGCATATTTGCTTTTTTTGAGCTATGATGAATTATATGGTGCTCTACTTGCTTTAGTACGCTTGGTCTTCCTGTGTGCACAAAGGAGCCTATCTATGCCAGGTCATAGATCTTATGGTTCCTTGGAAAAAAATATATCTGCTCATAGAGGCCTCAGACTGTTGTACTTGTCGCTAGCTGCCCTGAATATGACGATGGTGTGATTTTAATTGGTGGTAAAGTTTTGCTTAAAAAACTGGATGCTCTTCAGAGAAGTTTTCCGGTGACGCCTTCCCTGCTGTATATTTCGCTTACTTTGCTCTTTTGTGTTACTGAGCAATAATGTGTGTAACCCATCTGCTATGGCCTTATTTTAAGTCCGCAGTATCTATAAATAAATAAAGATGGTTATTATTATGCATTCAGAAAAGTTCGGAAGCTCAGAAAATAAACTTTTTGAAGCTTGTGTTGTCCTGCCGTTGCCTGAGGTGCTTTCAACGCTTACTAGCCATTTCGTATTTTTAGCAATTTCTTTTTGCCAATCAAGACTTCTTGTGACACTCCTCTGTGAAGAGTGAGGAACCGCTCGCCAAAACTGATTTAGGAAGCATCTACTTTGCCAAAAGAAAACAACGGAACAGAAGCAGTCAGGAAAAAAATTGTTCTAGCTGCAAAAGCGTAGGTTACGGGCTTTTACTGAAGTCTAAGAACAACAGTGTGGCCACTACAGACTGCAACTACACCAGCCTTCAGCCTACGTGTTTCATAACGCCATGGTTGCCTAGAGCACACTAAAAACAGTACTTTTGTAGGCAAGAACTCCTTTCATTTTTACTACAGTGGTACGACAGGTGTCGACCTTTGGAACCAAGTCATAAACTGCTACTACATTGGCATCGGGGACAAAAGGGCTGGGAGGAGGCTGTTTTTCATACTTGCGTAGTATACTTGCATAGTACGCTCCAGAATGTCCAGTTAGCACAGGAAATGGCTTCCTCCCACGTACCTGCGCTGTCTATAGCCTCATGCAATAGAGCCGGTTATATGAAAAAAAAGATGCATTGCACATGATTAAAACAAAAGGGGAACAAATGAGTGGGTGTCTCCAGCAGTTTCGGTGTCCTGTTTTGTCCAGGATCAACTGGCTTCCACGCGCTTACAGATGAAGAGGTCCCATATTAACGCACTCGGCCATTCGCCATCGCTGGTTTCGTACCACTGACCTCAATCCAACGGGCGTGGTCACCCGAGGTATTTCTATTCGTCATACAGACCATGAACCGAAGTATTCGAGCACAATCGACGTGAAACTTAGCCAGGGCGAGGCACCTCTCTTAAAGCTGGCAGTCTACTGTAGAAGCCGGAAGAAAACAGCGCCGAAATTGTTTTGCACACCCTACTCGGACCCACGACTTCGCAGTGAGATGTAATCTCCTCCTCTATGTCAAGCTGGTGAAGAGAGCAAAGGTGTTTGCCATCGCTGCACTGCACAAACGGAATGAACTTTCCCTTAGAACTTCCGGCGCAAGTTGCAGTGCTCGCAAGCTCAGACACCACTCACTGGCATAGAAAATCCTAGCTCTGTACATCGGCCAGCTCATTCCATGTAACCACTACTACCAAAGCCAGATTTCTGTCTGCCTCGCTCCTTAGAAAGGGAGGAGCGCCACCACAAGCTGATGTGATTTCTTATGCATCACTCGTTTCCCTCAAACAGAGCGCGATACTCCCGTCCGCTTTTTCTTCGCTGCTAAGCCAGAGAACACTAAGACCGCTGTGAGTATGCGCAAGAAAAACTTTCTAGGACATGTGGGACTGTATTTTGTGTTAAGGTCCATGCAATAAAACTTGTGTCAGTGCACGTTAAAGAGCCCCAGGTGGTCAAAATTTTTGGATCCCTTCACTACGGCATCCCTCATAGCCTGTGTCGCTTTGGGACGTTAAACCCCAAGAAACCAACGCACCAAAACCCCTTTCTAACCCCCGTCCAAGAGTTCCATCCATGGGTGCCGGTTGGGGACCCTCCTGAATACCTCGTAAGACGTAAATAGGCCCGATGAAAAGTGCATCTTCTGCGGAATCTACGCGGAGGGATAAAACCACTTATCTCAGCAAGCTGAATTATGAGAATGGCTGGTGCCTGGGCTTAAAAAATACTCAAATTCCGTAGCCCCGGGCTCGCTTGGTGTACCCTCAGTAGGCCGTGAAGCTCCTGTCGATGGCCGCCAAGCAGCGTGTGCGCGCGCGTAGTCCACCCTTCTACAAAAGATATCCTGCTCGCAATACAAGGCGAGATAGACTGCCTTTGAACTCTAGAAGGAGGACTAGATGACTACAGGCCACAGTAGCGGTGACGGGAGCAACTGATGGGTCTGATTGACGCTCGTGTGCAGTCACTTTTAGTCTAGTGCTCCACCCAGAATCTACAGAGTTGTGTGACGCAGCGGGAATAGGCAGTGTCGCTTGCACTATAGAGGAGGATCGCGAAGCTAGTCTCGGACTAGCTCTTCAGACATTAATTCAAGACAAGAAAGGTGGAATATACAAGCAGCGTCGCAGCATTTACTCTAAAAGACTGAAATGCTGCTGAAGCTGCGAGTTTATTTTTGTAGATTGTTTTTAGTCTGCGGCCTCCCGTAACAAAAAAAAAAGAGGAAGACAGGTGTGTTACGTATAGACTGTGTTTCACAGAGTTTGTTTGCAGGCTGTGTGGCAGGGAGCTTGTTTTCTTGAAGAAAAGGCTGTAGCAGCTGACGTGCCTAGCATTCGACTGTTCCATAGCAATACTTAAAAATGTGACACTGTGCGAGACGGGGATTGTGCGCATGGTTGTGGTGATTTCTTTTGAACTAACACCGTCGGCGACTTGAGATGGTTCGCGATGAGCAAGGTAAGCAAGACATGGGTGAAATGCCTGCGCTGCATAAGTCTGAGATGGTGACAGCAGAAATTCAAATGGTAGCCGGAAGACTGCGGTGTGTCCTTTCACAACATTTAAACGCCTGCATTTGAATTCAGTTTCGCACGAGGCAGGGCGGAATGGTAGTAAACGCATGGGTGAGCGCAGATTGCGTGCAGTTAGGAAGAGCCATCCACAAAACCGGGCGAGTAAGAAGGTGCCAACAGCTACGATGCTAGTTTCGGAGGGCAGATCATCGCTGCTTGAATGTTCAATTACTAGGCCTGACGCTCGTCTTGAGTTTTGCTTCATTGCGCCATTAACTAACGTCTAAACTTTTAGCCACCAGCAGTTGACACATATTAAGCTGCGAAAGCAATGGAGCGGGAGCTTGGAATAGCGGAAGTAAAAGCGCAACCTCCTCCCCTCCTTAGCAACTGGCTCGCCAGTGAGGGGCGCAGCTGTGAATAGCAACCGTGGCGTCACACATTAGCGGCAGAACGAGCGTACGCGTGTCGGCGGTGCCAGCTAGACCGCCGCTGCTTCGCCAGGCGTCTCGTTACAGTCGAGTGAATATGACGCACGGCTCCGAAGCCGCCCAGTGATTCCGCACCATGCTGATCGGGGAAGTGGCAGTGGGTTGACCACAAGGCCTTTGCCAAGCACACTCTAGAATTTCCAAAATGTCTTCAGTATTTTTATGCGAAGCATACTACTTTAGCTACCACTTCAGCCCTTCACCGTGGTTATGCGCCTCCAAATCACGTGATACATGACGTCACACCACGTGACACGATGACGTCACGACAGTAGAGAAACGGGGGCCCACCTCGCGCCGTCGCTGTGGTTGTGCGCCTCCAAATCACGTGATACATGACGTCACACCACGTGACACGATGACGTCACGAAAGTGGAGAAACGGGGGCCCACCTCGCGCCGTCGCTGTGGTTGTGCGCCTCCAAATTACGCGACACGATGATGCTTCGCATTCTTCAGGCTTAACCAAGTTAAGCCTCAGCCATTTTTTTTTTTTTGAGGAAAGGAAATGCGAAATATCTGTCTCCCACAAGTGCGAAACCAATAGAGCGGGGGATTGGAAAGCAGAGAGTAAAACTTGTATATTGGTTTTGAGGAAATTAAATGCACAGTACTTGTCTCACACATCTCTGTGGACACCTGAACTAGAGGAAAGGCGCATAACTGCCCTCTTGGAACAGTGGACATCTCAATTGTGCTTTAAGCTACCTGGCGGTACTGACAGATGTGCGCTGCATGGTTTGGCACTGACAACGTTGTGCCAGAAACGCTGCCACCTGCCAGGGTGGCAAGGTGGGTGGGGACTTTAATGTAGATATAAAGACAAGCGGGAATGGATGGATGGAAACAACTTCATTATACACAGACACACACACAAAAAAAATCTTCCAGGGTGATCCCCTATTGGTCCAGGAGTCCACGGGCTAGTGCTTCACGTAAAGTCCGATCCACTAGCCATTTCTGGCCGGCGGGATGAGCGGTCCGTAAAGCAGCCTCCCAGGAAGAATGGGTGGGATTGGGGATGGGGGATACTGCCTTTGGGGAAGGACATTCCCAAAGGTAATGGAAAAGTTTGGATTTGGGCACGCCACAGGTGTTACAATCAGGAGGAAAGGTGGGATGAAAGCATGAGAGGCAGTGGGGTGAAATAAAGATGCCTGTCTGTAATTGCCGCCATGTGGCGCTGGATGAGGGCGACAAGGTACTGTGGGGTGGTGGCAGTGTCATGAGGTTGAGTATGTAGAATGTTGTGATTTGATGATATGTAGAGAGGACCGAACGGGCTTCTTGCGCAGGGTTGGGTGCCTGATCCTCCGGGGTCCGGGAGGAGAGTTCTCGGGCCAGCGCACGAACGCGCTCATTACCGGGGATCGAGGCATGCCCAGGGACCTACGACAGAGTAACCGTTCGGTCGAGAGAGGTGGCCGTGGTAAGAATACGGTGTGTTGCCGGAGTCGCCACGCCCTTTAGGTAGTGGCGGTACGCGGCCTGTGAATCTGCGCAAATTTCTGTTATGTTTTTGTGAATGATGGAGTGGGCCAGAGCAAGTGCGATGGCGGCTCCTTCCGCCTCTGCAGGCGAATTAGTTCGAATAGTGGCGGCGGCCCCCACTGTGCCGTCTTCATAGGCTGCGACTACCGTGAAATATCCTGGTTTAGAATTTTGTGCGGCGTCGACATAAAGGATATCGGAGCGGTTGCTGTATGTTTTGGTGTAATAGCCCGCTCGTGCCTGCCGCCTACCGTGATGGAGACTAGCACTCATATTGCGCGGTAGGGGCTTCTGATATATGTGATCCTGCGTGCATATCTCACCACTTATGCCGGAGAACATCCCATTCCTCTCGTCCGTAACGGCTCCCACATCTGTGACAACCCCGCGAAATACTTGCGCAGACCTTTCCTCTTTGATGGTTGGTTTGGTTGGTTTATGGGGTTTAACGTCCCAAAGCGACTAAGGCTATGAGAGACGCCGTAGTGGAGGGCTCCGGAAATTTCGACCACCTGGGGTTCTTTAACGTGCACTGACATCGCACAGTACACGGGCCTCTAGAATTTCTCCTCCAAAGAAATTCTAGCCGCCGCGGCCGGGATCGAACCCGCGTCTTTTGGGTCAGCAGCCGAGCACCGTAACCACTGAGCCACCGCGGCGGCGTCCTTTCGTCTTTGAGAACCAGGCATTGGTGCAGCGAGTCGAGCATATATCCATCTATTTCTCCGTCCACAAAGCTTCCTTTAAGACAACAATCGAGAACTGTTAGTGGGGTGTGTCATGAAGAGAGAATATGTGTGAAAAATAACTAGTTGCCTTTACTTGCACATGCATGTCTTGCTAGAATTCTTTGCCTCAATCTATCGAAAAGCTGAAACAGCTGATGAGCAGCGCTCAAATTCCGCATTAGGAAGGAACGTAATCGTCGGCAATATTTTTTTTACATGCTACTCTGTTCCGTGCTTCCTTACGCACGGGAAATGTTCGAGAGCCCGGAGGTTGTTTTCTCGGGAGGTTGTTTTCTCGGTGAAATGTTCTCACCGAACATTTCACCGCGCCCTAGGATCCAAATCGTGCCCTAACTTTTATATGACTGGAATTGAATTGAGCAGTTCTGAAGCTGTTATGCTGCGTTGAGTGGCACAAACGCATCTGAGGCTTTTATGCGTGAAGCTGAACGTATAGAAAATTTGTTTGCAGAATGTAATAAAATGGAAAAACAACGGTAGTGTTCAGGGCCTAAAGCGAGTACCTACTACTAGTCATAAAGGAAAGAAATCTTAGACTGGTAATGGTACAAGCTTTAAAGAAGGCCGGGAAACCTAAACGACCATCACTGACTAGGCAAGGATCTCAAGGCTCCAAACACTCCAAATGCAGACCTCAGCCTTCTCAGGAACAAGTGCCTGAGGTGCGCTATAAAACCATGCGAGACACTACGTCAGAATGCACTGTTTCTCAACAGAATCTGCCCCTCAGAAAGACAAATTTAAGGCATTTCAATAGGTACATCTGCACCCAAGAGGAATGTGTTCATTATAAAACTGAGTAAAGTACTTTTTCCTTAATAATGTAGTCAGATGCCCACATTTTTCCCGAGCAGGTTTGCCTTGTTTATTGAGCAGTATTTTGTGTAAGATGCCCGGTGCTCAACGCGAAGGCAATATAATTACTTTTTCAAAACGTTTCCGGTTTGTGCCGATCTTCTATACACCCAGGATGGGTTTTACAAAGTACAGATTGTTTAATTTATTACCTAAAGTTTTTTGTCATTTAGCCTCGCAAATACTGCGTGTTCATTTCATGCAGTCAGCTGGGAATGCAGATTTTATCGATTGCATGGCTGTGAACATATGCAGTACACAACTCCGATATTTTATCTCCTATTCACACACGACTGAGCAACAGGCACAATTTTGACGCGCCCTGCGCTGTGACTTTTCTTACGGTGTGTAGTATATGGGGCGCAACGTTTATAACGTTGCATGCTAATGGTTCGACTGAATTTCTTGACTGTATTGCCCTGAGCAGGCTAAGTAAACCCTAGGGAGCGCTTTGTCTTGTCCATTTTTTCCTCGTGTTTGTGCTAGTGCGCTGTTTTCTTCCTAGAACGTAAGCATGGTTCTGCCCCCCCAGTACGGGGTACATTTTTTTTCTCTAGATTAGGGACTATTTATGGGAGATTTATGCTGTGCCCCGGCTGCGACGGGCAAACCTACGATCACACACACCTACGGGCAAAAGTAAGGGACGTGTAAAAAGTAGGTGGAAACGAAGAATTTGAAATGCTCAATGCTGAATTGGCTGAGTTCGCTGTGCCGCGCAGTTTTGCTTCAAGCAGTCATCCCACAGGCTGCTTTTCAAGATAGTCTATTTAAAAACCACTGCACATTCACTCACTGAGAATTTGTGGTGCTGTTAACATTACGCTCTGTGGAAAGCAGATGCAGAGCTGAAGATGCAGGGGTCATCTCGCAATCTGTGCGGAACCAGCAGTCGTGATATAAATATATCCCCGCACTGGCAAGAGCCTCAGAGAGGCGAGGCGATGAAGCCGGCTTAAGTTTCACTTATGTGGTATTTAGACGCCGGGCTAAGCATATACCGAAATATTCGGATACGGCAATAGGTATGGCGACATAAGTCTCACTACACGATACAGGGAGATGAGATATAAAGAGGTGAGATGGCGAAACGAGCATATACCCGGCTCAGTGTGGTATGCAGATGCCTTGGTGATGATACAAGGATCATCTTACACCTTGTTTGAAACGAGTCATTAAAGTATACATGCCAAACTTTGGCAACAGCGCTTATGGAACACAGGTGAGCTCATGCGTTTGGAATCCGCTTTGTATAGCAAACAAATCTCCAAGTATGCTTCCAACGAGGCAACCAGACAAATTTTTTTCCTTATCCACAGAGCTGCATTGCGATACGTTCCTCCGAAAAATATTTGCAAAGTAGTACCGGCACAATCATATGACAGTGTTAAGCCAGAACTGTACAGCAAGATGAAATTCACAGTTGAAACAGCTTTTGGAGAGAGGTGACCTAACGCTACCAGAATCTACGTTGCATAGCAAGAAAAAGTGGAAAGAGCCCGCACTGAAGACATACCATACTGCACCGAGTTAGACACGAGCTATTGGGATTCAAACGTATGTCTCACTTTTAAGGCGGAAGCCTTTAATGCCTCATCGTTGTAAGCAGCAGTTGTCGACAGAAAATGTCACGCTTTTCAATTGGTCGAAATGCTCGTGACATCACAGAGCGCGAATTTCAAATGGGGCCAATTGTTCTTTGCCTAGTAACCATGCAACCAATCAAAGGGATCGTATAGTGATGCTCCAACAAAGTTGGACTGAGTTTAGTTAATTGCTTAATTAATCAATTAGCCTAATTAAGATAGAGGAGAACGAAGAGGTCTGAAGAAGAGGAAAAGAAAAGAAAAGACGCGCGCCACAGCGACAACAGCGTCCGCGGAAGGAGACGCTGCTGAAAAAAACAGATAAGCCGCGTTCGCTCCACCACCACGCACTTCCCCACTCATTTCGACGTTGCTCGTTTCATATACGTTGTGTCGAACATCCTAGACAGTTCCAGCAATTGACAGGTGAATGACAGAACACGATGGATAGAAATGCAATAATATAAATATGAAATAGCCTAATTAACCTTTCTAATTAGACCGCATAAATCAATAAACCGAGAACGAAATTGGTCGAGTTGGGGAATCGAACCAGGGTCTCCGGAGTGCGATACGAGCACGCTAGCCACTCCGTAATTCCAGCTGAATGGTTTGGAATGAACAAAGGCGCGTCTAGCTAATACGGCGTCTTCGTTCACTCCCATGTTCCCCCTTTCCCTTACGGCGAGGTGCAGGTGTCCACCCAGATATGCGAGAGAGATACATTTCCTTTCCTCAAAAAATAAATTTACCGTCCAGCAAGGCGTACAGCCGAATTGGCGATAGCGTTCTGTGGACTCCCTGGCAGCGTTGCAAGACGCTGTCGCGTTCCACTCTTACAGGCGAAGCTTAACATGTTAACCACACATCAGTAACACACGCAGACAGCCAATGGACGCGTCATTCGCTGGCAGCACTTGAATCATCATTCACAACCACATTCGTGACAGAACGCTGTACTAAGGCTTTCGCCTTGCACCACTTTAGTCGCCAAAGTGACTCCTAATTTTTTGGCAACAGCCACAGGAGAAAGGCGAGCGGCGGCAATTGATTCGTGTGGGAAAGTTTGGAATGCACATGAAGAGCTCAGGTCTAGATTAACTTTCAATCGATTTGGAAAATACCACAGTGATGTATACTAATATGCGGCTACTTGCATCAGCCATTGGACAGAGGGAGATCGGATCAAACTGTTAAATTCTTGGCACAATTTTCCTCTGTTGCAGTCCAACATCGTCCAACGTCTGAGGTGCTGGACGTCTGAGGAGGAGCAAGCTTTCCGGAAAAGCAAAGAGCTGCTTACGTCGCTAGAGTTTTAGCACATTTTGACCCTGCAAGGCTGACTGTGCTGATCACAGATGCCTCACCTTACGGGCTGGGGGCAGTATTGGCACAGCGCGAGACGTCAGGGGAAGAGCGTCCTCCTCAGACGTTCAGGGGGTGCAACACACTAGAGAGGTTTGGCATGAACCATCTATAAATGATCAGGCCCAAGTAGCTCTGTAACTCCTTCACATTCGGAGGCACTGGTGTTGCCAGCACAGTTTCAGTCTTGGTTGGGTTCCGTTGGAGACCGGCTGCGCTGATGACGTGCCCCAGATACTCCACTTTAGGTACCAGGAACTCGCATTTAGAAGCTTCAGCCGCAGTCCAGCTCTCCTTGGTCGCTCCATGACTCGGCACACATTAGCCCAATGGTCGCTGTCGTTGGCGGCTGTCACCAGTATGTCGTCAAAGTATACCGTGACATGGTCAAGATTGAGCAGAAGGTTCGACACCCCAAACGGAAGCCGGATGAACTGGTACAAGCCCTTCGTGGTGTTGATGGCGACAAATTTTTGAGTCATCGTGCAGCTTAACCTGCTGGTACGCATCTCTCAGGTCGCGCTTTGTAAACTTAGCGCCCCCCGTTAGCCTTGCAAACAGCTCCTCGATGTTAGGGATTGGGTACGACTCCGGCACCGTCACGGGGTTCACTGTAATCATGAAATTGCCGCACAGGCGAACGCGGCCATGCCGCCTTACCACGCGAACGATGGGTGCCGCCCATTTGGACGTCTTTGCAGGGCGGACGACTCCCTCACGCTCCACCCTCTGCACTCCTCGCCAACTCTGTCGTAGCGCGAACGGGACGACCCGCGGCTTAAAAAATCTTGGCTTAGCACCTTCTTGCACGGTAATCTGGGCGCTCACAGTCCCTCCGCGAATACTTCATGGAATTGACTCACCGCTTCTTCCACGGACGCCACCGCATTGACTGTTTCTGGTTTACCAGTTCCGAGCTGAAATTTTCATCCAACTTGTTCCGAACAACGTTCGTTCACGACGAACGAAGTCAGCATACATTTGCTCTCGCCCAGCTTCACGGTTGCCACAAACTTGCCTACCCCCGGCTTTGTGTCACCGAAAAATCCTCGAAGCTGAACCTCCGATGTCTCCAGCATTGCCGAGGGAAACGGGGGGAAGTCCTGCGGGATGCCGACCCATGGGCCGGAACTCCCTGCTTTGGAGTTGGCAGAGCAGCCTTCGCTGTCCCTGCCTGGGGCGTGGATGGCCCTGCCACAGGCTCGATGGAAATGGCCTGGGCAGGTGCCGGAGTGCCGTGTGGTGCTTCGCCCCTGCGCACCACATCAGCGAAGTTTGGTTTTGCTGTGAAGGAGAATGTATTGGTAGGCGCAAAACGCCTGCTCGCTTCTTTGAATGAAATGTTTTCTTTGGTCTTTATGGTAATAATTTCTTTCTCCTTTTTCCAGGGTGGTGGTGGTGAAAACTTTTAATTATTGAAATAGAGTTTGGGAGCCACAGAGTGGCCCCGCTACATGGTCGGCGTCCCTAGTCCGGGACACCGCATGACAATGCCCCGTCTCTCGCCCGTTTCGCCAGAGCCCTTTGGGACTCAAGCGAGGAGCAGTTGAGGAGGGCAGTCTCCCATGCCTCTCTGGAAGGGGTAGGGGAAGGGGGAGGTGGGGATTTTGAGTACATGCCCACACCATGTGGAAGATATCACAGGTCTCCCCACAGCGCGGGCATCGCCCATCCGTGTTAGGATCGTAATGTTTTAAGATTGCAGGACAGAGTAGAGTACCTGTCTGCAGGCGCCTTAAAGTTCGCTCCTCCGTCTTACTCAGCCCCTTTGCAGGGGCCGGGAAAAGGCGGTGGATGTCGCTATAATGCGTTATAATTTCCCTGAATCACAGCAGCGGCTGGTTAGTCTCCGAGCCAGAAGAGCTGGGATGAGGAGCCCGGGGAGTAAGCGCTCGGGCAGCCGCGTCAGCGGCCTCATTACCTCGTAAGCCCTGGTGGCCAGGAGCCCAAATGATTCTTTTTGGTGTTGGATCAGTGGCAGTCCGTCTTAGAATACAAGCAGCTAAGGGGGAGATCTCCCCTGCCAAGTAATGATCACATGCTTTTCGGGAGTCCGTAATGATGATTCTCGAATTGGCGGGGGCGGCAGCAAGCGCTATCGCTACTTCCTCCGCACGGACACGCCCTGGAGTATGCAGCGTGGTCTCCTTCACAGTTCGCGCAGCGTAGGGCTGCGTCACATTCCTCAGAAGGGTGGTCCTTCGAAGCGCATTTCGCACAAGTTTTGCGGCTGCGGCAGCTCTATGAGCCATGGCCAAACCTCCGACAGGTGAAACAGCGGCGGGGATTGGGTATGTAGTGCCTGACATGGACTTTCAAGTATCCGACATCGATTGTTTCGGGCAAACTGCTGGTGTTAAATGTGAGGACCATGTGTTTGGTGTCTATTTCCTTGTCCTTGCGGATTTTGAGCCTGTGCACGTCAATTACATTTTGATCAGAGAGTCCTTGTAGCATTTCGGTTTCTGTTAGATGGATGAAGTCAGCCTATGAGATAACGCCTTTAACTGTGTTAAGAGATCGGTGGGGAGTCTCGGAGACAGAGATGTCCCCTATAGAAGCAATGTTTGAGAGTTGCGAGCATTGGATGCTCTCAGGCCGTTCAAGGAATAGGTCGCCACTGGCCATTTTGATACCCTGTAGCCAGGCCCCAAGGCAACTTTTAAGCATTTGGTTACGAGAAATGGAGATATTATTCGGGCTTGTTTTTCTTCACAGTTGCTGTGTATCACATGAAACTTTGTGAATGCCGGTTTCTTTTTCGCAAAAAAGTCTGCGGCCTCGTTTCGCCCTCTTTTGAGAAAGCGATCTGGTTTGAAAAGGGGGGAGCCATAAAAAATGTAGTTTCTTCGGTCATGGCGCCAGCCACCCACCATGGAGTCCAAGAAGGGGACGCGACAGGAACTTGAAAGCAAGTCCTGCCCACGCCAGCTGTACACCCTAACTATAACCAAATATGACTCAACTCAGGGTAGTTGGTCACACAAGGTTAACCCTCGCCGCCAGGAAAAAAAAAGGAAAAAACCAAGAAGGGAGGAGGATACAGGAAAGTTGTGAGAAAGGAGATAGGAAAGTGAAAGATGGAGAGAACAAGAGGAAAAGGAGACTGCCGATTTCCCCCGGTCGGGTCAGGCCGGAGGTGCCGTCTATAGGAAGCTGGGGCCAAAGTGGTGTGTTGCCTCCGCCGAGGGGCCTTAAGGGTCCAAACACTCGGCATCGGCTCAACCGCCAGGATCACCTTTTCCCCGGACACGACGATGCCATGCACGGCTAAGCGCGGATGCTGGGGTCCGTGGTGACGCACTGCTCACCAACATCCCCCTGCGGGGATGTCCCTGCGGATGCTCGGCATACCCCGTGGTGTCGCCGCTCACCAACGTCTGGAGGCTGCAGACGCCCCCCTGCGGGGAATACTGCAAGACGGACTCCAAGGTTCGAGTTCCTGTAAACACGATGAAGCACTTCGCAAAAGTATGCATTTCGTGCTCCATTTCTGTTTAGAAGTTCGTTAACCAAAACAAAAAAGGAGCAGTACAGTGCGGATAGCGCACATGACATCTTTGTTTCGATATGGCTGTTGCAACTGCGACTTCGTTCTCTGGAACCGCAATCAACTCTCACGCTGTTGAAAAATTTGAGAGGGTAAGAAATTTATGTCGTAGCATGTTTTTTTATAGTGTAAGTGGAGTCAAGGTGCACCTATAGCAGTAGGGATTTGTATGAAGTGAAGCTTCGCATAGGAGGCATTCACGTGACGTCAGAGGCGCCATTTTGGTGTACAACGCCCAATTTCAGCGGTGTAGACTGGAGGAGGGGGGAGGCGTGGATTAAGCCCGATTATACACGCACCGTAGCTTTGCGCCGTGCTGCATGGACGCGAAAATAATGACCACTACGGCTGGAGTGAATGCCTTCAATAGAAGCTTTCTGCGATAACACAATAAAATGTTCCTGAGCACCACAGCGAAACCCACCCCATGCTTCGAGTTTTTGGCTGCTCTGGAAGTATTTCGTAAACGTGTGCATCCTGTTCTCAATTTCTTTTCGGAAGTTCTTGCGGAAGTTCTGCCGCGTTACGAACCACATGGTGTCGGGAGGTCTCCGTGAAGGTGAAACTCATGGGGTGGCTGCTAATTATGAGGTACATGAGCATTTCAATCGTATGATCCTTTGACAACATGGTACAAAAACGAAATATCAGTGTAGCCAAAGGATTGTCTCATTGGAGCACGCCCCTGTCGTGTGCATAGGTAGTCCTAAACAACAGCGGATTAAAGAGGTGCCGCCAAATGCAGCAATTTCGAATGTTACGCTCCATGTTCCGCGGTTCAAGAAGCGCATCGTGCTTAATTGAGTCTTTTATTGGACTCTTGAGAACATCTACAAGGACCAGGATCTAGCTGACACTGCCAAATGAGGATTTGTCGCGCAAACCCTGGAGCTGTGGTGGTACTCAAACTAGCCACATCAGAAGTAGAACCAACCTCTAACTGTTGCGTTCACTTTGCATTCTACGCACCGGCAACAGAGCACCATAGCCATCTCGCATTGTGCACACATGACCAATGCCAAAATGATAAGTTAGTGCATGAACAGAACGATAGTTCTTCGGCATTTTTGTTCCGTGAACAACACAGCAAGTGGCGGAAGGAAGGGCACCGCTGAATCTACTTATGCGTGATACGGAAGTTCTACAGAGGGGCCCCTTACATAAAGGGGAAGATCCCGATGAAAATTAATCTCTAGGGTGGCAAGGGACTTTACCAACGGATGCTCCTTGCCATAGGCAACGGCTTGCCTGCATCAGATTTCTTTAGCCAGATGAAATGCGAGCTTGGCGCCAAAGTTGGCTAGCCTATGGACTGCATTACAAAACAAGTAGTGCGAAGGGTCCCCCAAAATGACAAAATGATAGTGATTTAATGTAGTGTTAGTGTGTACAATGCAGCGTTGTTTTGCAGAACAAGTTTCTGCAAATACCATGTAGGCGTGTTCTTGCAATCAATTCCTGTCGTAGAGCCTTAGCTCTACTGTCGGAGGTATATATTTTTTTAACGTAAACCCAGTGCATCTAATGATGTGCACATGAGTTTGGATGGGTGCCGGTTGCCCTTGGTATACTACAAAGCCCGCATGGTTACTTCTACAATGAGCCATTCACGTGGATTGAAGCTCTATCCAGAGGGAGGAGAGAAGACACTGAAGGAATGACAACTTATTTGACAACCTATAATACATGGTAAGTGCGGTTGGCTTGCTGAGAACGATATATTCAAAACTGCAGGAAGACGAAACACACAACCAGGCATTTCGTCAAGTCGAGGCGGACCCAACAATAAATCTCATCCCACGCTAGGCACAATCTGAACAAGAACATATGCTGTTGCTTCATCCTGTCAATGTGTCGTGTTTGCAGGGGGCGGGTGCAGCGGTAGATGATTTTCTGGTGCACACGATTTTTACGTTGGAAACGTGGGCGTCATTTGAAAATATCGTGCGTGCCGAGGGACATCGCCCCCTACTCTGAAAACGTAAAAGGATCCGAAATACTATGAAGTCAAATGACCTTGTGGTGCCTGAACTTTTACTGCGTTGTACCAGCTCTGCTGCTGATATTTAAGAAAGACTCATTCTTGCCGCTTCCGCAGCGAGCCGTGTGGACCAGCTATGACAAAAACCAGAAGTCGACCGCAGACACGGGGCAGAGCATTCTCGAATATTACTCCAGTTCTGTGAAGTATCAGACGTACTTCACATACTACGGTGCGCGCCCCTAACAAAGCTCGGTAAACGATGCGTTACCAAGCTCCTTGCTGTTGAATGCTACACCCTGTATTCGCCATATGCGGTTAAATACAAATAACGAGGATTACTTGAAATGACTCCACTCTTATTCCACTTGCAGTAAGCACAAAACCGCATTAGACAACAGTGGGCGCGTTGAAATTGAAGTTTTATTTACCATTTAAAATTATGAATTCTTCAGATGTTGGCGTCTTTCTTGGAAGAGGGTGTTTTCTGGCCCCCATAAGCGACAACAATTGAATAATATTAAATTTTTAGTCCCATTTTGTTCCTTATCTTGCCTTTGGCTATGCATAGTATGAGCCAGAAGCAGGCTTACAGTATGAATAATATAAATGCATAGAAAGTTGTGTTATCAGCGTTTTACTGCAGGGGCAATGCAGATCTTGATTTTGTGTTTGTTAGCAAGGATGCAGCCGTACAAAATATGTATCGTTTGGCCACGGTACCAGCCGTCCTCTATGGAGATGCACGTAAAGATTTGATAGAACCTTAAATAAGTTCTGCCCTCGTCAGCCGGACGCCGCTGCTATAACCAAACGTGGAAGAACTCCTAATAGTCACTCCCCCAAAGGTTAACCCAACATTTCACCAGGACTGAGCCTTTGAGCTCGCCACCCACGGCTAGACTTTGGCAATCCGAGCCGAAGTGTGCCTAAAAAGCTGTGGCGTCGCAATTATCCCTTCCTCGATATCGTCGAGGGTGTAAATGCTGAAGTACTATGAGGAATAAAGCATGGAGTGCGTTTGTTGCTGTTCGCGAAAAAAGAGTAACCGACAACGGAGGAGGAGAAAGGACGGCGGTGAGAAACAGAATAGGAAAGTGAGGAAAGAAATGGAGGGCAGGATAGAAAAAAGCGACTGCCGATTTCTGCCTATCGGTTCAGCCCGCAATAATGCGAGGGCAAAATGGTGTTTCCTGAGCCGAGGGGCCCTGTATGTCCTAACACTCGGCATCGGTATACCCCCCCCCCCCCCTCTTTTCTCCGGACACAGCTAAACGCCACCGACAGCTAGACGTGGCCGATCCGAGCTAAATTGCCTAAAATACAGTGGCGTCGCAACTGAATGTTGTCGAGGGTGTAAATACAGAAGTACTATGCCTAATAAAGAATGGAATACGTTTGTACTAGTGGTTGTATAATGATGGAGGAATTAAAGTCAAGGTGAAACAAAATCTCCCGAATTTATGTCAAGAAAACGTGCACTGTAACTGTCAAGTGCCCCATTTGTAGCTCTTAATATTTGCTGCTAAACATTTTGCAATGAATGTTCGAGGTGAAAGGTAGATTTAATATCATTTGAAAATATACACAAGGAATTTCTTATGGAGCTCAAAGGCTCAGTCGTGAGATTTAGGTTAACTTTCTTGGGACGAAAAAACAACGGCTCAGGACCACAAACTCCCAGAAATAATTATATATGACTATCCTGAAGCTCAAGCTAAACAAATTGAGTTTTGAAAGTCAAGCTCAAAACGATGTGTTCACTGCCAGATTTGCAGTCGCTTCCACCGTTGTTGAAAGAGTGCGTAGTTCGGTCCAAAAAGAACAGACCATAAACCTTTGCTAAGTGTAACATATCGGGTGCAACAAAAAATAAAAGCCTTCAGTAACTTCACCAAGTTTAAAAATCAGTGTACCTGTCATAATAGTTGTAAGAGAACTTGCATGAGCTCTCTTATGTTGCTCTAGTGAACAGCTTAAAGACTGGGGCCAGAAATTATCTCTTGATTATGTGTGGTTCCGGGTAAACGACGTGCCCTATATGTAACATTTCGGCTTGTGATGCATCATCTCGCATATAGGTCAAATCCTATACAGTGCTTCCATTACTACAAGAGAAGGGGTTGTGCACAATCGTACGTAACTCAAGCAGCCTTGAAAACACATAGCCTGGCAGCGGCGGAATAGTGGCTTTCAGAGCATATTGCATAATTAGCAATAATCCTACCACCGCAAAATATTTAAAAACCCGCATCTAATAGATGATCACGCGGTTCTACAATATAACCAGCAAGGGTATACAGAGGGTGCGTTACACAATTTTTAATATAGGGTTTCTTTCAGTTAGGAGAGCGCATTTTTCGGAATAGCATTTTGAGCTGTGTATTGCATCTCAATAAAATTAATGCGTGCTGCCTAGCAGGCTGGTTAACTAACATTGAAGAGCTAACTTAAGTACTACGTGTGTGACGCATTTCTACACACCCCACCTCTTATCATCTAGATAACATCGAACTAGAACAAGTGTCCTCATACCGTTATTTAGGCGTTCACATAACAAGTTATCTAACTTGGTCTTTTCACATCAATTCAATGAATAACAACGCCAACCGTGCCCTCGGCTGCCTTCGCCGTAACTTTTTCTCTGCCCCCACTTCCTTGAAACTTCTCCATAAATCTGTCGTTCGCAGTAAGTTGGAATATGCTGCGTCCATTTGGGATCCCTTCACGGAAAACCTGATCAGTTCCCTCGAAATAATTCAGAATAACTCGGCACGTTTCACCCTTCAGAACTGTAACCGTACTGCTAGCGTAACCTCTATGAAGAATACATTACAGTTACCATCTCTTGCTAGCCGTCGAAAGCACGCTCGCCTTTGCTTAATTCATAAAATAATGTATCATAACCCCAGACTGCAGCGCGATCTTATACTTCCTCCGTCATATGTTTCATCACGAGTTGATCATGCGCATAAAATCGGCATTCCTTTCTTTGGTTTGGTTTGGTTTATGGAGTTTAACGTCCCAAAGCGACTAAGGCTATTAGAGACGCCGTAGTGGAGGGCTCCGGAAATTTCGACCACCTGGGGTTCTTTAACGTGCACTGACATCGCACAGTACACGGGCCTCTAGAATTTCTCCTCCAAAGAAATTCCAGCCGCCGCGGCCGGGATCGAACCCGCGTCTTTTGGGTCAGCAGCCGAGCACCATAACCGCTGAGCCACCGCGGCGGCGCTTTCTTTAAAACAAAATCCACAGCTGAGTCTTTCCTTCCACGAACAGCAAAGGACTGGAACCACCTTCCCGGAAGTACAGCCTCCATCATTGACAATCAGCGTTTTTGTTCCGCCTTAGCTATCACTGTATAATTAGAAATCAAACGCCTTGTACTAAACCCCTGTATACAACCACTCCCCTCTTCAATGCCCTCGGGCATTGAGGGTAAAATAAATGAAAAATAAAACAAATGAACTTCATTACTCTTAATGTTAGGCCCCTTAATTGTTGAGAGGAGTGTAGCCCACCGCAATTACCTATGTCTGTTGACTGACCGACCGGTCCATGACCTTGAGTGGCGCTGGGCTTAAGGGGATAAAATGCAGGCCTCGTACCGCACAGCACAGTACGCCCTGAGGAGATCCTGTCTCCCCGTCGTCGCTCTCGCGGCAGCACGCCCTGGGAAAGCCCAGCTTTTCGAGCGTATCCCGTGATCAACTCTTGACCGCACTCATCCCTTACGTTGCCGCGTCCGATCGACTCTCCGACTACAGACCGCCCTCGGAACTACAAAGCAGCGAGAACTGTCACCTGAAGAATATTTTAGCCTTGTTTAAACACTGACTGTCTTTAGTATTTTGTCCATTGTATTTCAGTAACTCTTGCTTGCCGTTACCTATATTATTCGCCCCAATCACTATTTCCGAACACTCGGGATCCTTTGTTTTTCCGAGTAGACTTGTCGCGGATTTCTTAGCTTTTGCAGTTCTGGTTGTGAACAGTGTACTTTGAACTGCTCGCTATGAATATCCAGTTGTTTGCTACGAAAGCGACTGTCGTAACTGTCCTCAATCCAGCATCGACACACGTGCTTCACGGTTTGACCGACTCAACTTTTGACCGTGTCCGCAAAGCTCGTTAGAGGGGCGACGGGTAAGCGTAAAGGGGATCCCGGGCCTATTTTCAGCGTAAAGGTGGAGTTCAATATATCAAAACAATGCAAGCCACAATATTGTGGTAAACCGTGTAGGCGCGTTATCATGCTCCTAGGAGCTACATTGATTGGACGAGACGTTTTGGGTAAGAAAATGAACGTACTGTTCAGTCGAGGCGTAGTGTTTATTACCTGACCAGGCAAAGTAAAAATTCTGAATAGAACGCTCGGGATGGAAACAGTCGGCCGTACACGATTTAGCTTCGGCATTGTTCTTTTTACAGACAAAGGGCACAGCGTCGCAGACCGAGTTGCTGTGCGTTTCTCCATGAAAGGGGAAGTTGTTAGGATATGCCACGTAAGAGGAGTCGGATGACATATCCTTTCGAGAGATTCGACGGGGTGTTCGCAGGTGCTATTTCTGGCACATAATTAAGCAGAATTATACTGAACACCACGGAAACTGTCGGTGGAATATACGAAGAAAGACGCCGAGGGCGCAAGAAGCCGCGGACACTTTCCAAAGCCGGAGGGGAGCCAGAGAGTTGCCGCGACCATGTAACCCTAAATGTGGCTACCTGCACGTCCAGATCTCGCAGAAACATTTCCGCGAGCCTTCAAGTAGGGCTGACCGATTATGAGCAGGAAGAGTAGACCACAATTGCTCTTTTGTTCGGTAAATCAGTGAAGAATGTTGCCTACGAAGTTACAGGAAATTTTTATTAGGAATTTTCTCATGGGAAGGTAGATTTGAATGTGGAAAAATGCGTGAGAACTATACCAGGTGTGTCACAGAAACCCGCCTCTATATTTGACGCATACCATATTGAGGTAAAGAAAAACTTTTGGCGGCATATTGATACCAGGTTTATCAGACATCAAAACAAAAGTAAATGAGCCGCATAAATCAGCCGCATAAAAAAAGACCTCGCAGAAAATTGCTAGCCGCGTAAAGTGCTCCGTTCACAAGAGCGAACCGCGGCAGTCCGTTCAGACGGAGCCCGAAGAGCACATAAGAAGAGACGCGGAGGAAATTCTTATACCGATGGTGTCAGTGAAACAATGTCAGTTCACATGGACGGCCAAGTATCCCATGTCTTCTAGCAAGCTGAAAAACCACCTGGTAAGTGTGAAGGGCCCGCTAGGTAATAAGCTGCCCTGGCGTAACCTAGAAAATACTTTGCTAAAAATGCAGCAAAACATACTTAGGCGGGACAAGGCATTTAACAATGTGGTTGAAAGAACATCAGTGTGATGTCCCTGAATTGAAAAGTGGCCTCCAACGCCCTAGCAGGACAGCATCACAACGCGGGCCACTGGACTGACGGATTCCGCGCGCATACTTGGCAAAAAAAAAAAATGCTCATCTACGCGCCCACTCAAACGGTCCGTTCACTTTGAAATGACAAGGGAAACGATAGACAAGACGAAGGAACCTAAAGGAAATATATATACGTCCGGTACGCCCCGTTTTTCCTTCACAAGCAACGACACGTCTCTTTCACTCTCATTGTGAAAAAAAGCACCCGCAGCGGTGCCGAAAAGTCAATGATTTTTTCAGCTTTTCTTACACTCACGTTGCCGAATGTTTGTCTCTTGAGATGTATGTCCACTGGGGAACAAATATGACAGAGTTAATCACCTAAATGTTATTCACTTTTAGGCCTATGGCATTCACTATAGCGGCCATATTTATTTGAGGAGCCTGTATAAAAAAAGCCACGGCAGCTGGACTCTACATGACGTGAGACGAAAGAAATCCAACGGCTCCGGAGGTAAAACAATGTCGGCTAAAAAATGAGTCGACTTAGCTGAGCAGCCATAACTCATCGGGGTAAGTACGTATGCTGAAACGTTGTGGTGCCAGTTGTTGACCGACTTGTCCGCACCCTGCGCACACCTTGCAAATTTTAGTCTTCGACGCACGCGGAATATATCTTGCGTCGGTATATTGCTCAATCAGCGCCCTATGATAGATTGAATTGAATTGAATTTGAATTTATTTTTCCAGAACAACTGGAAGGATTTACAGGCAAAAAGCTGCTTTCGCAGCTTGACTGGGCCCGGAAAACCGTTACATACAGTGGCTTAGACATTTAAGATGATTGAAATAAACATAAGCAAGATACAACAAAAGGAGAACAAAAGTACACACTATAGAATACAAACAATAAAATACATTTACAATGAAATATACATACATTAAAGAAGAGTACACACATCAAGTTGTATAAAATGATCAAAAATTTTAGAAAATAGTGCACCTAGAGAATCAGAAATAGATAGTGAGTGCAAAAAACAAACAAAAAAATCCCATATGAACAAAATACCGTCGCAAATTTTTTAATCTGAAATCTGTGGTATGTTTATATTTGTTGACTACATGCGGAAGATTGTGTTGCAGTGTTTGTGGTTTATAATTAGTCCTAAAATGAGCAACAAACCAAGTATCCGTGCTGTGGGTATTAGCTGAGGTATGTTTAGTTTTTAAGTAGGCTGTTTCTGTAATAAAGGCTTTGTAAGAACTATTAAAAAAATGAAACAAACGTAACATCCGGAAGTCGTACATGTGGTCAATGCTGATGATGTGATACAGTGGAAAGAGAATGTTTGTAGGGGATAAGTAGTGTACATTTGCGATGTGACGAAGGGCTTTCTTTTGGAGGCGCAGGATCATCGCGATATTTGCTTTCGTAGTGGTTGCCCATATTAAACTGCAATAATTAATATGAGATTCGAAGAGTGCATAATAAATTTGTCGCTTAACCTTTGAGGGTAGCAGCGTGCGGCATCGTGACAGTGCTCCAGTTGTCGCAGCGAGCTTTTTACCGATGTTATAAACCTGCAAGAGATCCTAATGAACCACATCCAAGTAGCAACGCCGGGAATTCGTGCAGTCTACGCAAGAATGCTCGGGAAGTCAGAGTCAGCGCTCATCGCGTTCGACGGACCGAGGTTGCCCAAGACAGTCGCAGTGATGGGAGGACTTTACAGAGTTTACCCTTACCAACCTACGAAGCAGGTGTGCTTGAGATGCCACCTGCAGGGGCACCGATCAGACGTCTGCCCGGAACCAGAACCCATTCCGCAGTGTCCTAGATGCAAACGTGCCAACGTCGACGGACACGAGTGTGCGGAGCCCAGGTGTGAGTGGTGCGGCGAAGCTCACGCCACGGGCGATATAGGATGTAAGAGACGTCTCAAGCGGAAAGGCCAGCAGAACCAGCAATTCAAGAAAAAAGAAAGCAGTTGCCACGGTGGTCACAGGCCGCGGTGGTTCGACAGCGAGGAAGCCGAAACGAAAGGAAAGAACGGATCCTCGAGATCTGCGTCTCGGAACAGGCGCGGCGGCAGCAGAAGCCGAACGCCGTTCTTCAAAGAGGGAGACTTTCCGGGGCTAGCAGACGCGAGAACCACCGACCACGATGGCGACAACGCCTGGGTTCGAGGGAACGCTCACGGCGCTTCCGCATCTAAACAGAAGACCAAGCAGTCCAAGAAGGTAAGTCAGTCTAGGAGCGAGTCTCCAGTCTATCCCACTGCTCTAGACTATTCGATACAGGCTAGATTCGAAGCTCTAGAAAAAACAAACAGGGAACTTAGAGAGGAAAATGAACGACTAAAAAGGAGGCTCTCGTTTATCCCAGTTAAGATTAGCTGGAACAAACCAGAGCGAATCGGCCCACTTGGAAAGAATTAGCCGAATGCGCACGGCGCTGTCGCCAGGCCGACCGGCGATCTGGGTATCTGTTCTCGCTTCGGCGAGCGCGGCTTCGGCCGCTTCTTTTTGAGCAGCGTCCGCTCCGGCGGACGCAGTTGTTGCTGCGACGCGCGTCTTTTCTTTCCTTTTTCTCTTTCCTCTGATCTTTTAACTCTCCTCTATCTGCACGCGGCAGCGGTGGTGGCTTGGCTCGAGCCAGTAGCAGGCCCGTGCAATTTCCTCTTCATCCTTCTTTCAGTCACAACAACAACAACAACAACAACAACAACAGGCCGACCGGCGTCTGCTGGCTGTTCAAGCTACGCGCAGACCAGATTCCTTCCAACGCTTATCGCACAGTGCGACGTTCACTTTGAGACGACACCAGTGACGTTACCAATAACGCTGGCTCGAGTCGTCCCCGTTAACGACTTAAATAAATTGAGCATCGCGCAATCTCATCGGTTAGCGCGGTGCGGTTCCTCTCGGGGCCATCTAAACACTCGGGGGACCATCACGGGTGCGCCTCGGGGCCAACTGGAATATACTTTTTATAGACTACTGCCTTCCCATAGATATTTGTCTCCCGCAGTCTACAGACAAAGGTCTACTAAAACTGCATGGCCATAAATCTAGATTGTCTATAGCATTTGTATTGCCTATAGACTTTAATTATTTATTCATCAAATGCCCCTTGGACAGGCGTTTTACATGAGGGGTCGGCGGCTTCACGAAAGGAAATTTTCAGTGGGTGCCCTGAAATGTGTCGGACTGGAGTAGTGAACCGCTTCTTCAGGCAGATCATTCGAGTCTTTCGCTGTGAGTGGAAAAAAACCGAGTGAAGATGCGAAAACGCGGTCGCGTGCGGCGGGTATACAGACTTGGAATGACATGGTCCTGGATGAATGGTTGTGAGCGGGAGATGTAACGCTGTTATCAATTGGTAAAAAAAAAGTTGGCAGTGGCTTAGCTCTGGTTAAGCCTGGATAAACAAGCGAAATGCTGCAGTCATGCTTTGTTTGACGTCATGGCTGTCGCAGTTCGCGCACAATGCACTGGGGGCACCACAATAACGCTGTAGGCAAGCGTGTTATATAGCCCTCATTGCGCATGCGTAGTAAGTGTGCTAAACACGCGGCTGGAACGAAAGATCAAATAGTGGCGAGGAGGCGAGCGCGCAGTAGTAGCGGCGGTGGGGAGGCGGCGCACATGCGCAGTAGTGCGCGGCTGCGCCGAAATGTCAGGTGGCGGAGTCGGCGGCTGCGGCCACCTGCGTCGCGCATGACTTCACTCGGTTTCACGCACGCGCTGCTGTGGCAAATCTTGGCTCCGATGGCTCACGCGAAGCGCGGCTGTGGTGCGGGTAGTGAAGCTTTTCGCTTCAATGGAACCTGTGGTAGAGAACGAGCCTGGCTATTTTACGCAGAGTTTCTTAACTGCGAAGATTTGCATTATATTTTAGAGCTACTACATTAGTATAGGAAGAATATACATGAAAAATAAATCCAGCTTCGTGGTTTTCGATAAATGGAATGGAGTAAAGAGAATAGTCTGATGAGGGTCCCAAACTGAGCATGCATATTCTAGCTTAGGCCGTACAAGGGTTTTATAACAACGGTTTTTACGGAAGGAGAGGAGAACTTAAGATATCCGCTGAGAAAAGCGATAGTGCGGTTAGCCTCGTCAGATATTTTCGCTATGCGAGAGGACCACGAAAGATTCTGTGTTAAAGCAAGTGCTAGATATTTATAAGATGTCACAGAGAGTATTACTGTACTACCAAAAAAATACGTGGGCACTACGTGAGACTGCCGGCGGTGAAAGCAATTATAGATGTTTTGCTGAGATTTAAAAAATTAACCATGGTTCACATCATTTGCCTACCGTTTGTAAGTCGCGATGAAGAATGAGGGCATCTGAACAGTCGTTAACCGGTCGGTGTACAACACAGTCACCGGCAAACAAACGGATGTTTGAAGATATATCTTCAGGGAGGTCATTGATGTAGATTAAGCCAAAAAAAAATGAACGCGACACAAACGATGCACTATACGTAGGGAATAGAGAGCGAGGTAATGTGTCCGGCGACGAAACACAGCGCACTTAATTTCAGTTGCTGAAGATCGGTGATGAGCACACGATTGCTGATAAAGACTTGGGCTGGTTTCACACACCAGTGCGCAGAATATAGCCTCAGTAGCTAAGAAACGCTTGTGCTGCGAATTTGCAAGTAAAAAATACCGGTCACGACACGAGCTCGTCAATCGATATCTACGCGACAGGTGCTAAAGCTTTGCATAAGGACCGAACTCTGAGATGACTCTACAGTCGTGCAACACAGCGGCGAAAACGCCTCCCTTCCGCGGTGCTTGGAATTATTCGCGGTGGCGGAAGCGTTATGAGACAAAAACAAAGAATCAAAAAACGGTATTTAACCAGAGAAATTCTAGATTGCTCTTGGTGGTAAAGGGCATTCCGCTTGATTTCTAATCACTTGCCTCATATTGTGCACTTCAAATGCTATGAACACCGGTAGAAAAGGGAGCAAGTGTATCACGAATCAAAACCTGGAGTCCGGAGGAATTACCGGGCTCTAACAGTAATGTTTCGCCTTCTTCTTCTACCCAAAAGCGAATAGGTTCTTTTTCTCTTCTTTCTTCTGCACCAGGGGTGCCCCGTCGGAGACGGCTTGTTATTACTTGAAGGCTGAAGGTCTATAGGAGATGATACTTGCAAACAACAGAGAACTTGCAGGGGATATAAATTGAAGCTTTATATACAATAGTTTACATATATATACAGGTTGAGCAGTGAGCACCACAACAACATGGGACTGGCTAACATTTAGGGGAGGCCCCTACTCGGCATAGCCGAAGATGCGTTACATCTCTCTCCGTAGCCCAGAACCCCTCTTCCGGGCTCCGGGACCCAGTTTTAAACACACATGGGCCCGGCCCACATTCATCAGCATCCAATCGTGTCAAACCCTTAACACGATTGGTTTTTAGCCGCGTGGTCCACCCTCCAACTTCCTTAAGGCACGTAACTCTCTCCCAAATGTACATATTGTAAAAAGGGCATCATTTTCCCTTAAAACACCGTACATTCCAAGAATTCACACACATACGGATTGGCCCCCCGGGTTACGTGCCCCGCCCCACACTTCCACCGTAGTAAACAAACTCTCTCCCCTATGGAAAGAAAAAGCAAAACACATAAGAACAACACGTCAAAACACTGCCACGGGTACGTTTGTCTCCCCAGTCCTCGTGACCTTGACGCTTCCCGGCACTAGGGCAATTGTCGGCCCCAACCCAGCTGCGACTGTCGCAAACATCGCCCGGGAGCGCAGATCCACTTTCCGATAAGAGTCGGATCACAATGGACTGCCGAAGCCACCAGTTGTCCTCCGGGGTCGGGGCGGCGACATAAGTCAAGCGGCCGCCACTGTCCCCAATTAAGCAGGTGGCAGTGCTCGTCCTGTGCGGCGGCGTCTTCTGCGCGCGGCCCGTTTCTTGAGCCCGCGTTGTCGTCGAGCCTCGGGGCTATCCCGGACGCCAGCCAGCTGCACCGCCGCCCACAGCTCCCATTCATCCGGACGCACCGGACCCCGCTTCGTTCGGCAGTGTTCTCTTCTCAAAAGAAAAGCGGTCGAACCTCCGAACGAAGCGCCCGAAACTTAATTGGGCCGCAAGTGGTGTTTGTGAAGCCGCGGTGGGCTGTCGGCGTAAGATGAAACGGCGGCTTGACCTTTTTATGCTCTTGGTTCTTTGTGCACTGGCACAAAGCGTTCCCGGCGAGGAACACGCGTCCTTCCCCAAAAGGGGACAATGGGAGGCTTGGGTGAGCCCGCTTCGCTGCTGGCTGCTGCCCACTTTGCACTCTCCTCGCAGCACCCCCCCCCCCCCCCCACCGGGGGCTCTCCGGGTTCTGCAGCGGCGACACCAAAGGCGACAGAAAGATGGGCGCTCCTAATGAGACCGCGCGCACCCCATATCTCCCTGGGGCCCGCTCAACGACGAAGCCCCCCTTCCTTAGCCGCGAAGAAAGGAGGGGGGAGGGGGGAATAAACACACATGGCGCATGCTAGCCCTCTACACTAACGTAACTGAGAAAGCTTGGCTGGTTGTTTTGAAATACGTGCTCGCCTTTTATCGAGGTGGTTTAAATACCTACAGTACGTTTCAGAGGTAAAACGCGTCGTTCCAGCCATATTTTACCACAAAGAAACTTGGAACTTATTTCTTACGAATACAAAAAGGCTTACACTCGTGCACGGTTACGCGAGATAGCTATGCCGGAATCAAGTGCAAAGAAAACCCTTTTAGCCAGCGGTAGGCAGATGTAGCTGCATTCGGGTAGGGTTAGGACGGCCGCCCAACCTTATCCACGGAAAAAAGAAAGGAAATATCGCACTCACGAGGCAAAAGCGGTGCTGCAAAGGCTGTTCCAGACGAAAAAACTCCTTGTTATACTGTTCCAGCAGAAGATGGCCGCACCAAGAACAGGAAAGTCCACTCAGGTCAGAAGCCGTGGTAGACACACTTACGCCACTACTAAAAGCGAAATGCACAGCACATTGCATTTTACGCAGACGGCTCCACTGAGCGAGCGTAGAAAGAGAAGTTTATTTTTTTTCTAACGTCAACAAAAATACAAAGCAAAACTGCTGAACTCAATGCTCTGATCAGTCAAGCACATGCGCAGTGACGCGGCACTGAGCACGTCAATAAGGCAGTAAGAAAGCCGACACTCGACCGCCGCGCAGGACGATGAAATATGTCGATCATTTGCGCAAGAACTCAGCCTCACTCATTGACAGTGCGTCCATGCATGCCTGCTCAAAGAGGCGCGTGCGGAGGCGCTGCAACATTGGAAACATTGCTCTTTGCGGACGCCCATTTAAGGAAGCCGCTCCACGCTGCCGCCACAAAACGAACATGCCGACACACAAGAGCATATTTGTGAACAGTTCGCGTGAACTAGTGCGCGCTTCGAGGCGGGTTAAAAACATTCGTGACACTAGTACCCAAAAGGTGCGCGCCACTACACAGTCGAACATAGCGTGCCGCAACGTTTCTAAAAGACCGCATTGCGGGCATCGGGCGGAGGGCGCCACGCCCCACGTCGCAAGGCGGTCTCTTGTGGGCAGGACCCGCCAGCCTCGCAGCCAGCCGAAGTCCCTGACATCTGCAGGAAGCGCAGCTGAGGTCAATTGGCGCCAGCGTGCCCGTCTCGTTTTCTGGAGTTGTTCGCGGGTCAGCTCAGCAACCGTTAGTGCTTCACACATCCTGGAGGGCGGGGTTTCATCAACATCCAGATCGGGCACGCTGACAGACAACGACACCAGTGTGCGACGCACATTAACGAAAAATGCCGGTGGCTGCTCGGCTGTAGGGCCAACCACGTGTTGTGTAAAAAACACATTACGCGCTGTACCCAGAAAGTATGCGATGAGTGAGCGAGCACTCAAGTGCATCGATGTTGGCGTCTAACCCAGCTGTTGTCTGGCCGTCGCTCGGTGTATTGGTTTCGTAGCTCAACACTGAAGCGCCGCCACCGGCAGAGCACGTCTTCTGGGGCAGCGCGCCGAGCTACTGCGCATGTCGCAGCCACCCCGATCACGCTGACGACGCGTTTTAAAGATAATGACGGCCATTATCGCTGGCGATCGCCGGCGTCGCCTCTCTGATTGGACTCGCCCGTTCATTCCTTCGAACACTAGCCAGGCTCAAAAACTTGAGCGGCAGATTTCGGTACGGAAGCGCGCGCAAAGAACAAGTTAATGAACCTTTTTGCTAGCAGCAGCCAAGAGCGTTTGGCCACCGTCAATGCCTCGACAGTGCAGACAGCCTGAAGGGCGAGCTGATCAAAACGACTCAGTTCGCAACGCTGCATCTAGAGTGAGTGAAAGCGCATATTGAGCCAACGACTGCTGTATTCGGTCCCGGCCGCGGCGGCCGAATTTCAGTGGAGGCGAAATTCTAGAGCCTCGTGTACTGTGCGATGTCAGTGGACGTTAAAGAACCCCAGGAAGCCGAAATTTCTGGAGCCCTTCACTACGGCGTCCCTCATAGCCTGAGTCGCATTGGGACGTTAAACCCAAATAAACCATGCTAAGCAACACATCGATTCGACGCTAATCTTCATACAGATGATTGGGCACCTGGTGACGCTTGCTAATTTCGAAGGGCTTATCTCCGATGGCGGCGTTTCATTCTTTCCCTACATTAGACAGTTTTAGTTTCACGTACTACATAGAGCTCTTCCGGGAGACCAGTGCGCAACCGCAGTACGCAAAGGGTCTGCGTGAGTCTCACGGCCTACGTTAGATTGAAATAAAGATTGGTTTTGAGCAAACGAATTGGCGTAGTATCAGTCTCACAAATCTCGCTGGACACACGAACCGCACTGTAAGGGAAGGGATAAAGGAGGGTGTGAAAGAAGAAAGAGGAAAAGAGGCCGTAGTAAAGGTATCCGGGATAATTTCGACCACCTTGGAATCTTTAACGTACAGTCGCTGTCAAAAGTAAATGGAAGGCAACTTTGTCAAAAAAAAATTAATATCTTTAAATCTAAAGCATAATGATCCATGTTTATTGGTGCACACTGCAAATCGCACAGCCACAATTAGTCTGCACATATGTATTCAAGGATCGATGAATTGAGCGGGCAATGATTAAATTTTTTCGTTAATATTACCTTCCATTTATTTTTGACGGCATCTGTACACTGACATCGCACAGTACACAGGCGCCTTTTGTGTTTCTCCTCCATCGAAACGAGGCCGCCGTGGTCGGGTTCGAACCCGGGTACTCCTTCTCGGTAGACGAGCGCCTTAATGACTGAGACCCCGCGGTGGATGTACTTGAGATTAAGTTGAGGTCTTTGCATTTCTTCCGTAGGTACCGTTGACAACATGACGACGCCCTTCCCGCCCGCTTCAGAGCGATAGCAGCTTCGTCGCTGATCGCTCGACGCGATATCGTGCTCTAAACTGTTTTATTCGCCCTAATTTTGCTCCTTCTTACCCTGGCATATAATTTGAAGTGATGAATCTCTTTTGTATTTCAGATAGAAGGGGGATTTTTCAGCTGTTAAGCCTGACAAAGTAGCGTTTGTCGTCGACATAGCAATGCTCCGGCGTAGTTCGTTTGCCCTGGTTCTGACTCGTCTTGTATTAGTGTGGCTACAGTAGTATGTGTATTTGTTAGTGGATGGCGCCAGGAACAACAAGCGGCGTACGTCGCGTACCTGTAACTATAAGGGTTTCAAATGACATGTGCGTAGGCTACGTAGACTTCCTGCATTTGCGCAAATAAGCTCTCTGCTTACGTGAAACTAAACTGCTTATTCCCCGTACTTCGTAATAATGGTTTGGTTTGGTTTATAGGGTTTAACGTCCCAAAGCGACTAAGGCTAGGAGAGACACCGTAGTGGAGGGCTCCGGAAATTTCGACCACCTGGGGTTCTTTAACGTGCACTGACATCGCACAGTACACGGGCCTCTAGAATTTCTCCTCCAAAGAAATTCCAGCCGCCGCGGCCGGGATCGAACCCGCGTCTTTCGGGTCAGCAGCCGAGCACCATAACCGCTGAGCCACCGCGGCGGCTATTCAGTCTTGTAAATTCCATCTATTATTGGACCATCCATGCCGATAAATTTGTTTATTTATTTATTTACTTATTTACTCATTCATTTATTTATTCATTCATTCCTTCAGTTATTTATTTATTTATTTATTTATTTATTTATTTATTTATTTATTTATTTATTCAGGTTGCCTCACAGGCTCCAAGCGTTGGAGTGTTGCGTGAGAGGGGGATTAATAAATAGGGGTAATAACAGGAATATGAATGACATGAATATACAATGCTGATTGACTGTTAGTACTCATTAAACATAAGATTATCCTTACGCAATGCTAACTGACTGTAGTACTCATTATAAAACATAAAAACATCATTATACATTATTTATTGACCTGTCAGTAATTAGAAAAAATCGCTGTTATTTCGGTCCTAAAAGAAGCTGGATCACGAATACTGACGATGTGTTCCGGAAGACCATTCTAGTGAACAATAGCCGGCGGCAAAGCGGATGAATTGAAGGCAAGGCTTTTATCTGAAAGGCGTTGGAAGCTGAGATGGTTGTTTAAACGGCGCGAGGTGCGGTGAGGTCGCGCAAGAGGGAGAGTCGAATGATTAGTACTATAGCCTATCTTGTGAAATAAGCAGACAAGGGCAAATAATCTTCCTGATTGCAACGTACAAAGAGAGAGCGATAATTTAATGTTTGTGATGCTTTGGTGACGGTCATAATTTCTGGAGATGAAACGCGCAGCACGACTTTTAACTGATTCAAGGGAATTAATTAAATAAGCCTGGTGAGATTCTTCTAGGATGTGAGCTAGAATGTGGAGGTAAAGCGTGCGGCAACAGCATTTACCTCTGTGAACGCTGCGATGCGAGGCCTGCAGCGCCATGGACGGTTTTGACTTCTACACGAATATGTGGAGGAGTACTGAAGGATGCGGCCTGGTACCATGATAGTGTGACGGCCAGTCTGCATGCGTTATTTGCAAGCGCATGTCCGTCTTTGGCGCCATGGGCGTGGACAGCTCCTCGCAAGACGTGCACACCCTGGAATTGAACACCACGCACTGGCAGTACTTCCACTCCGAGGGCCGCATAACACGGTATCGATGCTTCCGTTCTGATTTAGCCATTGCGGAACTTATGTGCGTATGGGGCGGCCGCAGTGACGCCCAGGGACAGTTCCTGGCTCACCACGACGTCTACAGCAAACGATCCTGCACACGGCCACCGTTAGGTGGATGTATCGGTGGCCAGCGGCTTAGTTCCTGGGGGCCGCCGCAGACATTCCTTATTTGTTTGCAACGGGAGACTGTAGATGTTTGGCGGCAATAGTTCCATTCAGAAGACCTATTTCGGAAACATGCACAAGTACAGCTTCGAGAACTAGCGCTTCAGCGTGCTGTAGGCGGCTCAGCCGAGTTCTTGCGTGTGGAGGCGTCTATTCTGCTGTCTGGTCGGTTACCGGCTCTTTGTATTTGGTTGCGCGAGTCCGGTATGCATCAAAACAATACCATCTTCTCATAAGCCTACATGTTTTCAGAGAATTTCCAATGATAGACAACTCTGACATGCATGTCTTTGATTTCCCACCAGCACTACTGAAGACGTTCCGATTATTGTACGCGCTGTGTGCAGGGCAGGATATCAGCGACCTGCCACAGTCTATCGAACGGGATGTCCGTGCCTTGACTTCAGACAAGTTGCAGTAGTATGAAAACACAGTACTATAAGTTACGCTGTGAGCAATTGGATTCTGTGCGCAAGAGCCACAGCTGTTGACTCTACACCTGATTTGCGCATGCATGTTCAGGAGATGTGTGTTCCAGGAGCAGGGCATACTTTATGTATACTTGTGCTGAGTGTCCGTAGTTGACATGACATGCGTCGTGACACCAACGGTGACGTCTCACCCCATCGGTGAGATGGGGATGTTTTTCTTCTTCCGCTTTTATAAATATCCGATTAATGAAAAACTACAATTAAAAAAAAAGACATCTCCTATGCATCTTGTCTTCCGTCATTTGGTGTACGACGTTCTTTCCCAGTAAAAAGGAAAACAAAAACTGACTTCAGGTATGCTTGAGCAGGATATTATGTAGGAGTTGAGACTACTCGCTTCAAAAGTTATCTAGCAATGATGCAGTCAAAGAAAATTGAGCCTGTGAAGAAGTGGCAATTTGGCTCCAAGTTTCTGTATTTTGGGGATAACGAGGTGATAAATGAGGAAATTTCTACGAAATTCCCTAAGAATGAAGATATCGGGGTCACGACAATTTAGCCAAAATGAAAAGCTGCCCAGAGAGCCACGCACACCCGCCGCCGGCAGATTCTGTTCAGCAGCACTTTTTAACTTGCAATGCAGAGGGCTTAAAAACAGTTGCCCTCTTCGACCTTCCCTGCTCGGAAATGATGACAAGGAGTAGACACTGTCGCTATCGCCATGTTCACGAAACGCAGCACTGTGTTGTGCGTCTGCGCGCACTGGTCATTCGGTCACTTATGTTAATGCTTTTTTTTACTCCCAAACATGCAAGGCGCACTCATCCATTCATTTCCCCTCGTTTTAGCGAAGAAGGTGTCGAATCTCTCTTGAATCTTGCGGTGAGCAACCAAAGATGACATTTTTCGGTTATCGATTGCTGAGGAGCACCTTTTTCTGCGACGGCTCGTCCTCTCCCAGTGCTGGAACAAAATTTCATGCCAATTCTACTATATATACAAATTTGAACGGCGCAGAAGCCATGGACAGAGGAAATGCAGGTTGGAAAGAAAGAGTGCCCACTACCAACAAACTATTACGACAGAAACCAAATTTTTCTTATCTTTTATATAGGCCAGTACCTCACCAAAGCCAGCCTAAATTGGCTAATGTACCATGAGGGTGAGCTGTGCGTACCAGTACATTATCAAAGCATGTACTGGTACGCTCAGCTGTCCACCATAAATGATGGCCAGGCTTTTTTTTGTTTACGTTCATGCTTGAGCGCATAGTTTATATTGCATAAAACGCAAGGTGCTAACCGCCAAATTCAAACTTCTTTTAATTAAGTCTGTGTTTATCATAGAGGAGAATGGCGAAGAAAAGTAATAGACATCCTTGTTAGCCCCGCTGAGAGATTCTTAGTTCATGGTGCAAACTGCCAAACAGAATTCGAGATTGACTTCTTTCCATGGACATCAGAGACAGCGCCTCCGATGGGACGCAAAACCGCCAGCTGTGGTGGTAGAAGCAGCGCATTCTTCAAAGTCACCCTTTCGTCCAGCAAACCTTCGTCCACTCGAAACAAAACAGCTTGAACAGTACTCCCATTCACGCAGCGCCGCAACGCCGAAGTCGGCGAAGAAAGCAAGGAATCGCCACTCATTGACGAATTTTCTTCGACGGCTTCAAATGGTTGACAATTTCTTCTACTAGGGAAGACATCTCCAGTCAGCCGTCTCATAAACACAGCTTGTGCTTTGTCGCACACCTCCAGAAAACGGGGGTTCCTAAAACAGCAGTTGGCTGACGTGGCCCCAACCTCGGTCCCAACCTTTGTGGTCCTAGCCTTGAACACGAGTCTTTCTTCGCTACCCAAAAGCGCAAGACATCGCGTTCGGGGCGAAGACCGCAGCGCGCAGTCTCGAAGCATAAGGGATGTCAAGACAGCTTCGGGGACGCCTTGTACGGCATTTTTGTCGTGCCAAGGCAATGGCTGCGCTGAAGAAGGAGAATTTAAAGCCATATCGTTGTCGTTGGTGGAGGAGCCATAAGTGATGACCTGCCGCGCACCTTGTAACCGGTAAGATGTGGCGAGAACTCCCACATGGTCCAGGTCGGCGCCGTGATCGACATTTAGGCAAACAGTAAACGAATCTCTCGTGTCGGGAGGGTCGACGAACACCGTGTTGACGGCGATCCAGACGGTGGAACTGCGGCTTGGTCCGGCCTGAATTGACACCGCAACCGGCATCCTGTCCACAGGTTGACCTGTGGCGATCTTCAGCACGACGGCAACTGGCTGCGTGTTTGGGTCTGATGCGTTAGTCGGCTGCACTAAGAGCTGTTTGCAGTGCACAGCGCCAGATGGAAATGAGTGCGGGTAGTCCCGGTAGACAACCCGAGCCCGAACAAAGCATGTGTAGAGAAACTCCGCTGTGGCGAGTGCAGTGACACGTATGACGGGTTTCGACAAAGACCTGCAGACAGAAAATGATGACAGAAATCATAATTACTGAAGTAGTTTGTTGGTGAAATACACAGACTATATGGCTTGCTAAGCTATTGGAAAAGAAGTCGGTTAGTATTTTTTAACCGAAAAATTTCCAACGTTACCTATACGATGAACATAGGCATGACATTATGAGGCTAGGGTGCGCATTGTAAGCCACCAGTGGGTTGGCATAATGGCAGGTAAAATGTTTTTCTTCAATGGTTTTTATAAGGCAGGCCTGAGTACCTTCCACCAGCGTGTCCCACAGCAATTTTCGGTGCGAGTTAAATATACCCATCCTTCCACCGGATCAGCCACACCCCTACCTCTGCCGACACAGCCGGTAGTTAGTTGTTCCTTGTGAGACTGAATGCTTGATTGAAGATGAAGTACTCTTTGCTTGTAATTATATACATTTTGAGCAAAATTGTACGTACAGATACAATACACTATAAGTAACGCCCTGCCTTTTTAATTTGTTCTCATAAATGAACGTAGTTAATATTGAATCGAATTATTTCTTTCGGTGCAACAATTTTAAACATACAACACTAAGTGCATCTCTGAAGGTATCAACAGACAAGGCTGTCCGTTATAAAGAAACCATAGCGATTAATACGGCATCTATGTTAGATCTTGCCCCATGCCTGAAGGAAATCCTCGAGGCGGTCAGAAATTCACTGTCAGTAGTGCACTCCTACAATCAGTTTCTCGATGTAAAGCATACGCCACTCTGTTGTAACGAGTACCTCACGGCGCGCTCCAGGGACTACGAGCGCGTTTGTACAGGTATATCTGTCCTGTTAAGAACCGTGCCCTTGTTTCTGCGTACCCTAGGTCATGGCGGTAGTGGGCGGCGAAGACCTTCAACCCCGGGTGCCGCGACTGCCACTGGTGTCCGTGTTCCTTCCAGGGAGCGTGTGGCGCCACCTCTCGGCCGTTGCGGTCGTTGTAGGCGTACGCCGGCTGTGAATGCTGGCCGATGCCGAAGAGCAAGCCGGCGGCCTCAAGGCTGCCCACGCGGTAAAGGATTGTGCCCAGCGAGAAGGGCACGGCCATGATCACCACCATCACCAAGAGCACGAAGCCGCGCCGCATCTGCGCAGTTCGCTTTGGAGATAAACGACGAGCTTTTGGCCTGGGTACCGAGCTACAAGTTACGATCAGCCCTCAGTTCACGGCTTCTTCATACTTAGCAGCGCAAAAAACGAGCACAAAAGCGAACGAGGAGACAAGCACAGACAAGCGCAGAATCAATTGAATTTTTATTCACGGAAAGAAACCTTTAAAGGCGTAAGAAAGCGTGAAAGGAAACACAACAACCGAATCCACGCGTGCAAAGGAAACCAACGATGTTTCATTCCTGCGTGATATAAGAACACAATAACAACAGGAAAACAAATGCAATCGCATCAGGCCCACGCTCCGTACTGTCTACTCACACTCAAGAAATTGCGCAGAAATGGAAACTCCTTATCCTGCAGGCTGACCGGCGGTGATGCGGCACACGCGTCTGCTTATTTTTTAATCAAGTAAGCTTCTATCAGGTCTCGGCATGCCTTATCACTGTACCTGGACAAGATACCTGTCCTATTTAGGTGAGGAAAGCAGTCTTTGCAACCCCTGCAATGCAATGCGAGGTTGGAGGACACAGCGCCCTTCAATGATCTGCGGTGTTCCGCTATATGCTCAATGATGTATGAACCAGTCTTGCTGATGGAATTCTCCCCACATGAAAGCGGAACGAGATACACAACACCTGTGTCACAATTTGTGAGCCTATTTCTCTGGGCTATCGTACATTAACTCCTTGCGCGGTCACCATCATACTCGAGCTTTTTGCGCACAGCACTGCACGCACCAGCGAGCTTATTCTGCGCAATGAAAACAACGGTGACCGCGTACCTCGCCCCTACTGTCTTTAGGCGACGTGAAATGCCGTGGACGTAGGGAATTCCTACTACTCGTTTTTCCGCGGCTGTCTCCTTCACGATGACCGCAGGCCTACCTGTCCTGGCAAAGATCATTTCAGTGACTCTGGCTAGAGAGTCTCCTCGCTCGCTTTTGTCCTCGTTTTTTGCGCTTCTAAGTATGAATTCACACCAACAAGACCGACTTTCCGTTCTTATTCACCACTTTTCCTTTGTAGCATGTGTTTAGTGAATGTCTTTTCTTGAGACATAAACAAAATGAATGAAAATATAGATGCAGAGGCTAGAAATTTCATCTTTAGACTCGCTCCAAGCTGGCACATTGAGAAATTTGCAAATAATACTTCGCTTCGCTCAGACACTTTCTTTTTATGTTGTAGTTAAATCTCGATCCATAGGAACCGGGCTGTACAATATTCTCGATCTAGCAAACAAATTTTGATTAACCGGCCGATACTCATAGGGTTCAATGTTTTCAACAACCCGAAATAACGAAAGTAGCTTGCACCACAATCCTGACGCTACGAAGTTTTTCCGGAATGAAAGAAGCAAACAAAGAGTTAGCTTCTGACTTCATTTGCCCAGAATGTCAAAACGCTTTGTTTTTGTCGAGCCAACAACATCTAGGCACCCTTTTCAGAGCCGAACTTTTGGTTTGACGGGGTACATGTTGGGCCGCTGCCCAGTACAACGAACCCGCCATTCGGTGGCGCTTGCCGCTTTGGCCCCCAATCCTTCACCTACCACGTACCGCTAGGAGCGGTGGTTCCTTTCGTTATTTCATGCTTTGTGCGAGAGACGGCACTTATCGTCTCCTCCACAACTTTCTCGCTCGGCCTGCTCGCACAATCATTGCTTTTGTTCTGCGTGCTATTTCAAGATAGCATGCGTAACGGCAGCCTGTCCTAACTCCACGTGATCGTATATCTGGCATCCTAATTCCAGGTGATCGTATATCTGGCCTGCATCGCCCTGAAATATAGACTCCAAGAAAAAAAAAACGCAGGCGATGTATGCGATTCATCCGCAAAACCTCTTTATCAAATTTACGAATTTCTGGATGAACTAAGCAATTCACGGCACCTCTACACTTCGTAAAATTGAGTTTTCACGGTACGAACAGGCACGTAGGAATTGAAGTAATTGTGTTCAAGCATATGAGTCCCCAAGCTGTGCCTTTGTAACCTGATTTTTTTTTTTTCTAGAACCGCTTACAAGTCTAAGAAGCCTCATCGCCTTATTACCAAGTGTGTGGGTTATGGGTTGTGTTGGGTTTTATGGCACATAGGCAGCTAAGGCCATCATGCGCCAAGCACAAGGTATGGAAAATGTTTTCTGCGGGATTTAATAAAAACGTGGAACGTGATCAGTGGTGTAAAGGGCCTAAAAAATTTAACTACCTAGTAATAACGGAGAAGACGAGAGCTAGCAATGGCTAATGGTAAAAGCTTTAAAAAGGTCAGGTAGCCTCAGCGGCAATCCTTGGCTTGCCAAGGATGTCGAGGATCGCAACCAATAAGATAAAAAAAAAATGGCTGAGGCTTAACTTGGTTAAGCCTGGAGAATGCGAAGCATCATCGTGTTGCGTAATTTGGAGGCGCACAACCACAGCGACGGCGCGAGGTGGGCCCCCGTTTCTCCACTGTCGTGACGTCATTAGGTCACGTGGTGTGACGTCATGTATCACGTGATTTGGAGGCGCACAACCACAGCGACGGCGCAAGGTGGGCCCCCGTTTCTCCACTGTCGTGACGTCATCGTGTCACGTGGTGTGACGTCATGTATCAAGTGATTTGGAGGCGCACAACCACAGCGACGGCGCGAGGTGGGCCCCCGTTTTTCCACTGCCGTGACGTCATCGTGTCACGTGGTGTTACGTCATGTATCACGTGATTTGGAGGCGTACAACCACAGCGACGGCGCGAGGTGGGCCCACGTTTCTCTACTGTCGTGACGTCATCGTGTCACGTGGTGTGACGTCATGTATCACGTGATTTGGAGGCGCATAACCACGGTGAAGGGCTGAAGTGGTAGCTAAAGTTGTATGCTTCGCATAAAAACATCAGCCTTCTTCACATGAATGAGAAAGTGGCTGAGGTGTATCATGCAATAGAGTGAGCCAGAGGTTCAATAATTATAGTTTTTCCAGTACGCCTGCTTCTTTTAAAAAGCTATATATAGAAGGAATGTTAACAATGGCATTATCGTCCAAGAGCAGTGCTGGATGAAAAGGAATGAATTCTCTACAAAATTAACTCAAATACTTTTTTCTCAGTTTTTCAAGTTTAACACAAGAGATTAAAATATGGTTAACCGTAAGTTCGTCTTCGCATTCTTCGCAAACAGGTTTGTCCTTTTCTGTAAGGAGAAAGTTGTGTGTAAGGTGCGTGTGGCCTATTCGTGTGGCCTATACCAAGTGTGTGTACTGGCTGCAACTAGACTAAGGAATTTTTAGATTGAGATATTTGAGTCTATTTACTGTCTTTTTATGTAACACAGTGAGTGAATATTTATTCGCTTATTTATTTATTTACATATTGCCACGTTTCCACAAGCAGCCACTAGGCGGCTGCTCTTCGCAAGTCGCGTGCCCCGCCGAGTGAAAGAAGAAGAAGATCGGTTCCGGCTTCCTTTGGGTGCTCTTGGCTTGTTCTCCGGTGCCGTCCACGTCAACCATTAAAGCGTTTCGGTTACGAGCCCCAACGGCTACGTAACAATATACTGCCTCGGCAATTGACCCGGAAGACGCTGGTTTGATCCTGGCCGCCGCGCCTGAATTTCCATGCAGGCGAAATTCTAGATGCCCGTGTGCTGCGCGATGTCAGTGCATGTTAAAGAACTTCAGGTGGTCGAAATTTCCGGAGCCCTTCACTGCGACTTCCTTCATAGCCTGAGTCGCTTTGGGACGTTACACCTCCTCAAACCACATATACTGCCAATCCTATCAGGGGTTATTGCAAGAAGTGCGTTTATAAGATTGTCAGGTACATGTAACACACTGGAATGAGCCAAGTTTGGGAACATGCTAGTGTTAACACCAACTTGAAGCGATTTGAATAAAAGGGTAATAAGGGGCGTAGAAAATCTGGCAGAGCTGTCATTTCTAACCTGTTATTCAGCCAGCTTATCTGTGAATAAAAAAAAGTCAGTATTTACAGTTGTCGCCCACAGGCGTTGGCTTCTGTGTGGTTTACGGTTGCACTCGACTTTCAGGTTCACGACCAACGTAATCCAAAGTTTTGTCCTTGACATCGCTATGCGGCCGGAACAATATCAGCGTTTATTTTATAATTTCTCACAAAACGTAGTAAAATCACTCCGCCAAGGCCCTCTCACCACGCGCAAACCAACATCGCTTACCCTGTGTTGCCTCAGGATGAGGTGCCTGTCCAGCGAGATGGTGTCGTAGACGTACACCCTCTCCCAGTGGCAGAGGTGATGGTGCGTAGGCCGCTGTGGGAGGCACCGCCGGTTCCTGCCTGACATAGCACCGAGAAACATCTTTCCTTATCACTCCTCGCAGGAGCACACAAAGACTCTGGACAATGGCGACTTGTATTCTTCCTCTTCTTTCTCGCGGAAGGCAGACATCGACTTCGGTTCTCTCATCTTCTCAGTAAGAGACAGAGAGACTACGTTATGTTTAGTGAGGCCAAAGGCTGAGGTAGGGGAAAACATGATCTTGACCTCCTTCTCCACAAGGGCTAGGGAAAAGGAAGGAAAGGGAAAGGCAGAGTGGGAATGGAAAATGATGACATCATACTAAAATGATCAGTTTACGCATACACTGGCTGACGATTGCCTATTCTGGAGATTCCAATGCACATCACTCGCGGTCTACGCCTTGCATACACTGATACACCCGAACAAAAGGGAAAAATAAAGTGGGGATGGAAAATGATGATATTATACTATAATGATCAGTACGCGCATACACTGGCTGACAATCGTCTATTCTGGAGATTCCAGTGCACAGCACTCGTGGTCTGCGTCTTGCACGCATTGATACACCCGCATGCATTGCGGCACAGTTCGGAACTTAGAGGAGGGTCTGCCAGTTTTGTCCACGATATCACATGCGCTAGTACCCAATACGGGCTTCTAAAAATGAATGCGCCTTGTGGGCTGTGTACTCTCACCTGGACTTGTAAGCTTAGGCAGTGGTACTCAGGTATTAAAATGGCGGCTGAGTTTTGATATTGCAGAACAATGGAGATCTGCCCCTGGTTGGTTTCGTCGAGTCACCTGGTTATATTAGCTCTCTACAGCAGCAGTATTTGTTTTGCGCTGCAAAACTGTGCGTACTGGTTGAGGGGTCGAACTGATTTCGGATGGAGGTCTCCACAAAGGTCTGCTTGGTTCCTATGTCAAGGGAGTCTACGACGAGGGCAGCTCGTAAAGAACTTGACGGTAGCCTGTGTTACGGTTCGAATTATTCTGAGCTTCGAGACAGTGGGTTTCAGATGGACATCCGCTTGTCTGCGCAAAGTTCTTCCGGCTAATCCCACGGGCTCGCAGTGCTCTTACGTTTCAAATTCCTCTATGCATCGAGACCGCGGTGTTGAGATGGCCGTCCGCTACCTGGGAAGTTTCATCACGGCCATCTACTTGGGCCACAGCAGCATAGTATCGTGCGTCGGTGGCGACGGCGGTGCTCTGCGTGATTCACGGCGAATGCGGCAGAAGTTGTTTACAGCGAGCAACGACACCTGTGTACTCGCGGTTCTGAAGAGACTTCTCATCTTGCCATGTGCGGAACCCTTCGGCATTGCGTCCACACGGAGAGCTCTGCAGTTCAGGGGCCTGGCCTTGGCCCCCACTTGGGTCTCCTTCCGTGCTTGTCATCACTGCTGCAGGACTAGAACATTTTACCGGATGTGGCGAGAGTGTGTCGGGGACGTCCTGGTGGGCGGTTCCCGAAGACTGTACACGTGAGCTAAACTACAATGATTGTACGCTTTTTAATCGAGCTAAATTCCCCAACCGGGGACCTAGGGACAAGGGACCCCTTTAAAAGGAGCCGCAGTGCTCATTTTTCAGTACCGAAATCTCCTTGATCACCATGTAAATAAATCTCTGCTAAGTTTCTTTCTTCCTCGACACGTCTCTGCATCGGCATCAATCCCAATGCCCGAGTGCTTGCCGCCCGACTTCTGGCTTGGTTTTTCGCTATCCGTTGAGTCCGCTACCGGAGCAGACACAACGCAACACCTGCCACAGTTTTACGTTGAGCAGGGCTGCGGGAGCCGAGCTACCAGGGGGTCGCTGGGAAAGGATGGCCTGGAAGCAGGGATACGGTGGTGCTTTGGGGGAAATGATAGAGAAGCAAGGATTTAGAATGGTGCAGGGTGCCGAGGCGACAGGCTGAATCCTGACCGCGGAAGTAGTGGCTGTTATTGCTGTTGTATAAAGGTGTAAATAAATTAGTGGCTAACCTGCAGTTTTCGCGACCTTCGACTTAATCGTGAGGGGTTAAAAAAGTTGAACAGAAGAGAGAAGAATGCGCCGTTTAAATTCGTCCACCGCAGATTCGCGAGAATTTTCTCGCAGAATGAAATATCCTGGTCAACGCACATAGACATTCCTAATAGAAGACTGCCTAGGGCCCGTAGTGGCACCCTTACCAACTACCTTCAAACTCACGGCAACAGCGTTTAGGCTCCCGTTGTGCATAAAATCCGTCGTCGTCGTCGTCAGTGTCGCCGTTGTGACCGCAAAATCTCTGGAGGAGAAGCCTAGGTGGGCAGCCTATGTCACGTGACTTTGTGACCTCATCATAACCTGCCCACCGAACTGTTAGCAAAGTGACAACAGTGGCAGGCAAATTAATTACTGTTCGCGAGAAGTTGCTCAGGAGGAGCAAACTGGGTCACACAAGCAGCACCTGCCATCACAGGGCCGTCGCTTAACCGCTGCACCACTGCGCCAGGGGTGGTATGATGATGTTTGGTTGGTTTATGGGGTTTAACGTCCCAAAGCGACTAAGGCTATGAGAGACGCCGTAGTGGAGGGCTCCGGTATGATGACTCCCAGGGATCTATTAATGTGATGTCGAGAAGGACGCAGTCCGCATATATGAGCGTTACTCCATTCAAGCTATCGCGTCATACCCTTAGAGCCAAGCTTAAGTGTCTGCTTCATTTTTGTTTTTTTTTTTCTGTGGCGAGATGTCGACTGAAAAATAAACTTAAGCTAGCAGCAGGGAAGATAATATCGGCTGGGTTCAGGCACAAACTGAACTGACTTTCGTGATTTTATCTTGCTTCATTTTATTTTGAGCCAAACGAACAATACGAAGAGCTTCTCAGTGCACCTCGAAAGCTTTCAGCGTGAACACTGACACACAAGCTTTTGAAGGTAAGCAGATTTTCGAACGAAATTCTAGAGGCCCGTGTACTGTGCGACGTCAGTGCACGTTAACGAACCCCAGGTGGTCGACATTTCCGGAGCCTTTCACTACGGCGTCCCTCATAGCCTGAGTCGCTTTGGGACGTTAAACCCTATAAACCAAACCAAACCAAACTGATAATCTACAGTGCGCTGTGTAACGGGAAATCGGGACGTGAACAACTTACTTGTGATGAGTGCAAGTGTGCTGGTGAACCATAGATTGGTGCATTAAAACATGTGATTTTGCAGATACTTGGCATGCTTGAACATGCCGAGCACTAATCCAAAGAATTGACACTCTCGGTGCGAGATTTTGTTCTATTTTTATCTTGGTTTCTTATTAGAGTACCTTTAATGGTGGAAGGCGTTACGGAAGGCAAAGGAAATGAAAACAGGGGGAAATCCCGCGCAACGTAACTAAGACAGATTGCGACCACATGGTCCGCTCTTAAGCTTGGTTGCCTCTTTTAATGAATATGCCACTTTTTCTTGTAATGATACTGGCTATAAATGGAATGAATTATATTTCAGTGCTATTGCACATCGGTAGAGCACACAAGCACTCCTACGATACGACCATGTTCCGTATATGGATGTGTATTTTATGGCTTGGGTGTAACTTTTTTTTTAAGGTTAAAAAGATGATACAAACATGACCACGTGATTGGCGCAGTAGTACAGAAGTAGTAGTAACGTACCTGTATCAGAGGGAACAATTTTTATGTATCTTTCGCTACCCTCTTCGGTTACAGTGCCTCCGTTTGAGCATACAAGTTCTTTCGTTTAGGTTTCGGTTACGGCTGGGATGTAATTTTCGGGAACCTTCTCGAGCCTCCATTTGAAAAACCTTGCAAAGAGCCATGTAGAGGAATATCAGCAGGTACAAAGAAATTAAAAGAAAATTCCGTTTAAATTGACGGCTCTGCGTTTTGTGGTAGTTTGGCGAGGCTTTGAATTTTGTTGAAGATAGTTTTAAAAGCACAAGGACAATAAAGACTAAGAACTTGTTTTTGTATGCACAAAGGCATTAGAAGGTACGAATGAATGGAAAACAGCACCATTATGACGTTGAAAACAAGATATGAAATTATCAGGAGCGATAGACATTGAATTTGAAGCTTATCTCGAGAGAGCGACAGAGAAAGAAAGCTTCGGTTTTGGCCGTCGAAGGCGTTCCTAAACTACGAAAGAAATGCAATCGTGGCTGCGGCCTGTTGAGCAATGCGGTAACAGCAGGTGTTTCCATACGGATAAGAAAAGAAACAGCTAATTTTTTTCGAGGGTATTGTAAGTGATAGATGGGTGGTTACGAGGTACTCCTTCCCTCTTACGCTTTGCTTCACGTCGCTGCATTCTGAATCAAAGAGAAATGACAGCGCTCATACATGGAAATAGAGAACAGACTTGTAAATCGAGACACAAGTGCTTTCCACTGTCAAAATGAAAGACCACCACTCTATGTGTAGAAGGCGAGGACCAGAGGTGAAAAGTGCGGCATCGATACATTCGGGGTAGCACAGCAAGACAGCAATACAATCAAAACATGCAAAAGAAAAATTGTTGGCTGCTTATAAAAAGTCGCCCTCTGCGGCAGATAGCGATAAAGACCATGTGCTCACATACTTATGCCATATTTCTTTATATGGTACGCTCCCAAGCTGACACGCGCAGTCTTGTCGGTATTCTTACCGAGAATCTTCGTCGCTCTCAACAGAGCCGCGCATCCATTACACTTACCAACGTGCGCAAATAAATGTCCGTATTGTCCTTTAAAGGACACCAGCGCTTGTCCCTCGTAAATCTTTTTGGTTTCGTGGTTGAATGTGTTGGAGCTGTTATTTTTCAAAGATTCCCACACGTTGTAGTGTAAAATAAATGTCTGACAAGACACGAAGGAAGCTGCAAATTTCCCTTGAAAGAGTGCCCACAGTGAATGCGGTTGAGCGATTGTGACGTTGCCGTGCTTAATCCCCTAGCACTTGCTAACTTTAGATCACAATATCCTGGCAGGTGCAACAAGCTTAACAACGACGTAACGACAATCGGCCGGAGCGATTGGCTCGAAGGGACTCCTTTATGTGGCCTTATCTGCTTCATTCTTGTTATATCCGGCTGTAGGGGGCAGGGGTCAAGCGTAAATCTTGCACTTATCATGTGTTTTGGTGCAGTGGCTTCCATGTGTATTTCGGAGAAAGAAATAGGTGCTTGAAGCTCCCAATAGAGTGTGTACGGTGGGGCGGAGGTGCTTGCGGCAGCCTTCGCCGTACTGCGTAAGGAACTCCGCGTAAGAGAAGGGCGCGGTTAGCCTTTGGCTCGCATCACCCGACGGAGCTTCTATCCGTCCCGAGGCAAGATTGTGCCGTCGGTTACAGGTGATGCTCTTTCTCGGCGATATTAGTTGGCAGGTGCTCCGACAATTTTCAGGAAGGTAAAAGGCAAAGTGTGGGACGCACAGTGCAGTTCAGTTTGCCTCTCTAGAAGTCCTACACTTCCTCCGAGTGCGTAAGAATCATTACCGGTCAATCATTACTAGACCGCACGGTGTTTGCAGCCTCCTCTGTTGCTCTGGCCATTGCGAGCTCGTGAAGGTCGTAGGCATGCAGTCAGGCCCATCTCTCTAGCCGGAAGGCAGACGACGGGTGGTACGTTTTTGTAAACGATCGTCATAGTCTTACAAGTTTGGACTAACTGAGAAAAACTTACTTCCCAAAAATCACTGCACCACTTTTTCCGTTTGTGAAGGCGTGACCCTCAGCCGCTGCTTTTCTTCGTGAACAATTAATAAACTTACCTGCAGCGTCATTGTCACCTATTCAGTTTTTAGGCAAACTAACAATGAAGACTTCATACAGAAACCGTGATTTCCCACGTTATCCCCAGGAGGCTCTCAAAATCCGTTAGAAAGCAGATGCATGTATCCGCGAAATGTCAGTGGGCATTCAGACTAAATAAACAGTTCCGCTTTCTCTCTAGTACATTTTACTACTTAATGCTGTTCTAAGTGTAGCGTAAAACTGTACTGAGTGTGATATTACGTTCAGCCCTGAAATAAACAGATAAAATTTCTAACTAAATAGACGAAACCAAACATAGCTCAGTGGTCGAATTAGGTTGTGCTTGGCTTCAATCAACACCACCATCTCGAGAAATTTCATGCAGATCTACACAACCTAGTCAGTCGAGGGCACAATGCTTAAAGCAAAGATTTAGCTCTTTCTGTGGGAGCCAAGCGAATTCCACCAATACATTTTTGGTGAATAAATTTGACCAGAGAGTGCGCGAGCCAAAACGCAACGTTTCTTCTTGCATAGTCTACAATTCTTAAATATCCAGCCTTTAATGTTTTATTTTGAGCTTCGGTGCGAGCTACAACGAAGAGATGAGATGGAGACATGTTATTTCAAAGAAAGCTACATGAACAGTGTGCATGGGTTCTGCTATTATGTATACAAAAAAGTGCGGCGAAAAATGCCGAATTAAAGCAATTAAAAACAAAGTCCCTCATGGTGTGACGAACGCACTCTCTTCGCATTAACGTAGACACCACAGGAACGCTCAGCTAACAAAAATCGTTCTCACCACTCAATTCCCAGAATAACTGCGGAGCATATAATTAAAAGAATACCTGAAGTCATTGCGTGAACAATACAAAACCTAATATGCACTTTGCAACGTTTTGTCTTCTAGAGCGGGGATCTATTGCCGGCGTCAAGGTTAGGTCTGCGGCTGTCGGCACAAAAAAACGTCACTTCTAAAACATCGCACACAGCATTGGTCCTAGTGGCTTGCATGTCAAAGTTCTCCGTCGCTCAAAGAAGGTGGATGAGGGTAGATTTGATGCGCAGGAGCCCTCCTTGGTACTGCAGCTGTTCGGTGGTGGCTTCGAACTCCAGGCAGTCGCCGTTCTCCATAGCTACATCCACAGAATCGTGCATTCCAAGTGGCATGCCCTCGTAGGAATACGATTCATCATAGCCGTGGTAGTCCAGGCGGTATGCGAAATCATCGGCCGCTCCGTTCGAGCCGATCGATTGCATAACTGCACAAAAATAGTGCACGCCCTCATCCATCTGGGTCCTCCGCAAACTGAGCGTAAACACGTGTCCGAAGCTGCGTTGTATCCACGTCCACTGAGCCGTAGCCGATCCGTAGTTGCACTTCGCCCGGAGCATCACTTCGTTACCTGCGAAAGTCGAGAGCCAGAAATTTCAGACTTGGTCACCAGATGTGAATATGTGCAGCGCCTGAAAGGTGCACTGGAAAGGATTTGAGCTCGCCTTTCTACCGCAGGCACTCATTGTGCGCGCTTCAAGCATTCTTAGAAACTGCGAAGTATTTCTCTGTGCGGCCGATTTCCCTGTTAAATAAGATCAAATGTCCCGCCTCCCGTTATTTTTTTTAACTCCCCTCCGATATTAAGTGTGGTCAATCAACGTGTAGAGTGCCTTTCAGGCAGTCGCATATCGTCTTGCCTCTCTGTCATCAGCGGACTGATACATAGTAACACGCGGAGTGATCTGCGAAAGCATTGCCCACAACTATATTTCCGTGGGCCTAATCTGCGACTATGTTCTCTTCAACTAAGATTATTTATTGACGGAAGCCTGGAAAAAAAATTAAAGCTAGAGTAAAGCTGCCACCCCACTGGCTGAAAGGCACTCCACGCGTTCGTTGACTCCTCCTACTTTCGGAGGTGAGTGAAAAAAAAAGCTGGCAGTAAAGACGCTTAATCCAATTTAATGGGGAAATCGGCCGCACAGAACAATGAATCGAAGTTTCTAGGAATGCTCTGAGCGCGTACATCGGGTTCCCGCGGTAAAAACACGAACGATACTATTCAGTGCACCTTTAACTTTTATCAACAATGTTTTTCTGTGGAGTCCCGCGAAAAGCTGTCTTCTTTGTTTTCGCCATGTTATTTGTACACTCTCTCCCGTAGGCGGCCTTATAACGTTATTCGGTACTCAGTAAGCAACCACAGCGCTTTGGAACGGTCACGACCCCGTACAGAGATTTCTACGATGTTAGAGATTGTTAACAATGTTTCAGGCTCTCTATTCAGAAAGCTCGTAGTAACTAATAAAATTGCAACGGCCGTAGGTGATCGACATTCTCATCCCTCGAGGGCACATGCTCCCATTATAGCCATAGCATAGTTTTTGTGTGTTTGGACGTAAGTTTGCTAATTAAATTTCTTGACATCTATGCCAGCATGGTTTTAATGCGGAATGTCCCTTTCATCCTTTCTCTCTCTAACAGGATGTAACATCCCAAGGCGACTCCGGCTATGAGCGACGCCGTAGGAAAGGCCTCCGTTAATTTCGATCACCTTGAGTTCTTCCGAGCGCACTGACATCAGGCAGTACGCAGACCTAAAGGATTTTCCGTGCATCGGAATTCGACCATCGTGGCCGGGATCGACTCCGCGTCTGTCCGAGTAGCAGCTGACCACCACAACCACTGAGCCATTGCGGCGGCAATGTGCCTTTCAGCGCAGCCATGTCGCGATATACGACGAAATGCTATAATCATTTGTATTCACAGCTGTACACACATTGCTTAGTTGGTTATGCTGCACTTAAATCATTTTTTTGTTCCAATGACTAAATTATGAAGCGTATATATTTGCAGTCGACGATGCACACAAAGAGGCAAGGACCTCTGCCAGACCTCATTGTTCCTTTATTTGTAGGTTGGTTTGGTTTTCGGTGATCGGACGAGAACCGGCGTATTCAGCATGGTATGGCCGATGGCAATGAAAATATTAAATTTTGGGGTTTTCCACCTAGAACTGAAACATGGGCTATGAAGAACACGTCATCCTGGGGTACTTCAACGTGCGCGTGCGCTGACATCGCGTAGCACGCTGGTTTTTTTGTAATTTCGTTTTATAGAAATACAGCTACCGCAGCCGCGTTCAAGCTGGCGACATTGATAAAGCGTTGACAAAGTAGCCTTCCCACGACTTCCCACAACGAATAAAAAGCAAAGCTCCCAGTATAACAAGAGTGTTGATGCAAATAAGTACAGCTCAAAGGTGCTGTGGCTTTCAAAAGAACCAAAAGATCGGAACGTGAAATGTTCTTGTCGATGCGATGTGCGACACACTCCGGACGCTTTCAAGTTTGAGAAATAAGTGCGCAACAACTGCAAGAAACGCGAATGCATTGTAAAGACATGCATCAAAGGAAGGATGTTTGCACCAGAGCTATCACAGCACTCAATGCATCGCGCAACCACAGCTGGACATGCCCACTGCGACTTCGGCATCGTTAATTGGTCAACCGCATGCCATCACAGCGTGAACGGCGCACAACCTCAACACCATGACGAATGACGGTGTTCCAAATTTCGCACTAAACTTGCAGCTCGCAGGCAAGCATTTCTGTTTTCAAGTGTACTCTGGTGCCGCCTGCTCTAGCATTGAAGGCAGGTTCAACGCCACTTGGAAATGCTATCCATAATGACCGGAAATGAACATGACCTTCTTAAGGATGTCTACAGGAAAGGCTCTTAAAGTTCTAGCAACGGCTAGAGTGTGGGCGATGCATTATCTCAAGATCTGCAGTTTGCCACCAGAGGTAGTCCATGGAACCTAGTGCAACACTAAATGACACTGTTATTCGCAACCAAATATTCAGATCACTGGAATTCACGACGTCTCAAATGGTGGGCTCTAGACTAACGTCTTAGAAAAGTATAAGAACTTATTCAACGAAGTCATCAAGGGAGACATCGGCCCTGTGCGATATAGCTTGAACTTGTCGAGGGATTAACGCTGAAGTCTCCCGCAGACAATCAGTCCCCATCAGGCTTCGTTCTCCTGCGCAGAATAAACTTGACAGTTTGAAAGCCCAAGGCGTCATCTAACTGAGTATTCATGCGGATTTAATAACGCCTTTAATGCTCATAACGAACAACAACCGCTCCCTTGGCATCTTTGGTAACTGCCAATGCACTCTTAACCGTGTATCTAAGAAAGCAGTCTACCCACTTCCCGCAGCAGACGAATTCCTTAAGAGCTTACAAAGACGCATGATGTTCAGCACAATGGACCTCCTACAGGTGTGACAACTGCTGCACTAACTCCAGAGACCGCTCAGATATTGACGCTAAGCATGTCTAAAGGGCTACCAAATCGAGCGACTTCTTTTTGTACCTCCGCAGCACCCGACATATTACAACGCATCATGGAATCAATGCTGACTGACATTCCAGGCATCTGTGCTTACCTTGATGGCAGAATCATGAGGGGGGGGGGGGGGGGGTGTTACCGCAGGAAGTGCTTCATGTTTGATAGTTCAGTCACGGCTAGCAACGCGCGACTGCCACCTTGGGATAGCGAAGTGCTGTTTTGGATTTCAAGAAGTCACCGAGCTGTTTTTTCCCCATCCGATCAGGAACCCGATTTTAATCCGGTCTATAGACCTTTTTCAGTTTTAGCCTCGCTCCCAGCGCGCCGAACACCGCCCGTGCGTTCTCTGCGGCTCTCCGTGTTTACTGTATGCGGTTGCTTAGCTGTAGTAGCCCGATTTGGGTGTATGTTCGATTAAAGATGAAACGAGGACTTCGGGAAACCACTGCGCAGTCGTCTGCTGTTCAAACAACTACAGGAAGCGAAGGTGGCTTGAAGCGGAGCAGTGTGAAGAACACAGAGCCACGGCGGCAGTGCGGTTGCGGGCTGTTTCAGCTACACATACCTTAGACGCGAGCGCCTACTGCTGATGTCGCTAAGATGTGTGTCGTTTTTGACCCTTGCAAAATCAAAACATAAGTAATATTTCGGCGAAATGATGCAGCAGCACTGCGAGTTACGTGAAACGTTTCTGTTGTAACTGCCGACACTGGCAATTGATTATTAACGACAACGGCACTATAAACAGTTATTTGACAGTACTTGAAAGTCATGATGCACTGCGCAAATGCCACAGCTGTTTGCTTGCATTAAATATCCGATAAACTAGCAGGACTTAAGAAACATAAGCCGCAGCTTTGATGCGTCCACCTTGCATCGTGACACCTCATGCTTCGACCAAATACTATTTTCAACTGACGCCACAATGCAAAGTGCCGATTGTTTAAAAAAAATGTGCCTATTAGGGACGTGCAATCAACAGGCTCGCAGTGCCCACCCGACCACACGCACGTGCTTTCTCGCTCTTTCGGCATTAATCAGCGGCCGCACCCGAGACGGACCAAGCAGATATGCCCCTCAGGAACTGTCACAGCAAGTGCACCAGTTTCGAGTGTTTACATCGCGTTCGAAGGCCAGATGCCTCTCTACTACATCGTTTTCCGAGTTTAGCGAAATGTCAGACGACGCGAAGCTCCACATTCAGTTTCATCTGTTCCTGCGACACTTTGCTTCGACGCGCGGCGCCGACGGATGCATCTGGCGCTCCGAAGAGCGCTGCCACACACTCGCATGTTCACGCTAAGAGTGTACCACCCTACATTTGCACGCTTCATCAATTATTTTACCGTTAGTACGAAGTAATCAAGAAATTTGTGCAAAGCCAAAAACCACAACAGAATTCTGTGCGCTTATGCGCTCCAGTGGTGCCTTCTCCATGTAGCACTACAGAAAGTACCCTTTTTAAGATAGTGCAGAGGGAAAATGTAGTGGAAGACGCGGTCGAACGCAGTTTCAATCTGTTCGTGCCAACGGCGCAACGCAGACCAGACCACTTGAGCGCTTGACAGCAACACTACTGTTAGCTCGGAACGGAGCGGTTTTTCTTTTATAATTATAACATAGAAGCGCTCAGCAAGTTTCGCGCTCGCATTAATAAATGTCTCCATTATAGATACCAGAAAGCTGTTAAATGAATTGCGCACACTTGCGTAGAAGCGCACCTCCAATGCCGATTTTCGGCACAACTTGCAGGGAGACACCCGCGTCGCCGCTCACCGAAGCACGAGCCATTTTGTTCACAGTTGCTCACTGCATACAGTGCAACACTTTGCAGGTCAAAATCATGCAAAAATCAACACTCGGATAAGGCTGACCAACGCGGCGAGTACTCGCTGCCTGTATTGCAGCGGCGGCCGCCCAAGCCAACATGGCGGAGAAATCGGCCAGACGCAAGACGGCGCTGCTGTCGAAAGATGGCCGCGCGCACTTGAAAAAGGTCTATACGTTCAAAGATATTGCCACCTACTATCAAGATAGCCACCGCCGTTACCCTAGCCCATGTAAAGGCCTGAAAAAGGCGGATGAGCGGCTCCGTCTCCGCCTTCTCACCAATACACTGCTGTGCCCGGCAGCACTAAAACATTTTGACCCCTCCTTTAGCAGGAGCTGCCCGCACTGTAGTGCGGTGCCTTCGGAAACCTATCACATGGTGTGGGCCTGCCCCTCCAACCCGGCCATTCCCCCCTTCCCCAATTCAACCCGGGAGGACTGGGAGGCGACCCCGCTCGGCTGCTACGACTTACAGGCCCAACAATGCTTAGTCGGGCGCGCCCGGGCGGCGGCCACCGCCACTGGGGTCCCAAACTAGGGACCTCCACCTGGTGTTTGTAAGGATTGGTCCCTTACGGACTGATCCAAACATACCTCCTGTCCCTTCTAAATAAATGTTTTCACCACCACCCACCCACGACATCGGTTCGACGGTGTGGAGTTCATACGAATCCGAAGGAAGTCCCAGCCATTGTGGACGCTCCAGATCCGACGAGTAAGCAAACGCCACAGTCTGTTTCAGAAACGATTACAATCTACGACACATTGTGAATAACGAAGCTGGAATTTTCAGCTGTCTGTAACTGTTGCTCCAGATAAACATGGCATGGAGATGGGACAAATACCAGAAACCTTCTGAGCGTGTAAATATCCGTTTCTCAAGGAAACTATGCTAGCTCAGACCATCGAAAGGAAAGATTGGCAAGTATCTTGCGCTTGTGCTATTTCACTATGACGGGGAGGCAGCCTTTTCACAGCGTGATGACCAAGGAAGAGAGGCACCGATGGCGTTTGCTTCATGGACACAGGGACCACATGAGCGAAACTACGGGCAGCAACAAGGACTTGTAGTAGCCTTCGTAGGTCATAAGATCCTCTAGCATACACTGGCACTAACGGCCGGAAACCACGAACTATTAACCACGTCCGTCTTTCATGGTTTCTAAGAGAACTGAACTGAGACAGAGACAACATGCTGCGACAAGAATCCACCACTGCTAAAACAGGCACTGACGAGGCTCGTAGGAAGGCGAGTTCATGCCCTACCGACGGAGGCCTGAACCACAGGCATTGGAACAGGAATGCTTACCTACGGTTCTTAGGGCATCATGCCTGCTACTGCACGCGCTCATATTGTGCAGCCGGTGCATAGTGGTCACAGAGGCATGGTAGTCATAAATAGGTGTGCGAAGCGCTACATATGGCGGCCACGGCTTGTCTACAAGATTGAAGACACCGTGAAGAAAGAAACGCCATAAACGCAACGCTATGAACTGAAACCTGCCAGAGGCTCCTATTCCTGATTATAACCGCTCCGGGAGGACTGTGGGACTGTTTGCGTATAAATTTCGCAGGCCCTTGACAAGCCTTGTCCCTTGTTTTTGGCGCCTTCAGAAAATGGGTTGAGGGTGCCAGTCGTGCCAAGAAGCTCCATCCACCGCAGTCATCGGCGCAATACAAACCCTTTCGGGACATTTGAAGTACCATTAAAATTTGCGCCGGATTTCGGAAGAGCCTTCGTCTGTAATACTGTTCAGGATTTCTGCGCATTCAGCGAAGTGGAGTTGTTCACGCCAGCCACTTGCCACCCCGGAATAAACCGAAAGGCAGAACAATATGAAGCAGAGCTGACGAAAGACTTCAACATGAAACAACTGACACGGCAGAACGTTGAATCCATGGATTCCTGCTTCAGCAACACACGACGGCACACAGTTCCACGGGCACAACACCCACGAAGGTGACGTATTTCTGGACGAGAGTTACCTTCTCCGCTAATCTTGCGAAGCCCGAGGCCGAGACTTGAGGAAAGAGCGAAGACCTGCGAAGTGAAGCAAAGTGTCTCGTGAAGGCGGAGAGAGTCCCATAAGTCGATTTACCGCAAAGCCAGATTGGATTGAAGAGGTAATTAAGCGCCGTCTTGGACTCCGTTCATGGCTTGTTAAGCGCGGAAGGGGACTAGTCCGTCGTCACATGGAGCACATTCGCAAGACGAAACAAAAAGGATCACGTGCAATATACTGGGGGTTACTGGAGATTTCGGAGTCAACCTCAACCTCAACTCTAACCTGTGGACTGGATTTGTTATCACCACAACTAGCCACGTCACAGAATAAGTGGGAACTGCGCTCTGAAGAAGCGAGATGCCTGCCAGACCGATACGGAGCTTCCTTTGAGGGTGGGTGAGGTGAGATGCCCCCAAAGAACATGAGGATGCTTGCGGTGCTCTCCAGCTCCCTTTGGCGTGAACGCGCCCAGCGCTGCACACTGTTCCAGAACGACGGATGCTGTTCTCGCTTGAAACTTGGTTATAATCGTGCCGGTAGCCACCGACGGCTGAACCCCCATGCGCGAAAATTGAAACGGATTTAGTTTAAGTAAAGTCAAGCGGTATAGCAGACCTGCACATACTAATCTCGCACGGCCAGTTAGTAACATGCGTAGAGATAATGGTTCGGGCAGTAGTGATATGTAAGCTGAAATAGCATGTGCAAATAGGCGTTGAATACTTGGAACCTTGATTGAGAGTTCAGCATGATGTCGGCGTGCGTCGCTCGTTCTTCATATATAAGGTCTGCTGTCTACTCACTGACCACAGCTAGCGTGCACTCTACTGATTAAGTACTTTAAGCTCTAAACAGCGGTTTAAAATGCGTGCACTATGTGCAGACAAGAACTGCACGGACTTAACTATGTGCTCCTCATAACCAATGATATGGGCCAGCGTTCCCAGAAGGTGCAAAGGAAATTTTGTTTAACTTTTTCCAGTGCTTCAAAGAAATACTCAAACAGCCGCTCAGTTTACAATTAACCCTGTTTTATATGGTTTCCCAATAACAAGTTTTGTGTAGCCTGAAGAAAAGTACGTGCTTTGAGTGGCGCCGTATTGAAGGGTTCCGTGTTGATTTCAGCCAACTATAGTTTACAACGGTACAAAAATCGCGGTGCACGGGTGTTTTTGCACTACACCTGCATTGAAGTGCAGCCACATCCGCCGTGATTAAAACCGCAGTTTTGACCTCCGCAGCCGTAAATAACGGCCGCCTAGACTAGTGCTACAGGAGAAAGTAGGAAGATCAGCCTGCGAAGAAATCTCATTGTATATAGGCGTACGTTGAAATCATAATGCTGCTAAGTGTTAACGCGTGGCGGAGTAGGTGAAGAATTGTTCGGGGATACGGTGGCCGCAGCTCGAAAAGGACAGGGCTAATTGTCGAGACATGGACGATGTCTTTGCCCTGCAGTGGGCATAGTCAGGTTGATGATGATGATCATGAATGAGGAACCACTCGCTAAGCATTCGCGTTGTCGCTAAAATGCCACACGATTAAATAAATGTAAAAATGCAACGGGACAGTTGATCTTCACGCGCTTCTACGTCCGCATTTCCTGGCAGTATGCACTTTTACGTACGCAGTACAGAGCTCTGCTGGATAAGAACTGAGTTCTAAGCACACCTTCTTCGAAGTCAGGAGTTAAAAAAAAAAGCCTAACAGCGAGAAGTAGGAGCGAAGAAAGAAGACCACCTCGACAGAATACAGCCGATTTTACGGCCATCAGTGGCAACACAGTTCTCCAATACTTGATGCCGATGTTTCGTATGCGCGCCCACTGCTTCTTTTTATTTCCCGCAATGTAATTTTCTTTAAAGCAGAAAATGGTGCATTTACTTTGTTAATATCTAATGATGGTTTACCATTACACATTGTACATACTGTAACTACATTAGACTTCATTTGCGTTCTGAGACAGTTTTTCTTCGCATATTGTTTTTATACCAACTGCTCATGCGCGCGGCGCGCCGCACACTGGCCAGCGTAGCAGGAATGTTTGATACCAGAAAAATGAAATGTCAATGCTTGCCATGGCTATTCTCTCGGTTCATTCAAGGTATAGGCCGGGGGACGCTAGTGTGTGGAGCTCAATCCCGTCACAAGTGTTATTTACAATGCAGGCCTTTTCTCGAACTAAAGTTTTAGTAGCGATAACAGAAGCCGCCGCGGTGGCTATGTGGTTATGGTGCTCGGCTGCTCACCCGAAAGACGCGGGTTCGATCCCGGCCGCGGTGGTTGAATTTCTTTGGAGGAGACATTCTAGAGGCCCGTGTACTGTGCGATGTCAGTGCATGTTAAAGAACCCCAGGTGGTCCGGAGCCCTTCACAACGGCGTCTCTCATAGCCTGAGTCGCTTTGGGACGTTAAACCCCATAAACCAACCAGTAGAGTTAAGAGCAACTGCATAAAATACAGGTAAGCAGCGCTGTGATTAAAAGCATCTTATGGGTTTCTTTCATGTGCGGAAAATTTCCCCAAGTGCCACGATTCGAAGAAGCGTTCTGTTAAAGACCCCTGATGTAGAAGACTCGTGACAAGGAAAGTCAGGATAGTTGAGTTATTGACATCGGCCGAGGCTGGTCTTACCTTCTAGAGTTGTGACGTGCTCATGCGATCCCAGGAGATGAGCTGTTACTGTATCCACAGGACCTTGCCACGTACACGCTATGCTTCGGTACGGACAAGAAACCGGTCTGCATGAGGCGAGGAAGATGAACTAAATATAGGAACAAAACAGTGAATGTTCAAGGAGTTTTTGGCGCATTGTGACGAGTTCATGCACCAGCAGTGTGCTGAGGCGGACGTATACGACCTGCTCCGATTCCCTATGTGACCATAGACGGTTCCATAGAGGACAGGTATAGTTACAGGGGTTGTATCAGCCTGATCCGGGCGCATTCGACGTCCATTCTCTTTATGAGCGCCTCATTTCGGTCATCTTCAAACGACAATTCATCACATGATGTCATTACTGGCTAAGAGGTAAACGGAGTCTTATGTGTGCGCGTGTGTGTGCGGGGGGTGGGACGACACAGAGAACTTCATGCCTAAGAACTATTTAAACACATTTTGTGTCACTTTTCTGCCCGTACTACGGACAATGGTAGGATGTATCTAGGCCTTAGCATGATGCATGAGCTTTCTTCCAGTGCCAGGGACAGTAACAGTAATATTAAAATATCCCAAAACACGTTCATTTGTTTGCAGCTGGCAATAATGTTTTGTCCATATGCTCAAGCGGAAAAGTAGTGAAGGGCTTAAGAATTTGTTACAGCGATGGTTTATGAGAGACATTCTCTGGGTAAAGGAAGTCGGCAGTTAACAGCTGCACAATATGGCGTCACCAAAGTCTTGCAAGGCCGCCAGCATACCACTGAGACTTATGATCACGTGTGCCTTAACATTAGAGAGGTCTGTGCGGGGTAGCAAGCATTCGGAATAGTTTGCAACTGCGAATAAAGTAATGCCTGAAAACGGTTGCCTGGATGAGGACAATCGCTAGCACAGTTATCTATTTAATTTCTGCCCCAGAAGAGGGGAGAAGGTTAGAAAATGTCTTGACGTAGCCATCTGTATGATAGCTACTTCCGAAATCCAAGTAGAAAACGGAAAACGGCGATTACCTTCTTTGAGAGAAGAGCTTTCTACAACATTAAATCATACCAGAAGAGGCATGTGCCAGCTACGTAAACTATTACTGGAAACTGGGCTTTCGAGGTGAAAAAACCTTTCTAAATCAACACTGCTACGCTACGTTACGAAAGTGCTCTTAGCTTTACAATAAAAAAGGAGCCCACCTGAACACGCAGGATTGCTGGTGGACCTTCTTGTCATCGGCAGGTAGCCTGTAGGGACAGCCTGCAGTCTTGAACTTGCACGAAAACACGATCTTGTTGGCCAGCTTCTCCATAACAAGGTTGCGAATGTCTCCTGCGCAAGATATATAGTGAATGAGCTCAATAAACATGATTTCAAGATACCAGCATATTTTCGCACACAGCGGCGGAAGCATCCATGAGGAGGAGGAGGGAAAACATTTATTAGGAACAACGAGAATATTGATCACGTTCGATTGGGTGGCTTCCTCACTCTAGGACTAGATTGCCCAACGGCTGCTCGAAGAAATTGTTGGACGAGCGCGTCTCGTCCCATCAGGGCTTCGCCGGACAGCTGTTACCTCCCACCGCTCATATGATGTGACAGGCGTGTTTAAGTGTTGGGGTTTGCATCCGCACCCACACGAGATGTGGAAGACAGTGGGACGTGTGTCTCTGCACCAGGGGCAGGCGCCATGATATGTTAGTGGGCACATCTTGCCTCATCAGTATAGGTTTTGGAATGTATATGTTTGAATAAGTCAGAGAGCTACGGCGTCTTCAGTGCTGAGCTTTTTCTGGGAGGAAGGATAAATCCTGCGGTTAAGTAGCTCGATCTCGAGGCGTTCGCAGTAATTGAATAGCAAGGGCCCGAAAATAAAGGATGGGGATTGCGCGGACGATTGGTTTTGCCCCGCTCGGTTGGTTAGCTCCCGAGGTAAGCTGTTCTGCCTTTCGTTCCCCTCTAGTCCCCGTGTCCCGGCGTCCATGTAACTTATGGCATCCTTTCAGCTTTGAGCCCGGGATCTGAGCCGCCAGCAGCGGTGTTCGCCAGTTGGTAAAGTTCCAGCTGCAAACCTGTCGCGAGTCGGTGACGATGTGAACTTACCAGCCCACCCTGTCGTGGTGTTTGATGACTAGCGGGGTGACTATGGTTTCAGTCGCACCTGGACCCTCTTCCCTCACAGAGGCCGCTTGGGTCAAAGTAATTATCTCTTCCATTCACGGCGGCCGCAAAGAGGCCGGCCCCCTTTAGGGTACGCCGCCTCGTCCATGTACAGTCTTTGTCAAAAGTAACCAGGCTGCATGGTTTTGCTTCTCAGTCGTTTATTTAAACTATTATGCCAGCCCTCAAGCTCTGAATCTATGTATCGTAATGAGAACCCCTGTCCGCACCTTCAAAGAACTTTTCGCCCTTAGGGAAAGCTGTAAAGGCGCTAGTGTACAAATTAGAAGCAAACCAAGCAGCCTGGTTACTGTTGACAAAGACTGTACGTTACATGCGGGTCGCCCATGAACCTTGCGCCCACCTTCGTGGAGTTCGTGGTTCATGTGGTTCGGTATGGGGCTTACCTTGATCCTGCTTCTGACCTAGGGCGGGAGCAACCATTGCCCTTAGAGAGCGCTCATCTTCTCATCTTCTCACCGCTCTTAATATTACCTCGTGCAGTCTTCTTGGCCGACAACACATGACTTCTTTTACATTTTATAATTACGCTAATCATTTATGATCAGTCTTGTTAAACCACAACAGCTTTTGGTTTAGGTCACATTGTCTGTGGCTAAGCGAATCGCATTCAACTTCGGTAGCAACTTCTATCACGGGTGCATTCGTCAATTACTGCGGAACGTATCGCAAGGTTGCAGCTCGCTGTGCTCTGATAAAAATTCTTAGCGCAGACAAAGTTTGTTACGGCGTCAGATCAGCATTTGTAGCGATGTAGATAAGGCGTTATCAGTAACGAAAAAACTTGCTTAGCAACAGGTGCCGTCATCACATTTTGGTACTCATACTGGCGTCGTTCGCTACTGGAAGCACTGCATCTCAGCCTTTTTTGTTACTCACCGATAGGTTCGCGACAGGTAGGGCATCTGCCGGCGACCATCTTCAAGCACTCGGAGCACACGAGGTGACCGTGGGCGCATTGGGTGATCGGCGGCAGCACGCTGTCCGAACACACGGGACACTCGAAGAGGCTTTCCAGGTCAGAATCCACCTCCAGACCCGATGAGTGTTGCGCTGACGGGGATGGTGAGGCGTCGCCCCGTTGTCTGCTGCCTCCCTTTCGGGACATGGCGCTCCGACACTGACTGATGAGGAAGGATGCCGCAGCCTCCGTACGTGATCACTCTGTGGCAAAGATTAGATTACAATGCATTAGGGCCTACATGCCGATAGGCTGAGGCTTTAGAAAAAGCGCAGGTTATCAAAAAGCTCAGGAGAAATCAAAGCGTGAGAGATGAGCTTCGGCAGCCAAAGAAACGCTTTCTGCAACATAATTTTCACCGAGACCAAGCCACATACGAACCAATGTTCTTAACGGTTACTAATTTTAGCCATCTCAAATTCTTCTCTCCAGCCGCGGTGGCTCATTGCTGTGGCGGGCAGCGGGTATTTCGATGAAGGCGAAGTACAGAAACATCTTTGCGCTGGGCAATGTCCTCACCAGTTGAAGAAGCCCAGATTGTTTAATCTGAAGCCCTTCACTGGGGCGACCCTCAAAGCACATCTGATTCGAAACGGCAAACCCCACTATTTCCTATTTTATCAATGAGACCTCAATGTAGATTCATCTTCTAAACATTTATTTATGGGCGTAAAACCTCCCAATCCCTGGCATGTTTTTTTTTCTCCATTTAGCGACCCCTGAATTTTTTGTCACCACCGACGTGGGGCACTTCATACTTAGTCCAAATCACGCCCGTATCATATGCGTGTCATCAGTGCCTTGTAAGATGGCGGCCACCAAGTTTTGCGCGACAAAGTATAAAGTTCATTTTCTCGAAAAGCCGTCGCAGTGACCTATAACATTTACAGGAAGGCCTGAGAAATGTAACGGAAATATTCCCAGAAGCTTCAAAAGGAGACAAAATGACCAATGGCTTAGATCCGCTACAGGATATACGTAGCGAAAGCGAGCGCAACAACGAGGCAAGCGGTGTGACGTCATATCGAACCGCGGCGGCGGCTCCGCGGCGAGGCGCCTGAGGTGACGTCACGCCAGATGGCGGGGCGAGCGCGCGGCGTCCGCCAGCCGCGGCGGCTGCTAGGCAACGGCTCAAGGTAGGTCTCTGTGCCTCCTTGCGCCGCAGCGAAATCGCAAATTCGTCGCCAATGTATTTCACTACAAACGAAATTCGCCAGCATAGGGATTCAAGTTAAACCCTGTAAGTATCAAGCGCGCACGCAACGCATAAATCGCAAAGGAAGCGCCTTACAGGGGCACCAGTTAAACGCCTTGTGGTGTGTACGATAGTAAAGTGTGTTATGGATGTGTTCTGCAGTTATACTAATTTAAAAAATAAAACCAATTATAAATATGCTAATTAGACGTCAGAGATTGCGCAGATTAAAAAGGTGGTCTTATGGGGCTTTATTGCACTGAAAGAAATGGTGTGTATGTGTCCTCTTTTTCTCTGTCCTTGCAAAGCCTACGCTGACAAATTTCATCATGCTCAATGTGCACTTTAACTAACGGTTGACATTGTGCCACGGCAAAGTAATGATAGTAATACTAGCTGCTACCAAAATGAAAGAACCAACAACATCGCGCTACCCAAGTACTGAAGGCTTGACCAAACCGCGTTCCAGCAAACGCTGATAAGCAGGCATATAGTGAGCGTGGCATAAAAGATATTGCCCGTTTTATTTCTCTTTTGGGCGCACAACGACACGAAGAGGAACATTTTATTTTGCGGCCGTTTCCTCTTGCAGCCAGGTGCTCTGATGAACGAGTGTAGCGAGTCACAGGCGAGCTACAAGTAACGAACGGGCGTTCGCTCTTTAAGCAACCTTCGGTAGTGGTGCCGCTTTAGCGACACTGCCGTTGCTGCATAGAGCATCACCCAATAATTTATGAACACGTTACGAGCATACCGCTACCGTTTTGTCCTTGCCCTAGCAAGCAACAGCATAAGCGAACTAAGTCCAAACGGACCATTGCGCATGGGAGGTTGACAGCTGGCGTTAGCGATGTAACGTCCTGATAAAGTTCCTGAGAGGTGACGGCGCTAATTTACAAAACATGCGCGCTTATTAAAAAAAGAATAACTTAACTGCCGCAACTACTGTAACGTCGTGCTAAAAGTTCCTAATCTGTGAGGTGACGACACTAATTTACAAAGCATGCACATTGATAAAAACAAAGCAAATTCCGCAAGCAGTGTAACGTTGTGCTAAAAGTTTCTAAGGTAAGAGTTGACAACGCTAATTTATAAAACATGCACGCTTATAAAAAAGCAACTTAACTGCCTCAAGCAATTCGTGCACACTGATCATAATTTTCGTGACTCATTCCTACCGTGCGATGACAGACGCTAAGTCGATCCCGCTTGTTCGCTGAGGTCCGACGGGCGTTCCGAACTGCGCCTGCGACGCCTGGCGGCGTTCACCCGCTTAAACGTCTGTTTCCCAATAGTGCCATGAACGTGACCGCTGCGGCGTACACAGCCAGCCGGGACACAGTATGATTATCGGGTAGCAAGCACCGGCTATATCGCTAAAGTAGCTCTGCCGGCTGAACCGGCAACGTTTCAGGCTGCCGCCATACGTATACGCGCTCCGCAATGGACTCGCGCCATGCGATAACGCCTAAACCACGCGTGCATGTATGCTTTGTCATGAGCATTCGCGGCTTAGTCGATAGTGCTCTTTCACTGATAGAGAGCCGCCAATCGCGGCACCGAGATCACTGAGGGCTGTATGTCGGTCGGGCGCAAATGCAGCAGCATCCATGCTCGTGGAACTTTTGACGATCTATCTTGAAGCCGGTGAACGCGACCAGGACACGCTCGCGTTATTCGAAGCGCCTGTCGGGCCACTCTAGGCAAGTGTGACATGCTTTGTGAACAGTTTCGAAGCCCAACAACGATTCTGCTTTAAACTGGTAAGCGGGTGAACCTGCGTCCACGATGAAATTAAGTGGGTGATTAGCAGTCAGTGGATTTAAAAGGTCCGTAGCTCCTTCCAGCGTTGTATTCAAACATGCGTACAGAATGCCAAATTTACCCGCCTTAGTGGGTCAGTGGTTAGAGCGCTCGGCTACTGACCCGCAGTTCCATGGTTAGAACCCGGGCGCGTTGCGATGGTGGTGGTGAAAACTTTTTTTGTAAAATAGACTTTGGGCGCCACATGGTGGCCCCGCCACATGGTCGGCGTCCCTAGTCCGGGACACCGCATGACGAGGCCCCGTCTCTCGCTTGTTTCACCAGAGCCCTTTGGGACTCAGGCGAGGAGCAGTTGAGGAGGGCTGTCTCCCATGCCTCTCTGGAAGGGGTAGGGGAATTGTAAAGGCGCCCGCGTGCTATTCGATGTCAGCGCACGTTAAAGAACCCCAGGTGATGGTGAGGGTGAAACTTTATTCTTGCCGATATAGAGGACCGACCCGAAGTCGCCCCTCTATTAAACAACAGCCGCTATCCCTTGGGCAGCGGCGGTGTCTTCAGCCTGCTGGAGGAGCTTGATCTGTGTCCCCGGGTTGGGGCTGAGCATTAGAGCCTCCCAATGAGCAGAGTCGGTAATGAATCGACTCGCCGGTAGGGACTGCGGGCCGTTCCGAATCATATGATCCAGGTGGTCGAAATTATTCCGGAGCCCTCAACTACGGCAACAAGACGCGGGTTCGATTCCGGCGGCGGCGGTTGGATTTCGATGGAGGCGAAATTCTAGAGGATCGTGTGTGAGTGCACGTTAAAGAACCCTAGGTGGTCGAAACTACCGGAGCCCTTCACTGCGGCGTCTCTCATGGCCTCAGTCGCTTTGGGACGATAAACCCCATAAACTAAACCAAAGCAATCAACTACAGGACCTATTAAGCATGAAATGCTTTTAGCTCCGTTTTCGGCAGTGTGGTGACGTCACGCCGAGACCGAGAGGCAACATCCAGGCACTGAATTCCACTCATCCGGGCACTGAAACGAGAACATCCGGGCACCGTACGAGATTTAACGAGACTCTCTAAGCCCTCCTACAGGACCGGCATACAAGCGCCGGTAGCTAAGCGCCGAACGGGCGGTGGCGTTCCTGTACGGTGCGGTTGTGTGTGTCCACCGGGTGTCCACCGAGATATGTGAGACAGTTACTGCATAATTTCCTTTCTTCAAATACAATTTTCAGTTTCTTCATTAAGGCCCCTCTTTCTTCTTTCACTGCCACTTCCTCCCTTCCTGTACGGAGCGGTTAAGGTGTCCACCGAGATTACTGAGAATTACAGCGCCATTTCCTTTCCTCAAAAAGCGTTGCGTTCAAAGGGCAAGGCAGCGCGCCGAACGGATGGTGGCGTTCCGTGGACTCCCTGGCAGCGCTACAACACGCTGTCGCGTTCCACTCCTAAAGGCGATGTTTCAGCGTCATTAATCAGCAGTTAATTAGTATTAGTCATTAACCAGTAATTAGTCCATAATTAGTAATTTGCCATTGCTTTGTCATCAATTATGTGTGACGTAATCCAGTGGTGACGTCACCAGTGTCACATAGGCAAAGTGGTGCGGAAAACGCTTTCGCCTCTACGCACTTTAGACAGTTTCGAACGCGCTGCATATACATATTCTTGAGAGGCCTGCGTCTCATCGTGTCAGCGTACGTTGTGTTATGCCCGTAAACATTTCATGCTTACTCTACTCTCGGTTACAGGGGGAGACAGTTTTTTTTTTCTTTTCTTCTCACACTCCCTCGTTTATCCCTTTCCCTACGGCGCGGTTTTTTTCTCCCCCCCCCCAAAAAAAAAAAATATGACACTGCTTGCATGCTTTAACCTTACTAATATGATTTACTTTTTTGACACTCAACGCGCGGATCTAATACAATGTGGGCGACTAACAGTTTTATGCTCTTCATTCTGAAGAGCGTTGCCTGCGACAAGAGCTGTGCTCGCTCTTTAAATGCCTGAACATAAAACCATTGCAAACTTCTTGTACTTGCAAAACTTTGTGCGCTGGTGAGAGACGCATTCGGTAGGGGAGCAAGCAGGCAGCTGCCCTATTGGTAGTGGAACCTTGTCATTCGCTCGTACGAGTCACGCATTTTTGTGAATTCCAGTGTATCCGGTAACCTTTGGATGTTTACCTATGTATATAAAAAATTGCCTAAGCTTAGTCACGCATTCTTGTGAATGCCAATGTATCCGGTAACCTTTGTATGTTTACCTATGTATTTAAATGCCAATGTATCCGGTAACCTTTGGATGTTTACCTATGTATATAAAAAATTGCCTAAGCTTAGTCACGCATTCTTGTGAATGCCAATGTATCCGGTAACCTTTGGATGTTTACCTATGTATTTAAAAAATTACCTAAGCTTAGTCACGCATTCTTGTGAATGCCAATGTATCCGGTAACTTTTGGATGTTTAGCTATGTATTTAAAAAATTGCCTAAGTTTAGTCACGCAGTTTTGTGAATGCCAATGTATCCGGTAACCTTTGGATGTTTACCTATGTATATAAAAAATTGCCTAAACTTAGTCACGCATTCTTGTGAATGCCAATGTATCCGGTAACCTTTGGATGTTTACCTATGTATTTAAAAAATTGCCTAAACTTAGTCACGCATTCTTGTGAATGCCAATGTATCCGGTAACCTTTGGATGTTTACTTATGTATATAAAAAATTGCCTGTGGCTTAGCTCGGCTATGCCAGGATATACGTAGCGCAAGCGGATACGAGCGCAACGATGCGGCAAGCGGTGTGACGTCATACTAAACAGTGACGGTTCCGCGGCGAGGCGCGCAGTGAGACGTCATGCCAGATGGCGCGGCGAGCGCGCGGCGTCCGCCAGTTGCGGCGGTTTCTAGGCAATGGCTGTTGTTGTTGTTGTGACTGAGAGAGAAGGATGAAAAGGAAATTGCACGGGCCTGCTTACTGGCTCGATCCGAGCCACCACCGCTGCCACATGCAGACAGAGGAGAGTGAAAAGATCAGAGGAAAGAGAAAAAAGAAAGAAAAGACGCGCGTCGCAGCAACAACTGCGTCCGCCGAAGCGGACGCTGCTCAAAAAACAGATAAGCGGCCGAAGCCGCGCTCGCCAAAGCGAGAAAGGCTCAATGCCGGTCTCTGCTTCCTCGGAGCACCGCCGCAGCGAGGTCCAATGTAGCTTTCGGTGGAAAAAAAAAAAATTCAGGGGGCACTTTGGCTCTCTAAACGCGTTTCCTGGCGCGCAGTTTGTTTTTATTTACTTTTATTTTTCATATTTTTTATTTTTGCTCCTTTTCTTGTTTTTATCGTTTCTATTTTTATTTTCATCGCCTATTTTAGTTTGTTTTTATTTTTGCTTAATTTCTTATTTTTATTTTCGTTTTCCTGACTTTATTCTTTTTATTTTACTTATGAAACCTATGCATCCACTAGATGCGCCTTTATTCATGCTGGAACCTTGCGCCTGCGTGGCGGAGCGGTAGCGTCTCCTCTTCAAATGCCAAAGGCCCTGGTTCGATTCCCACCCTCGGCGCAGTTTCTTTTTAAGCAGTGACGCCGAATGGCGGACAAATCTGCCGACGCGTCTGTCGACACGGCTGCCGACAGCGTCTGCTAACGACAGTATGAGGCATTAAAGGCTTTCGCCTTAAAAATTTGCCGGCATAGGAGTTCGAAGCCAAGCCCTCTGAGTATCAGGCGCACGAAACGACGACCGTAAAGTGTGTTACGGGTGTGTAGTGCATTTATACTATTTTTAAAAATAAAACCAAGTCTAAATATTCTAATTACGCGTCAGAAATTGCGCGGAATGAAAGGTGGTGTTGTGGAGCTTCATTGTACTGAAACAAATGGTGTGTATGTGTCCTCTTTTAGAGCGCAACTCTTTGGCGTCTGTTCTTGGGTTTCGCGTCGTCGTCGGCGTTGTCGTCGGCCTCGTAACCAGCTCCGCCCCCCTTTCATCCCCCCAGCGCTAGCAGCGACCGACTGATACCGCTGGATGCCGCTGACGCCGCTAGAGAGTCAAGATAACGTGACTGCATAGAACACCGTCGCCGCCATGCAGAAAGAGGAGGAAAGGGTCCCCCCCCCCCCCCCCCTGTTCTTGTGTGGCGGATAGGGTGCTCTTCAGTTGCCGACGCGCCGGTTATTTCACGTAGGCCCCGGCACGTCGACGAATACGTGACCACCTTCCCACGGCTAGACCTGGTTCTTAGCGCTGCGGAAGCGAGGGTTCGCTAGCGCATACATGTGTTGCTCGATTTCTTTGCCTCAATCTATCGAAAAGGTGAAACAGCTTATTTGCTGCGCTCAAATTTCGCATTAGGAAGTAACGTAATCGTCGGTAATTTTTTTTCTAAATTTCATCATAATCAACGTATGTTTTAAATAAATTTTGACATTGTACCACAGCATCGTTTCTAGTGCAATACTAGCTGCTAGCAATAGACAGGTTTAGCTGTGCGTCCGCAAGGGCTTAACGTACGCAACGAGCTTCCGGGGACCGTAGTGTGCATGCGCAGAACACAAGCGCGAGCCCTGCGTCTAGCGTATGTAAGCAAGCCAGCGGGCTTTCAGTTGCGTTGCTTGCGTGGCTGGCGTGGTTAACGTTGGCAACATGGCGGCGCCATGCACTCCCGCTTCGGACCAAATACTGCATCGCCGCTGCATTTTTCGACGCGATAGCCCGCTCTAAACGGTTGTATTCACTTTTATTTTGCTCATTATCACCCCTCTAATGATATAGCTGACAAACAGTCATCGTTTTTGAAGCGAAAAGCTTCACAAGGCTAGTCAACACTGCGCTTCGCGTGACCCGGAGCCTAGATTTGCCACTTCTGCGCATGCGCGAAAAATACATGAAAAAGACAGTGCGCCAGGAGAGAGAGACTTCTTATAGGCACTATACCGTAAGGGAAGGAAAATGAAAAGAAAGTTGGCTTTAAGGAAAGGAAACGACGTCTGTCTCTCATATCTCGGTGGATACCCGAACTGCGCAGTAAGGGCCTTAAGGAAGATGAAATGAAAATTGCTTTTAAGGAAAGCACATGCCTGTCTCTCATATCTTGGCGTACACCCGAAAGGAATGCACATCGCAGTGTCTCTCGATCCCGACCGCTGAGGCCGAATTTCGATGAAGGCGAAATTCTAGAGGCCCGTGTGTCAGTGCACGTTAAAGAACCCAGGTGGTCGAAATTTCCGGAGCCCTTCACTGAGGCGTCCCTCATAGCCTGAGTCTCTTTGGGACGTTAAACCCCAATAAACTAATAAAGCAACCTCCTAAGACAGCACCGCACTCACTAGACGCGCGTCTCCTCCTCCGCCTCCGTACAGACAGTGTGTGGACGGCCGAACGCCACCACCGTTACAGCGCTGCTCCTAGAGGATTGTGCGCGGACTGGGACATCCATGACGCTTTGAAAGGAGCGATATATAATTCCCGCTTGCCCATAAAATAGTCCCAGACACTCGCAATGGAAAGAAAAGAAGAAGCAACAGTCGGTCGGCCAAGAAACCGTCTTGTATAAGTGTAGTACAAATTTTGTATAGCTAAGACAAAAATTCAGGGGGCACTTTGACTGTCTAAAGTGGGTAGAGGCGGAAGCGTTTTCCGCACCACCTTCGCTGTTTCTGTGGCACTGGTGGCGTCACATATAATTGAGTACTAATTACTAAGGGATGACAAATCACTAATTAATGGTTAATTAGTGATTAATGCCTATATACTAATTAACTGCTAATTAATGACGCTTAAGCTTCGCCTTTAGGAGTGGAACGCGACAGCACGTTGTAGTGTTGCCAGGGGGTCCACGGAACGCCACCACCCGTTCGGCGCGATGTCTTACCCTTTGAACGCAACGCTTTTTGAGGAAAGGAAATGGCGCAGTAATTCTGTGTCATCTCGGTGGACACCTGAACCGCACCGTAGAGGAAGGGAGGAATTGGGAGTGAAAGAAGATAGATAAAGAGGAGCCGTAATGAAGAAAATGAAAATTGTATTTGAGGAAAGGAAATTACGCAGTAACTGTCTCACAAAATTCAGGGGGACACTTTTTTTACCTAAAGTGTGGTCACTGATGTGTGGTTAAGATGTTAAGCTTCGCCCCTAAGAGTGGAACGCGACAGCGTCTTGCAACGCTGCCAAGGAGTCCATAGAACGCCATCGCCCATTCGGTTCTACGCCTCGCCCGTCGGTAAATTGGTTTTTGAGGAAAGGAAATGTATCTGTCTCTCATTTGTCCGTGGACACCTAAACCTCGCCGGAAGGGAATGGAGGAGGATGAGAGTGAGTGAAGACACCGTATTCACTAGGCGCGCCTTTGTTCATTCCAAACCATCGAGCTGGCATGGCGGAGTGGATAGCATGCTCGTCTTTCACGCCGAAGACCGGGGTTCGATTGCTGAGCTCGGCCAATTTCTTAATCGGTTTTATTTATTTATATAGCCTGACTAGTAAAGCTAATTACGCTAATTGGGTAATTAATCAATTAACTAAGCTCAGTCCCACTTACTTGGAGCATCACTATACGATCCCTTCAATTGGTTGCATGGTTACTAGCCAAAGTACCATTGGCCCCGTTTGAAATTCGCGCACTGTGACGTTACGACCGTTTCCACCAATTGAAAAGCGTGACATTTTCTGTCGACAACTGCTGCTTACAACGATGAGACATTAAAGGCTTCCGCCTTAATACGTTTCGGAAAAGCCAGAAAGATATACCCTAAGTGTAACCGTAAGTGTAACCTTCAGCTAAACCACGAGCATCGCCGCAGCTTTCCGCTTCGAGCTATCCAGGCTTTTTTTAGATATATTCCAACAGCCAATTTTTTTAGATATATTCAAGAATTTCTTGATGTTAAGCCTAGCTATCTACGGCGTACACTGTCGTCATAGCAACGACCCCCGGTAAAGTACTTCTCCAACTTTGCACTAGAATTTATGCTTTCATTTGATTCAAGTGATTTACATTTAAAAAAAAAAGCTTTCGAATGGAACCACCACTGCCATTAATAAAAGAGGAAATAAAAATTTCTGTGCTCTGGTTAAACCATCTTGGTGGCGAAAGCAATGCAACGTTATGCTTGGTCACACACCGTCGTGCTGATTGTTTGCTTGTTTAGCGTACACATCCTTGGTTTTCATCCGCTTTTCAGGACGTTCGACCCGTTCTTCTGTTTCCTCGGCACGTCTTCGTCTCCTAGCTTCATTCCGTATAGCACAGCTGGACTCACATTCTGAACTTGAAGTGGCTTGCTTGGTTGCTTCTGATTCTCGTCATTTCCGCAGTCGTTCTTCTCGTTGTTCTTCCGTTTCTTGGGCGTATTGTAACCTCTTCCTTGAATTTTTCCTAGCTTGATTGGCTATCGCCTTAGAGTTAAACTGTTCAGAAGCAGTAGAGCAACTAGATTCAGATTAGACTCTACGTCGGTGACTTCCATGGCGAGAGTCCTCGAGGAGCGCGCACGATCGGATCCTCCTGGCTGCGGTGGAAAGAGGAAGCTGAGGTCACGCGTCGCCATAGCAACGGAGAGGCTGACGTCACAGCATCTGTTAGGCGCGGTGGGGGTGGTGAAAAACATTTATTACAGGTTACACATACAGAGGTAGTTTGGGAGGTGGCCCCTAGTGCGCCACCCCCCTCACAATACTAGGTGGGGTCCCTATTCCGGGACCCCATTTGACTCTACCGCCGCTCGGGTACGCCGGACCATGGCCTGTTGGGCCGGAAGATCGTGGCAGCCGAGCAGGGCCGCCCCCCAGTCCTCTCGGGTTGGGTTGGGGTTGGGGGTTAGGGAGGGATTTTTCTGGCATGCCCACACCATATGGTAGGTGTCAGCCACCTCCGTACAGTATGGTCAGAGGCCAGAAAAGGAGGGGTCGAAGTGTTTCATGACTTCCGGGCACAGCAATGTATTTGTAAAAAGTCTTATCAGAAGACGCTCACCTGCTTTTCCCAGCCCCTTGAGAGGGGTCGGGTATTTGCGGTGAGAGTCTTGATAGTGATTGACTATATCTTTAAATATTAAAAGGGGTTCGTTGTCCAGATCCGAATCGGTAAGGTCATCGCCAGGGGCCCGGGAAGTGAGTGCGCGGGCGGCTGCGTCTGCAGCCTCGTTACCTGGTAGGCCTTGGTGGCCCGGAGTCCAAACTAAGAAGCGGAGCGTAGGATCTCGGTCCCGTGCCGCGTTCCGAAGTATTCGATAAGCTGTAAGGGAGACCCAACCCAGCTCGTAATTTCGACAAGCTCCTTGCGAGTCTAAGAGGATATATTGCGCCTGAGGGTGAGAGGCCGCCGGGGCGATGGCTACCTCCTCAGCGTGAGTTGCGCTGGGAGCGTTGAGTGAGCCCGTCCACCTGTATTTGTTGGTCTATGCGGCGATCCTTCGAGGAGCAGGGAGATCCATTGACCACGCGACGAGCGGTTAAACCTGGCATAGTATTGCTTTCACAATATAAGTTTTTTAGAACACAAGTCAAGAGCCTTGACTTGTTGCCAGATGGTGCCACTGTATGTTACGCTTACCGGGCGCTACGCTAGCCACTCCCAACCGAAACTGCTGTTGCCAGGAGGGGTGGCAGCGCGCGTAAGGTGCTCCCGTAGCGTACGCACAGCTTTTGCGGACGCACAGCTAAACTGTCTAATATGAAAGAACCAACCGCCATCGGGCCACCCAAGTACTGAAGGCTTGACCAAACCGCATTCCAGCATACGCTGATAAAGCAGGCAGTGTGCGCGGCAAAAAATTTGCTGTGGTTTGACCAATGGCCTTCCCCAGTAGAATTGCGGCAACAACGGCGCGGCAGTCGCGTTGTCAACGCCAACGCCAATAACAAACATAACGAACATGAAAGCCTATTGCTTCTGCACCGCGTTTCTGGCGGCAAACGTTGTCAATGCCTGCAGCTCACATTTCTCTCTCATAGCCCCACGAACATATTAGCGCGATTCAGGTGTCCACCGAAGCAAAGCAAAGGAAACGCGCATAACTGCCCTATTGGAAGAGTGGACACCTCAATCGTGCCTTAATTACGTGGCGGTAGGGACACATGTGTGCTGCTTGCGTTGGATAGGCCTTCGGCGTTCGTTGTGTTCATTGGCGTTGCCGTTGACAACGTATTATACTCTCATCATTTTAAGGAAAGGAAGTGTGCATAATGGCTCCACGGGTAAGTGGACGCCTGAATCGTACTTATAGGTGTGTACGTGGGGCGATGAGAGAGATGTAGGCTGCGCGCTGCTCTCCGTGTGTGCGCCATGTGACGTTGCCTGCTCCTCGCGCATGCGCACTTGGGGCTCTCATGGCTCCTCGAAATCGCTCACTCCTAGCGTAGTGCTGCTTCCGCAGCAAAAAGACATCGCCGTTTTATTTCTATTTTGGATGCACAACGACACGACGAGAAGCATATTACTTCGCGGCCGTTTCCACTAGCAGCGAGGCGCTCTGAAGAACGAACGTAGTGGGTCACAGGCGAGCTACAAATGAACGGGAGTTCGCTCTTCGCACTCCCGCTTTAGCAGCACTGTCGTTGCTGTATCGAGAACCACCCAATAACTTATCAACACGTTACAAGCATGGCGCTACTGTTTTGACATTGCGCTCGCCAGCAACAGAATAAGCCAACAAAGCCCGAACGGACCATCGCGCATGGGAAGTTGACAGCTGGCGTTAGCGATGTAACGTCGTGATAAAGTTTCTGAGAGGTGACCACGCTAATTCACGAAACATGCACGCTTATAAAAAAAAGCAACTTAACTGCCGCAAGCACTGTCACGTCATGCTAAACGTTTGTAATGTGATAGGTTATGGCGCTAATTTACAAAACATGCACTATTATAAAAAAAAGAAGAAATATCAAAGCCGCCGCGTAATTATGAAGTTTCAGGACTACAGAGAAAAACTTGCGGTGTTACAGGCTTGTTCGAAGCTGAAAGGAACCAAATTCTCTGTGGCTGAAGACTTTTCCAGCCGACTTCGTGAAATTAGAAAAAAATTACCGACGATTGCGTTACTTCCTAATGCGAAATTTGAGCGCAGCAAATAAGCTGTTTCACCTTTTCGATAGTGAGTCAACCCCAGCTGCGGAGTTGGTTTCAGGGACAGTCTCTCCGAGGCTGCACAGCTGCAGAGTCCGAGGAAGTAGCCGTTGCTCTAGCAGTGGCGGAGGGCTATAGAACCGGGCGGTCACTAACAATACTTACGGACTCTCAAACAGCCTGCCGAAATTACATGAATGGCAGGATAGGTCGTCACGCGCTCCGTATACTCCTCGCAGCGAGTGACAGAATTAAAAACCGGGAAGAACAAAACGACAAGATCCTACACAAAATTGTGTGGGTACCGGGGCACACGGGGGTTGCAGGGAACCGAGAGGCCGACAGGATAGCTCGAGGATACATTACTTTCCGAGCTTCCGACGAGACCGCGGAACTCGCGCCAGCACCCAGGGAATACTCGGCCATACTACAAAACTATAGAGGCAGAAGAATGCGATATCCCCCACCGCACAAATCTCTCAGCAGAGAGGAAGCTATCACTTGGAGACAATTACAAACAGGCTCTTTCCCAAACCTACATATACTAAACAAAATGCACCCTACGATATACACGAACAAATGTCCCTGGTGCGACGAAAAACCTACACTATACCACATCACATGGGCCTGCCAAAACATACACTTGGTCCCCAAAATACAAAACCCGAGTGCGGAGCAGTGGGAGACTCTGCTGTCCAGCGACCGCTGCGAAGACCAACAAGGTCTGGTACAGCGAGCTCAACGGGCGGCAGTGGCCAGCGGAGCCCTGGACTGAGGGCAACCGACCACTGGTTAGAGGCGGACGACTTCGACAGGGAAGGCTCCTGGGGGTAGAACCAAGACGTCTCTGAAGAAGCCCCCAAACCGCAGAAGAACCATTACTGTAAATAAAGTTTTCCCTTCCTTCCTTCCTTCAGGGACAACGCCGCCGATGCCGACACAAACAATATGATACCCTCGCTTCCGCAGCGCTAAGAACCAGGTCTAGCCGTGGGAAGGTGGTCACGTATTCGTCGACATGCCGGGGCCTACGTGAAATAACCGGCGCGTCGGCAACTGAAGAGCACCCTATCGGCCACACAAGAACAGGGGGGGGGGGGGACCCTTTCCTCCTCTTTCTGCATGGCGGCGACGGTGTTCTATGCAGTCACGTTATCTTGACTCTCTAGCGGCGTCAGCGGCATCCAGCGGTATCAGTCGGTCGCTGCTAGCGCTGGGGGGATGAAAGGGGGGCGGAGCTGGTTACGAGGCCGACGACAACGCCGACGACGACGCGAAACCCAGGAACGGACGCCAAAGAGCTGCGCTCTAAAATGGCTGAGGCTTAACTTGGTTAACCCTGGTCAGATGCGAAGCATATTGATGGCTAGGCTTGGTAATACATGGCTTTCCTTGGTTGAATACTTGTCATTTTAATACAACCACTAGAAGCCTTCGTCGTGGGGGAAGACAACGGCATGGCTACAGCGGAACGCCGACTAACCCCGAGACGCGCGTTGGGTGGGCGCCTGGATTGCCACGGAAGCCGCGTCCGCCTGCCCGGTGGAGCGAGCGTTTCACCTACACCGAGTGTGAACGCGCGTTGGAAATGCGCGGGAATGCCGCTCGAGGACATTCCATTGTCTGTGCGATGGCATCGTTCTCCCTCTCCCAGCGCGTGACGGCGATCTGTCGTGACGTCATGTGTCACGTGGTATGTCACGTGGTGTGTCGTCACTGTACCACGTGGTCTGCACGGCGTGCAACCACAGCGACGGCGCGAGGTGGACCCTCATCTTCCTATGTCGTGACGTCATGTGTCACGTGGTATGTCACGTGGTGTGACGTCACTGTACCACGTGGTGTGCACGGCGTGTAACCACGGCGAAGGGCTGTAGTGTACCTCCCTCTTCCTCTGTCGTGACGTCATGTGTGACGCAGTATGTCACGTGGTGTGACGTCACTGTACCACGTGGTTTGCACGGCGTGTAACCACGGCGAAGGGCTGTAGTGTACCTCCGTCTTCTATATAAATAAAAAAAAAGTGTACCTCCGTCTTCCTCTGTCATGACGTCATGTGTCACGTGTCACGTGGTGTGACGTCACTGTACCACGTGGTGTGCACGGCGCATAACCACGGCGAAGGGCTGTAGTGTACCTCCGTCTTCCTCTGTCGTGACGTCATGTGTCACGTGGTATGTCACGTGGTGTGCACGGCGCGCAACCACGGCGAAGGGCTGTAGTGTACCTCTAGTAATATGCTTCGCATAAAAAGCAGCTTAACTGCCGCAAGCACTTCGTATACAGTGATCATAATTTTTGTAACTCATTCGAACCGTGCAAAGACAGACGCAAAGTCGAACACGCTTGCCCGCTGTGGTCCGACGGGCGTTTCGAACTGCGCCTGCGGCGCCTGGCGGCAGTAACAGGCTTAAACATCAGTTTCCCAATAGTGCAATGAACGTGACCGCGGTGGCATACTCAGCCAGCCGGGACAAGGTATGATTATCGGGAAGCAAGCACCGGCTCTATCGCTAAAGTAGCTCTGCGGCTGGATCGGCAATGTTTCAGGCTACCGCCATACGTATAGGCGCTCCGCAATGGACTCCCGCTATGCGATAACGCCGAAACCGCGCGTGCATATATGTTTTGTCATGAGCATTCGCGGCTTAGAAGCCAGTGCTCTTTCACTGATAAAGAGCCGCCAATCGTGGCACCGAGATCACTGAGGGCTGTATGTCGGTCGGCCGCAAATGCAGCAGCATCCATGCTCGTGGAACTTTTGACGATCTATCTTGAACCCGGTGAATGCGATCAGGACACGCTCGCGCTATTCGAAGCGCCCGTCGGGCCACTTTAGACAAGTGTGATATGCCCTGTGAACATTTTGGAAGCCGAATGATTCTGCTTTAAACTGGTAAGTGGGTGAACCTGCGTCAACGACGAAATTATCGGGGTGATTAGCAGTCAATGGATTTAAATATAGCGCTGTATTCAAACATACGTATTGAAGACAAAGTATACCCGTCGCGGTGGCTCAGTGGTTAGAATGTTCGGCTATTGACCCAGAGTTCAATGGTTAGAACCCGGCCCCGTTTCGATGGAGGCGAAACTCAAAGGCGCCCGTGTGCTGCACGGTCAGTGCATGTTAAAGATCCCCAGGTGGTCGAAATTATTCGGCAGCCCTGTTGTTATGGTTGCTGCGACTGAACACAGAATGAAAAGAAAATTTCGTTTGCCTGCGGACTGGCTCGAGCTGAGCCTCAACCGCTGCCACGTGCAGATAGAGGAGAGTTAAAAGATACGATAGGAAAGAGTGAAAGAACAGACGCGCGTCTTAACAACCGCGTCCGCCAAAGCAGAGACGCTGGCTGTAACCTTCCGGAGCCCTCTATTAGGGCCCCTATTTATTCCTTCCATCTCTCACTCTGTCCTTTACTCCATCCCTTACGGCTTCGTTCAGTTGCCCTGAGACGTGTGAGAGATACTGCGCCATTTCTCTTCGTAAAAGAAGAAAACTTTACACTGGTTCCTTGCTCTAATCATAGTAATATAATTTATTTTCTTCACACTCTGGGCGCGGACCTAATACAATGTTGGCTGCTAACAGTTTTATGCACTTCATTGAGAGGAGTGTTGCCTGCGACAAGAACTGCGCTGGCTTTCTAAATGCCAGGACATTTAACGGTGCACACTTCGTGTACTTGCAACAGTTTGTGCTCTGGCGAGAGAGGCACTCGGTAGGGGAGAAAGCAGTCAGCGGCTTTATTGGCAGTGCAACTCCGTGAGACGAACACACGAGCAGATAATGGAGATTTTTTTTGTTACTCGCTAATTTCTTCGTCTTACGTGCTTAGTGCCATGAGTTCTTGTGAATATCAATGCATCCGGTAACCTTGGCATGTGTATGTATGCATATAATTTTTTTTTTAGGGCGGAAGGAAGCCTTTAATGCCTCGTACTGTCGTGACCCCGGCTTAGCAAATGTGTCCTCGTTTCGGATGCATGCCTTATAGGGCATATGCCAATCGATAGCCAATCGATGCTTAATCGGCTGCAATCGAAAGACATCGAATCGGCTGCAATCGAAAGACATCGGACCATGATATAAAGGGATTTCATGATTATTCATTGTACTTAATAACTACATAATGATGGTTAAGGACAATTAAGCATGACCTGCACATTTAGTGATACTAGTTAATTATGGTTAGTGTAGGTAGCGTGACCTTAGCTAGTACACTGATTAATTAGTGTTAAGGTACAGGTGCAGTGCACAGTCCTACATGCCACTTTTTAACTACTACTAATTACCAATTAGTCTGGTTTATGGTTTGGTTTATGGGGTTTAACGTCCCCAAGCGACTAAGGCTATGAGAGACGCCGTAGTGGAGGGCTCCGAAAATTTCGACCACGTGGGGTTCTTTAACGTGCACTGACATCGCACAGTACAGGGGCCTGTAGAATGTCTCATCCAAAGAAATTCAACCGCCGCCCCCGGAATAGAAACCGGGTCTTTCGGGTCAGCAGCCGAGCATCAGTGGTTATGGTGCTCGGCTGCTGACCCGAAAGACGCGGGTTCGATCCCAGCCGCGGCGGTTGAATCTCATTTTTACAGGCACCCTTTCTGTTCCTTCTTTCATTCCCTCTTCCTCTGCAAACGGATGACGGGTGTCCACCGAGAGATGCGAGACAGTTTCTGCGTAATTTCCTTTCCTCAAATACAATTTTCATTTCCTTCACTACAGCCCCTCTTTGTCTTTCTTCTTTCACTCCCACTGCCTCCCTTCCTGTACGGCGCGGTTCGGGTGTCCACCGCGATGGTTGCTAGGCAATGGCTCCTGCAGCCGCAACAACACAAAAGTGCGATTCAGGCGTGCACTGACCCAGGGAGCCAGTTATGAGCGCTTCCTTTCCTTAAAATGATCGGAGTGTAAAACATCAACGCCAACGCCAATGAACACAATGAACGCCGAACGGACAACGGCGACGGCGACGCCGCCAAACGGGCGCAAAAGAGCTCGTTCTAAAACACTGCAATCAAAATAGAGATCGCCGTCACCAAAGAATAAAAACCTCACATGCGGGAAGCCCGCCACGCGCCAAGCGGTTCGGGAAAGCGGCGGTGGGTTTACTACAAGGCTTTCGCCAAGCACACATTAGAATTTCCAAAGTGTCTTCGGAAATTTTTTAGAGCGCAGCTCTTTGGCGTCCGTTCCTGGGTTTCGCGTCGTCGTCGGCGTCGGCCTCGGAACCAGCTCCGCCCCCCTTTCATCCTCCCAGCGCTATCGGCGTCAGCGGCATCAGTCAGTCGCTGCTATCTCTTCCCTCCTCCCTTTATCGTGTTGTCCGCTTGCTGCGCGCGCTTCTGCCCCCATCGTTTGCCGCTGGGTGTACACGCCGCCCCCCTCCCCCCTCTTCCTGCGAGTCTCCGGTTGTCAAAGCGCCGGCTCGAACTCAATTCCTTTCTTCGCTCCTCCTCCAATGCAACCCCTGTGCGGTGGCAATCAGAGAGCCAGATCGGTAGCGGCGGATCTGTATATGTGCACCGCCCGAGCCGAAATTGCGAATACGTGTGAAAAATAAAAAAAAAATTCTGTGATAGCGCATACATGTGTTGCTCGATTTCTTTGCCTCAATCTATCGAAAAGGTGAAACAGCTTATTTGCTGCGCTCAAATTTCGCATTAGGAAGTAACGTAATCGTCGGTAATTTTTTTTACCTCTCTTACTACAACGTTCACTGTACGTCTAACCCATTCGCTGCCTACCTCCGTTCGTGTACTTTGCTTCCTCCTTGGCTTTTGACTACGTCTGAGATTTAAGGTTTCCCCTCTGAAATTGCCTTTCGTGTCCACTTAAATTGCAGGTACAACTGCAAGAAACATCCAAAGTAGTGAAATATAAGTGCACGCGTGGCACTTTCTATGTCGCAGTCTCGATGCCTGTCCCTGTCAGTATCGTCATTAAATCTCGCTTGAGAGCGTTAGCCCTAATACCATCATTACTCAAGGTCACTTTAGTAAGAAACACAAGGTCATTCAAGTGGCACCAGTGGGTGGTGCAATTTGCACACAGATTGTGGACCACTTGAATGGTAAAGAATGATGAGGGTGGTATGAAACGATTCAACGCGTTGCGGAGCATAAGATCATAGGGATTCGCACCGACGACCTTTGGTTCCCCCAAATCGTGACTTCTCGAAAATTCGAACATCCATTACGCCCAAAGTAATTGTCGTTGGACATTCGATGTGGTGTCAAGCGATTTGTCTCCTTGCTCTGTATACGTTGGCATAAAAATGTAGATATCCAGATATAACGAAAAATTTGGGCCGGATATAACGAAGATGGATAATGACTCAATATTCGTTCGATATTGCTAACGCTCGATACTCATACGCTGCCCCAGCGTTTTGTTCTGATTTCTTCTCTTTACCCCTAACCACGCTATTAATCTGCGCCATGCATACATGACTTCAGGCACACATAATTTATTTATTCATTAACATCCTTCTCACGTCCCTTAGCCCCGGGGATCGTTCAAACTTGTTCTTCAACCCCCCCCCCTCCCCTCCAGAGTTCGTCTCACCCGGCCTTATCAAATTTTCTTCCGCCTATGTTGCTTCACGCTTGGTCACTTATTTGGGAGCTGTCTCATCGCCTGCAATAACTTCATCGTGTGTCGTCTCCTATTACCGTGCCTAGCAGCAACGTTTAGGTTAGTACTTGTTAGGGGCTCCTCCAGGGCAGATGATATTACACCTCACTAGACGTCCTGTGTACTTATGAGATATTGCCAGGGCATGTCGCCTACCAGGGCATGAAACAGTTCGTTACACTTTCAAAAAAGGAATTGTTCTTATTAATCGGCAACTACGGGAAAAAGTAGACAAAAGTCCGATCCACTTTTACGCATTTTAAGACTTTCTTTAGGGGTGTTATTTATGTGGTCTGACTAGAAATGAGGCTAATTGCTTAACCGATATTATTAGAATGCCATCGACGCACTGCGCGCCAATGCTGCTGACGGCGACTGCGAAGCCCAGAAGTGGCGGACCTCCTAGTGGCGCCATGTGTCGTAGGCAGAGCAAACTGCTCGGCAGCGCGCCGACGGCGCTGGCATCTGGCGGAACGCGCCTGAAGCAATGCTGTTCGAGGTCAACCGGGGCCCACGCGACGGCTCGAAACCTGGCGCAGTATTGCTTACGCAATAAAACCTTGACACTCAAAGAGAGTTTAGCGGTCAGAAGACCCCGATACACGGTCGGTATCCTTAGTCCGGGATACCGCACGACGAGGCATCGTCTCGCGCCCGCTTTACTAGAGCCCTTTCGGATTCCAATGTGGAGCCGTTGAGGAGGGCAATCTCCCATGCCTCTTGGGTGGAGGTTGGGAAAGGGGGAATGTGAGGATTCTTAGTACATGTCCACTCCGTGTGAAAGAGAGCGAACCCCCCCCCCCCGCACTATTTCCCCCGCACTATTTCACTAAACTCAAGTGTTTATGATCCTAAGGTCCTAAGTTGTTTATGTTCCTAAGAAGAGCGTACCGCAGCTGCTGTCGCTTCATCACCCGTGCCGGCAGCGCCCACCGATACGGCGTCCGGTTCGGAGCCGTACGCTCCATGGAGTGCCTTCGCACGAGCTCTCCGGCGCTGCTCATGGTGGGACGGGTGCATATTCCTCGGGAGCGGCCTGAAGAAGAGCTCACGGTGAAGGGGTCATGGGATGGCGAGGAGGGTTGGGTCGTTGGCCGGTATTGTTTGTGTGAGGCTTGTGTGAGGCTTGTGTGAGCCTGATGTGCTGGGCCTGTCGGTGGGCCTCCACCAGTTCCCCGATCGTGTTGTAGAGGCTCAGGCCTAGTAATCTGTTTGTGGGTGTGTTGAGGGGAAGATGAAGTGCTACCTTGAATGCCTGGCGAATCAAAGCATCCAAAGCGTTTATGTCATTTTTGGATAGTTGTAAGTATGGGGAAGTGTACAGGACACGGCTGAGGACAAAGACATGAATGAGGCGACATAGGATCCCGCTCCTTCATGCCTCTATGATGTCCCGAAATCCTGTGGATGAGGTGCGATATCTCGCCTACAACCTGCTTGAGTTTCTTGAGGGTGGTGGTGTTTTTGCCATCGTTCTGGATGAGCAGGCCCAATACACGGAGGGTGCCAACCTCAGGTACCGGATCACCATTCAGTTCAATGGCAATGTTGGAGCGGGGGCAGCGTTGGTTCTTAGGCCGGACAAGGAAGAGTTCGGACTTCTCTGGGAAGCAAGACAGTCCGATGGTCCATGCCTAATTTTGGGTTAGTGTGGCTGCTTCCTGTAAGCTGTTCTCTATGCCGTCGTCTGTGAAAGATAACGCAAATCTCTCCACAGTGCGGGCAGCGGCCATCTATGTTCGGATCGAAGTGTTTGACGATGGCAGGACAGAGAAGAGTTCCTGTCTGCAGGCGCCGCGGAGTTCGCTCCAGGTAGAGGCGGTGTCTATCGCAGTAATGCATTAAGATTTCGCGGAACCGCAGAAGCGGTTTATGAGCTTCTGAGCCAGGAGAGCTAGGACGAGGAGCCAGGTGTGTGAGCGCTCGGGCGGCCACATCATCGGCCTCATTGCCTCGTAGACCCTGGTGGACAGGAGCTCAGATTCGTTTGTGCGATGATGGGGGTGAACTCTTTTATTACGCCAAAAAACAGGGGTTCAGTCCAAGGACCGGTTGCGCTTGTTTACAGGAGGTCGGCGGGGTTCCCTTGGGATGTGCGGCCTCGACCGCGCGCTGGATAAGGCGGCGTTGGTCTGCTGGCTCGGAAGTACGCAGGAGAGACTCCCACGTCTCTGGGGTATTTGAGTTGCTTGTTTTGTGGTGTGGACAAGTCCACGCCATGTGTATGACAGTGGCCGGAGTTGAACAGTGTGTACACGTAGGGTCTCTCGGTTGCGGAAAGATCCTGCTGTATAAGGGGGGTTTGGAAAACTTTTGTCTGTAGTTTACGCATTGGACGGCCTCGCGTCTTGTTAGATCACAGTGTGCGGAAGAATAGAGACATCTTTCGAGCCGGCAGTGCTGGAGTACGTCCGTGTAAGTGGTGGGTAGAGCAGCGCGTGAGATATTAGTGTCAGTGGAAGCAGGGAGGCTGATCATACACCTGGCCGCGGCGGCTGAATTTTGATAGAGGCGAAATTCTAGAGGACCGTGTGCTGTTCGTTGTCAGCGCACGTTAAAGAACCCCAGGTGGTCGAAATTTCCGGAGCCCTTCACTACGGCGTCCCTCATAGCCTGAGTCGCTTTGGGACGTTAAACCCCAACAAATCAAATCAAACTCGGTTCAGCAGCTGAGATCTCGGGCGAGAGTGTTTGACTGGGCGTTTTCGCTGAGCGACTCGTGGGCTGGAGCCCAAAGAAGTAAGCGAGAGGTGGAAGAGGGTGCAGTAGAAAGCAGAATGCGTAACGCCTGGCAAGAGATACGGCCAGCATCGTAGTTGCGGATAGCCTATTGAGAATCACAACAATTTCGGTATTAGGGTCGGCTAGCGCTACCGCAATGCCAACCTCCCCTGCTGCGGTGACTCTTTCTGCATTGCGAATGCTGCAGGCTGAGTACCAGCTGCGGTGAGGGGCTTTTTGGTTGGTAAACATTTATTAAAACAGTCAAGGGGCCGAAGGCCCAGATCTAGGGGTCGGCCAAGACTCCTTGGAATCTGGCAGCCTCTAGAGCGAGACCGATGAGCGTTCGTTGGTCGTCTAGGGTAGAGCTGCGTAGACGAGCCTCCCAGGTATGTTGTGTGGGTGTTGGCATGTGTTGTCGTGGACAAGTCCAGACCATATGAAGGAGGTCTGCTGGGATATTGCAGTGTTTACACATCGGCATATACCGTTCAGGAAATATATTATGGAATCTTTTGGGATTGGGGAAAGTGTCCGTCTGGAGTTGGCGCCATGTGACGGCCTCTGTCTTTGTAAGTTCTTGGTGCGGACCTGGATAGAGTTGGCGAGAAAGACGATAGTGCTGGAGAAGATCGCGTGAAGTGATTATGGTGTCCTTCCTGACCAAGGCGGGCATGTTGGGGGCGGGGTGATAAGCTGCTCGGAAAGTGAGCCCTCGAGCTAGCTCATGTGCTCCCTCATTACCCTTCAGACCCATGTGGGCTGGAGCCCATATCAGTAGGGTCAGGTGTTTAGGAGGATTTGATACGAGTACGCGAAACGCTTCGACTGAAATACGGCCATGAGTAAAATTAAGAATGGCGCGCTGTGAGTCACTTATGACTACTCTAGCTTTAGAAGTGGACAGCGCGAGAGCAATAGCTACTTCCTCCGCTGTAGTGATATGTGAAGTGCGTACGGAGCAGGAGGCATGGAGAGTCATGTTCTCATCTGTGGCAACCGCTGTTGCAGCAGTCCGAGTAGGATGGTCTGCCGCGTCTGTGTAAAGCACGTCAAGTCGGCCAGCATATCGCTGCTGGAGTGACGCGGCCCGAGCTTCTCTGCGATCTTGATGATGAGTTGGATGCATGTTGCGGGGGAGAGGGAGAGTCTTGATGTTGGCCTTGATGGCAGGTGGGAGATTGACCACCGAAGATGGCAGACGGAAGGGAGCGATGCGAAGTCGTTCGAGAACAGAGCGGCCTGCGGAAGTTAGGGAGAGGCGTTGGTGCTGGGCCAGGAGAGCCGCCTCAATGAGCTCGTCAACCGTGTTGGAGACACCAAGGGCGAGGAGCTTGTCGTTGGGAGTAGAGAGAGGAAGACCAAGGGCTGTTTTGACGCCGCTGCGGATAAGGCAATCCAGGCGGTGCTTCTCCGTGAGCGTGAGATGTAAATATGGAGCAGTGTAAGCAATACGACTTACTACAAATGCTTGAAAGAGACGAAGGAGATTCGCCTCCTTCATGCCTGCCCGCTTGTTGGAAACGCGCCGTATGAGACGGGCTGTCTGCTGTGTGTATCGATGCAAGCGTTGTATTGTGTTGGTGTTGGCTCCGTTGGCTTGGAGGTGGAGGCCAAGAATTCGGATGGTGTCGACCGTAGGCACGAAAAGGTTGTTAACAGTGAGGCGGATATTTGGAGATGTGGGGGGTTTCCGGGTTCCGGGATAACGCACAAAGAAGAGCTCAGATTTTGCCGCTGAGCACTTAAGTCCTTTGTCCGATAAGTGCGGTGAGGGGCGAGAGCTACCGCCACCGTCACTGGCTTCGAGGGATGGTAATAGGCGTCCGTATACGTGACATCCGGACGTCCGCTGAAGCGTGTCTCATATTGACGTGCACAGTCGACCCGCCTCTCGGCATGGTGTTCCGGATGCATCTGTTTGTAAACGGGAGGGATGATTATGCGAGTTTGATCGGCGGGAGCCCGTCTTAGAATTTGGGAGGCAAGAGGTATTTCCCCTGCAAGATTTTCTTGCATCTCTCGGGCAGTGGGACAGTTGAGCTGGCTGCTTTCGCTGATCTACAATTCCTTCACATAGGCCTGATCCAATGTCTTCGTCTTCTCGATGAGTACAGCTGGGTGTCTGGCCAAGAGCAAGTATCTTATGACAGGTCGGACTGATGCGTGTTTCAGCAGTCATATACGCATCACGCACAGTGCAAACAATTTACATGGTTAATATATTTGGTATGGTTTGGTTTGGTTTATGGGGTTCAACCTTCCAAGGCAACTTAGGCTATGAGGGACGCCGTAGTGATGGGCTCAGGAAATTCCGACCACCTGGGGTTTAACGTGCACTGACACCGCACAGTACCCGGGACTTTAGAATTTAGCCTCCATCGAAATTCGACAGCCGCGGCGCGGTCGGGATCGAACGGAGTCTTTCGGGTCAGCAGTCGAGCGTCATAACCACTGAGCAGCCGCGGCGGCCGATATTTGGGACGGAACACTTTATTTGACGAGGTTCGTACCAGGATTACGATGGTCTCCGATTTCTTGTGTTTGCTGGGGTAGCCGCTGCGGTGGTTTTATGGTTAACGCGCTCGGCTAGTCACAGTTCCCGTGTTCGAACCCGGCCGCGTTTCGAGGAAGGCGAAACGCAACGCACCCGCGTGCTGCACGATATCAGAGCACGTTAAAGGTCCCAGGGTGGTAGAAATTATTCCGGAGACCTCCGCTACAGCACCTATTTCTTCCTTTCTTCTCTCGCTCTCTTTACCTTTCCCTTACAGCGTACTCAGGTGTCCACAGATATGGGAGACAGATACAGCATCATTTTATGCGAAGCATATTACTAGAGGTACACTACAGCCCTTCGCCGTGGTTACGCGCCGTGCACACCACGTGGTACAGTGACGTCACACCACGTGACACATGACGTCACGACAGAGGAAGACGGAGGTACACTACAGCCCTTCGCCGTGGTTATGCGCCGTGTACACCACGTGGTACAGTGACGTCACACCACGTGACATACCACGTGACACACGACGTCACGACAGAGGAAGACGGAGGTACACTAAAGCCCTTCGCCGTAGTTACGCGTCATGCCCACCACGTGGAACAGTGACGTCACACCTCGTGACATACCACGTGACACATGACGTCACGACAGAGGAAGATGAGGGTCCACCTCGCGCCGTCGCTGTGGTTGCACGCCGTGCAGACCACGTGGTACAGTGACGACACACCACGTGACACATGACGGATCGCCGTCACGCGCTGGGAGAGGGAGAACGATGCCATCGCACAGACACCGGAATCTCCTCGAGCGGCATTCCCGCGCATTTCGAACGGGCGTTCACACTCGGTGTAGGTGAAACGCTCGCTCCACCGGGCAGGCGGACGCGGCTTCCGTGGCAATCCAGGCGCTCACCCAACGCGCGTCTCGGGGTTAGTCGGCGTTCCGCTGTAGCCATGCCGTTGTCTTCCCCCACGACGAAGGCTTCTAGTGGTTGTATTAAAATGACCAAGTATTCAACCAAGGAAAGCCATGTATTACCAAGCCTAGCCATCAATATGCTTCGCATCTGACCAGGGTTAACCAAGTTAAGCCTCAGCCATTTTTTATTCCTCAGAAAAAACAACCTTGCACTAGTTCCTTCCTTTGATAATAGCAATATACTTTAATTTCGTGACACTCTAGGCGCGCACTTATTACAGTGGGCTGCTACTAACAGTTTTTTGCACTTCGTTTTGAAGAGCGTTTGCCAATGACAAGCCTTATGTTTGCGATTTAAATGCTTAATAAATAACCAGTACACACTTCCTGTACTGGCAACACTTCGTGTGCTGGCGAGCGAGGCATTTGGTTGCGGAAAAAGCAGTTAGCGGCTCCATTAGGAGTGTTGAGAACAGTCTCGAGCAGAGGGCAAAAAACTTGTATGCGACACGTTCTGGGTGTGTTTCGGATTGAAAACGCGATATCCAGCGATAACATTTCGTTAAAAATGACTGAGGCTTAGCTAAGGTTAAGCGTAGTCAGATGCGAAGCATATTGGTGGCTAGGCTTGGTAATACATGGCTTTCCTTGGTTGAATACTTGGTCATTTTAATACAACCACTAGAAGCCTTCGTCGGGAGGGAAGACAACGGCATGGCTACAGCGGAACGCCGACTAACCTCGAGACGCGCGTTGGGTGAGCGCCTGGATTGCCACGGAAGCCGCGTCTGCCTGCCCGGTGGAGCGATCGTTTCACCTACACCGAGTGTGAACGCGCGTTCGAAATGCGCGGGAATGCCGCTCGAGGACATTCCGGCGACTGTGCGATGGCATCGTTCTCCCTCTCCCAGCGCGTGACGGCGATCTGTCGTGACGTCATGTGTCACGTGGTGTGACGTCACTGTACCACGTGGTCGACACGGCGTGCAACCACAGCGACGGCGCGAGGTGGACCCCCGTCTTCCTCTGTCGTGACGTCATGTGTCACGTGGTGTGACGTCACTGTACCACGTGGTCGACACGGCGTGCAACCACAGCGACGGCGCGAGGTGGACCCCCGTCTTCCTCTGTCGTGACGTCATGTGTCACGTGGTATGTCACGTGGTGTGACGTCACTGTACCACGTGGTCTGCACGGCGTGCAACCACAGCGACGGCGCGAGGTGGACCCCCGTCTTCCTCTGTCGTGACGTCATGTGTCACGTGGTGTGACGTCACTGTGCCACGTGGTGTGCACGGCGGGTAACCACGGCGAAGGGCTGTAGTGTACCTCTAGTAATATGCTTCGCATCAAAATTGGCGGGGGCTTAGCTTTGGTTAAGCCTGGTAGGTTGCGAAAACAGGTGTTTTATACTGCATATGCAGCGCCTGTAGTGGGAAGAGCGCGGCGCGTCGTGCCAAGCGGGGGAGGAGGAGGAGGAAAACTTTATTTCTATTTACAGTGACAGATCGATGGGGCGAGCCGGAAGGGCCCGCCCCTTACAAACGCTAGGAGGGATCACTAGTCCGGGATCCCTGTAGCTTCCGCAGCGGCCCGGGCTCTAGCTACCAATGCCTTTTGGGCATGGAGTTCGGGGCAGTCGCGCAGGGCAGCTTCCCAGTCCTGTCGGGTGGGGTGCAGATGGGGTGGGTAGGCAGGATTGGAAGGTCATGCACACAAAATGTGGTAGGTGTCCCAAAATTCCACCTCACAGTGCGGGCACGCGCCCGAGAAAGAAGAATTGAAGTGCTTAAGTACTGCCGGGAACAGTACAGTATTGGTATAGAGGTCGAGAAGGCAGCGTTCCTCGCCCCTGGTGAGGTCTTTACAGGGAGGGGGATAGAGGCCATGAAAGATAGTTTTGATAAAGAGAGGTGATCTCCCTGAAGCTGGTGGCCGGATAGAAACTGAATTCCGGATCTGGCTGCGATTGAGGCGATGCCCGGTGAGTAAGCGCGCGGGCGGTAGAGCATGAGCCGGAGCCTGCCGTTACCCGACGAGCCGAGTTGGTAGCCCGTCTCTCGCTTCTGGTATGACGTCATGCCATAACATCACTAGCGCCTCTACCGGGAGCAGCGCGGCGCGCCGTGCCAAGCGGCCACCGTTACCCGACGAGCCGAGTTGGTAGCCCGTCTCTCGCTTCTGGTATGACGTTACGCCATAACGCCACTAGCGCCTCTAGCGGGAGGAGCGCGGCGCGCCGTGCCAAGCGGCCACCGTTACCCGACGAGCCGAGTTGGTAGCCCGTCTCTCGCTTCTGGTATGACGTTACGCCATAACGCCACTAGCGCCTCTAGCGGGAGGAGCGCGGCGCGCCGTGCCAAGCGGCCACCGTTACCCGACGAGCCGAGTTGGTAGCCCGTCTCTGGCTCCTGGTATGACGTCACGCCATAACGTCACTAGCGTCTCTAGCGGGAGGAGCGCGGCGCGCCGTGCCAAGCGGCCGCCGTTACCCGACGAACCGAGTTGGTAGCCCGTTTCTCGCTCCTGGTATGACGTCACGCTGTGACGTCACTAGGCATGGTATGACGTCAGGGGTCATTCTAACGGTCGAACGTGCCAAGTGGCCGCCGCTATGTGAAATGCTGTTCTTGGGAGTAGTATTGCTTTCGCAATAAAATATTAAGGATGCAAGCATGGGCGGTTAAACTCACAGGATTTCATATCATTTTTTGCGTTCCTGATCGCAGCGGCTTTGGGAGCTGCGAAACACACAGCTGGGTCGCTGTAGACATATGTTTTCCCTCGGTACATATATTTTTTTTCTAAGCACCGTTCGCTGCCTCTCCCAGGCAGTGGGGCAGTTAAGCTGACTGCTTTCGCTGATCCATAATTCTTTCACCTAAGCAATGAGGGGAGCCTCATCCAATGTCTTCAGCTTTTCGATGAGCACAGCAGGTTGTCTGCCCAAAAGCAAGTATATGATATGATAGGCCGGACTGATGCGCGTCTCAGCAGTCATATACGCATCACGGAAAGTGCTAACAATTCACAAGGTTGACAAATTTGGTATGGGAAACCGTACTTAACGAGGTTCGTAGCAGGATCGCAATGGTCTCCGCATTGGTTCTGTTTAGCTGGAGTACCCGCTGCGGTGGATCAATGGTTAAAGCGTTCGGCTAGTGAGTCGCAGTTCCCGCGTTTGAACCCACACGCGTTTCGAGGGAGGCGAAACGCAACGCAAACGCAACGCAAGTGCACGTAAAAAGATTCCCGGGTGGTCGATATTATTCCGGAGTCCTCCACTACAGCACCTCTTTCTCTCTTTCACTCCCATCTTTCTCCCTTTCCTTGCGTCGCCGCGGTTGCTCAGTGCTTATGGCGCTCTGTGCTTATGCTGAACCGAAAGGCGCGGGTTCGATCCCGGCCTCGGGGGTAAAAGTTTCGATAAAGGCGAAATTCTTGAGGACCGTGTACTGTGCGATGTCAGCGCGCGTTAAAGAACCCAAGGTGGTCGAAATTTCCGGAGCCCTAAACTACGGCACCTATTTCTTCCTTTGTTTTCACACTCCCTCCTTTATACCTTTCCTTATGGCGCTGTCCAGGTGCCCAGAGAGATGAGAGAGAGATATTGATCCATTTCTTTTAATACATGAAAAAAAAAAGAATATTACACTGGTCGGTTGCTTTAATCAAAACACTAATTTATTTTCGCGACGCTCTAGGCGCGGATCTAATACAATGTGGGCTACTAACAGTTTGATGCACTTCGCCAAGAAGAGCGTTACCTGCGACAAGAGCTTTGCTTGCTTTTTAAATTCCTGAACACATAACCAGTGCACACTTCCTGTACTTGAAACACTTTGTGCGCTGGCGAGAGAGGCATTCAGTAGGGGCGACAGCGGGCAGCGACAACATTTGCAGTACCCGTTTTCCATATCCGCGGAACACATTACGTGCTTAATGTCATGTGTTTTTGTTAATGTGAATGTACCTTGTAACCTTGGCATGTGTACATATGTAAATAAATTTTTTCTAAACAACACATTGTTTAATTTATGTTGTAGATGTTTGTGGTACCTCTTTAATTGGCTCGTGTTACATGTTTAGTGTCATGTCTTGTGAATGTCTGTATCCGGGCCCCGCCGCGGTGGCTCAGTGGTTATGGCGCTCGGCTACTGAAACGAAAGACGTCGATTCCGGCCGCAGGGGCCAAAAATATGATGGAGGCAAAATCCTAGAGGCCCATGTACTGTGCGATGCCAGCGCGTGTTAAAAAACCCCTGGTGAACGAAATTTTAGGAGCCCCTAACTACGTCGGCCCTCATAGCCCGGGTTGCTTTGGGACGTTAAAGCCCATAAACCAAACCTTCTCATACGGCGCGGGTGTCCACCGATATGTGAGGCAATTAATGCGCCTTTTCCTTTGGTTGCTTTTGGAAGAAGGAAGGGAAGAGAGAGAGAGAGAGAGAAAACTTTATTTACAAAGGAATTTGGGGCACGCCCCAGGGTCCCCGCACGACCCCACTGCACTCAAGTGTTTATGTTCCTGAGGTCCATAACACTGGCAGCACGGCCGGTGGCGATGGTCTGCACGGCCGGGTCCTCCGAGTGCAGCAGGGTCTCCCAGTCCTCCCAGGTCTTGAGGTTCCCTAGGTCCCGCGGGGGAGGGTCCGCCGGGCAGAGGGAAAGGATGTGGAGGGAAGAAGCGAAGGGTTCAGGGCATAGAGCGCAAGCAGGAGTGGGGAAGGAGGGATGATAGTGGGTTAGGGTAAGGGGCGAGGGGAGAGTATGTGTTTCTAATCTGCGCCAGAGTGTTGCGTGTCTGTTATCTAGGGAGGGGTGGGGCGGGGGGTAGAGCTGGCGAGAGGCTCTGTATGCCTGGGTAAGCTCACTGAATGAGTGCATGCGATCCTTCGTGAATCCCCGATCCGAGGCCACCTGAGCCCGGTTTAAAGAACCTCGGGCTAAAAGGTTGGCGGCCTCGTTTCCGGGATGCCCGGAGTGCGCAGGCACCCATATCAGCTCCACTTGGCGGGGCGGGGGTGCATCGGGCGAGTCCAGTATGCCAAAAGCAGGGACATGAACTCGGCCTCGAGCAAAATTTAGAATCGCAGTTTTAGAGTCAGTTAAAATATACCGGGCTTCCATGCGGGTTATAGCGAGTGCAATGGCGGCTTCCTCTGCAGCCTCTGGGGACGTATCTGGAGGGAGAGGTAGTGTGAGGAGGGTGGATGAAGAGGAGTCCACCGCAGCTGCTGTCGCTTCATCACCCGTGCAGGCAGCGTCCACCCATACGGCGTCCGGCTGGGGGCCGTACGCTCGATGGAGTGCCTTCGCACGGGCTCTGCGGCGCTGCTCATGGTGGGACGGGTACATATTCCTCGGGAGCGGCCTGATGAGAAGCTCTCGGTGAAGGGATCGTGGGATGGCGAGAAGGGTTGGGTCGTTGGCCGGTATTTTGATTCCCAGGGAGTCCAGGATATACCAACCTGTGGAAGTTTTTGTGAGCCTGATGTATTGGGCCTGTCGGTGGGCCTCCACCAGTTCCCCGATCGTGTTGTGGAGGCCCAGGCCTAGTAATCTGTCTGTGGGTGTGTTGAGGGGAAGATGAAGTGCTACCTTGAATGCCTTGCGAATCAAAGCATCCAAAGCGTTTATGTCATGTGTTTGGATAGTTGTAAGTATGGGGTAGTGTACAGTACACGGCTGAGGACAAAGGCATGAATGAGGCGACATAGGTCGCGCTCCTTCATGCATCTATGATGTCCCGAAACCCTGCGGATGAGGTGCGATATCGCGCCTGCAACCTGCTTGAGTTTCTTGAGGGTAGTGGTGTTTTTGCCATCGTTCTGGATGTGCAAGCCCAATACACGGAGGGTGCCAACCTCAGGTACCGGGTAACCATTCAATTCAATGGCAATGGGGGAGCGGGGACAGCGATGGTTCTTAGGCCGGATGAGGAGAAGTTCGGACTTCTCTGGGGAGCAAGACAGTCCGATGGTCCGTGCGTAATTTTGGGTGAGGGTGGCTGCTTCCTGTAAGGTGTTCTCTATGTCGCCGTCACTGCCGTGGGTGGTCCACAGGGTGATATCGTCGGCATAAAGAGTGTGCTTGAGGTGGGGAATAGTTGCCAATTTCCGGGCGAGGGGTATGAGGGTTATGTTAAAGAGAAAGGGGGAAAGGACGGACCCTTGAGGGGTGCCGATACTCTGAAGTGTGTAGGAGGTGGAAGACAGAGGCCCGAAGTGTATCTCAGCCGTGCGGTCAGTCAGGAATGCTTGAATGTAGGCATACGTGCGCACACCCACATTCAATGGGGATAGAGCAGTCTTGATCGCCTGATGTTCAATGCGATCAAAAGCTTTGGAGAGATCCAAAGCTAAGACTGCCTTGGTGTGACCTGGAAGAAGCGGGTCAAAAAGGTCGTGTGTGAGTTGCACCATGGCATCCGGTGCGGATAGATGAGGGCGGAATCCCACCATGCTATGCGGGTAGAGATTGTTGTCCGCCATGTGACTTGTGAGTCTCGCTAACACAACATGCTCGAGGAGCTTCCCGAGGCATGAGGTTAGCGAAATCGGGCGAAGGTTTTGAATGGTGAGTGGTTTGTTGGGTTTTGGTATAAATATTACCTTCGCGTGGCGCCAGGACTGCGGGAGGTTACCCTCCCTCCAGCACTGGTTGAAGTATTTCGTAATGTGGGTGATCGATTGGACATCCAGATTACGGAGCATGGAGTTTGTGATTTGGTCTGCACCAGGTGCGGAGTTGGCGCGGAGAGTCAGGAGGGCCGCTCTGACTTCCGTCTCCGTGATGTCGGTGTCGAGTGTTGGATTTGCTTGTCCTGTGTAGTGCGGTAGAGGTATGGGGCCGCCTGGAGATGTGTACATGGTTTGAAGTGTGTCTAGAAGGGTGTCGGGATCGTCAATGTGTTCATGTGTGAGGCGTGTCACGTGGTGCTGTGCGGCTGATTTGGTGCGTGTGGGGTCAATGAGGTGTCGGAGGAGTTGCCATGCACGTTTTCTGGACAGGTTTCCGGCGATGCCGTCACATATCTGTCCCCAGTTGGATCGACAGAGCTCCTCAGAGTGCTGTTGGATTTGTGTCTGCAGCGCGGCCAGCGGCTTTTTAAGCGTTCTGTTGTGTTTGTTGCCTTTCCAGCGTTCCAGGATGCTGTGATAAGCCTCCCAGAGGTGGGCTAGGCGTGTGTCAAGGGTCGGTGTTTCGGTTGTAGTTTCAATTTGTCGCGTGTTGTGGTGAACGTCATGCTTGAGTGATTGCACCCATGCATCGATGTCTGCGATGGGAGTGTCTGGGAGGGCGGTGCGTGCAGCGCGAAAGGCATCCCAGTTAATGAGTTCGTGTGTCATATTTGCGTGACGGGGTGGTTTGTATGGGACAGTGATTTGTATAATGTAATGATCACTGCCCAGTGTATGTTGTGTTCTGTTCCAGGTAACGCCGCGGATACAGCGGCTCAGCGTCAGGTCCGGACTGGTGTCCATGCTGACACTGTTGCCGATCCGCGTAGGCGTCTGAAACGTGTTGTGCACAGTGAGTTGGAGGTTTTGCAGGAGCAGCCAGAGCCTGCGACCTCGATGTGTCGTGGTTGTGTATCCCCAGTCAGTATGCTGACTGTTGAAGTCCCCACCGATGAGTAGGGGATGTTTCCCTGCTAGATGGTGTAGCTTTCGCAGAAGTGATTCTAGCGGGGCCATCGGCAGGGACGGGGGTGGTATATGTTTGCTATAAATATAGAAGGAAGTGAATGTGTGTGATGTATAATTTCCGTGATCACGCAGGGCGTCTCAGACGTAATGTGATGAGTTTTGTAGGTGAGGCTGCGGTGGATGAGTGTGGACGCCCTGGGTGTGTTAGTGGTATCCGAGTGTGTAGGTGTGTAGCTGGGGAGGGTTGCTCGGTGTGCAGTCTCCTGGAGAAGAAGTATGTGGGGCGTGGGTGTGATGGTCGGAAGGAGAAGTTGCAGAGGTGCGCGCTTTGCCCGGAAGCCGCGGCAGTTCCAAGTTATAATGGGGAGATAATTAGTGTTCCCCCCCGCCGCCATATTGGATGGTGGGGGGATTGAGGAGGGTATTAAGACGGGTGTCAATTGGTATGTGTGGCTCAGGGAAGGTGTTTTGTGCCTGGGGAGGTAGGATGGGGGGAGTGGAGGGGGTTTGAAGTTGGGTGAAGCGATGGGTAAGATTATGCTCCAAGAGCTCCATCATCTTGGTAAGCATAGCGTCCATGCGCTGCTCAAGTTTTTCGGTGAGGGCGGCGGCAAGGTGATTGAATCTGGCCTCGAGGCGGGCGTCTAGCTCCTTTTGTTTATGGTCAAATTTTGCTTCGAGTGCTGCTAATTTAGCGTCTATTTCTGGGGGCACGGGAGGGGGTGTGGCGTCTGTGGTGCGCTGTTTCTTTGCAGGAGGGGTGCTCGAAGTGTCTGTGGATGATGAGCTCGAATTAATGACAGGGGGTGCGGGTTGAGGGGGCATGGAGGGGGCGGGGGTGCTTAGGAGAGAGGAAAGGCGGCTTACCTCGTCAGGCAAGGCCTTGAGTTCCTGGTCTCTCGGGTCTGCCTGGGAGGACTGGGGTGGTGGGGGTTGACGGGTGGTTTTGCCGGAAACGCGGTCTGCCCAGGTGAGACGCGTGGCGTTCTTGCTGCCATTCTGCCGGCTTGTAGAAGGCGACCGGGAAGCCATCGAGCTGCGTCTGCTGGCTGTGCCTGGTTGATCGCAGCGGGAAAGCCGCGATGTACCCGGAGGAGAGAGAGCGTTCTTCGGGGACGCTAGTTTGCGGCCCCGTCCCTTGCAGTTCCCGGTGCCGGTCATATGAGGGCCTCCGCAGAGAATGCAGCTGGGGGTGCATGAGGGCACATCTTCCTTTGGGTGGGACTGCCCACAGCGGGGGCACTTATGGGATCTTGGGTGGACACACACGTCTGCCCGGTGACCAGGGACGCGGCAGTTAGTGCAGGCGTCTATATGCCCTCGATAGGGTGTGCACCTGCGGAGGGCTCCTCCATAAAGGACGGCGCGTGGGACAGGTCCAGCTTGGAAAGTGATTAGGATTGAACGCGTGGAGCCCATTCGGCGGGCGTCCACGATGAGGGCGTCTGGGTTGCCGGTGATCAAGTCTTGCAGGAGCTCTGTCGGGGTCTCATTCCAATAAGCATTGGAGATGACTCCGCGTACCGCTCCATCCGGCGGGGCTATGTAAGCTGCGACGGCGAAGTCCTTGCCTTGGTTTTTGATGCTGGTTACGCTAACCAGGGTAAGCGCGTCAGCTTTTATGGGCGTGCTTACGGTGCACGTATTGTTTACGGGGTGTACCCTGATTTGGGTACGCGTTGGTTCGTGTAGCTGGGACGCCGCTTGAAGGATGGCTTCCCGTAGTTGTCGGGGTGGAAGCAGGTCCAGCTGCAGCCCGCCTCGTGATCTGAACACGACCTTGTAGTCTGCAGCAGGAAGCGGCGGCTGCTGCCGCGAACGCTGTGCAGCTGTGCGCGTTGCTTGTAGGTGCGCTGACTTGTCAAGGCGCGCAGACTTGGGGGCACCGGTAGCAGAGGCTGCGGCCTCCTGGCTTCGGGATGGTGAAAGGACGTCCTTGGAGCGGGCAGGCACACTAAGAATGTGCGTCCAGTCCCTTGGGTCGTAGTCGTGGGGGTTAAGAACCTCTCCCTGCACCTGCACCTCCATGATGGTGTTGGTGGCGGAAGCGTCCGACGCAGTAGGCCTAGCTCCCAGCGGAGCGAGGCCTAGCTCAGGCGAAGAGGTCACAAAGAAAGGGCCGTGGGTGCCCGAAAAATGGCTTAGGCGGGCCAAAAATTGATGGCGTGCGG